>NC_137161.1:8693215-9035715 GCF_951394435.1 Stenella coeruleoalba
GTTTTAGCATTGAAAGTCCCACATCCTGGGGAACCCCTTGTTCTGGAGCAAACCACGAGACGGTTGGTCCCCCTGACTTACGACCCATTAGCCATGGAGACTTTCTTTCTCACCTTTATTTTTAATTTTATTTTATTATTTATTTATTTATTTATTTATTTATTTTGCGGTACGCGGGCCTCTCACTGTTGTGGCCTCTCCCGTTGCGGAACACAGGCTCCGGACGCGCAGGCTCAGCGGCCATGGCTCACGGGCCCAGCCGCTCCGCTGCATGTGGGATCTTCCTGGACCGGGGCACGAACCTGTGTCCCCTGCATCGGCAGGCGGACTCTCAACCACTGCGCCACCAGGGAAGCCCTCACCTTTATTTTTTATTAAAAAAAATTTTTTTTGGCTGCACCACGTGGCTTGCAGGATCTTAGTTCCCCAACCAAAGATAGAACTCGCGTCCCCGCAGTGGAAGTCCTAACCACTGGACTGCCGGGGAAGTCCCTCTTTCTCATCTTTAAACACATCAAGTTCCTTCAAGGCCAGAGCCTTAGGCATTTTATTATTATTGTATTATTATTGTTGTACCCTTCCTCATTTGGTTGACTTCTCCCCTTCTTACTTCGATTTCTGGGGGTGTCTTCTCTAACTCCCAAGACCGTGTAATAAAGACTCTTACAACACGTTGTGCTTCTTAGAAACACCAAACTCGATTGCTGGTTATTTATGTATTTATCTAACGAGTATCTTCTCTAACGAACACCTTACACGGTGAGGCTCAAGCCTGTGAGGACTGAGTTTGTTCTTGCTGCTGCTGTCATGTCAGTATTTGGCCTACGAGGCAGTGGATAAATGAAAGAGTTAATGAACAAACGAAGGCAAACGGGCAAAGCTGGTTCGCACCCAGAATCTCAGTTTATGTCTCAGATGGAGGGAAAAGGTGTAAAGATTCAGAACCTTTCAAATCCTTTTAGTAATAAGGAGATGGCCTGAATTGACCCAGGTCCCACGGCCGGGGCAGAAAACATGATTTCAGTGCACAACAGTATTTCTCAATCTTTCTAATGAGGGCAAAGGACAATCTACAATCAGCTAATGTCGTATCTGAAGGTCTTGATGCCATGGGAATGGAAAGGCCCATAGGGAACACCAGCAGTTCTGCAGCCCCATTGCATGGTTTCCAGCAATTGCTTGCCTGTGTGCTATGTCTTACTTATCCTCCTGAGAAGGTTCAAAAGAGACAGAAATGCTGGGATGACTAATGGGAGGTTATAGAAAGATTTATTGGACAATTATCAATGTTTTTCCTCACTCAACTTTCCGTTAGTAAGTCATTATTTCATTTGGGGAATAAGTTCCACTCATATCACCCCTCCGATTCTGTCATTTCATCTCCGTGCTTTATGCTAGTTTGTCGCCTTGATTTGTAGACGTAGGTAGACTGTGGATGGGAAGATCTTCTCACTAACTGAACTTGCGTTTTATTCTCCTGTCATTTTCATATACACGCAGATAAGATTTGATATGATTCTGTGTTCTTCAAACTGCCATCCTTCGTGGGCCACCTTCATAATATTTTTGCCATATCCCAGAACTTATTTTATTATTATTCTCTTAATACTTAAAAAAATTGACCAGTTTTTAAAACGTTAGTCTCACCCTTAGGTCATAATTTATGTAATCATGGGTTTGGTGAGCTAGTGTGTGTGTGTGTGTGTGTGTGTGTGTGTGTGCGCGCACGCGCGTGCATGCACGTCTGTGCATATATGCGTACAATTCTCAGTGAAACAAATGCCTAAAAATTATAATTAAAAACATGCCCATCAAGCCATAATTTCATGAATTATGACTTGGGATAGAGCGATGTTAGAGTTTTTCTGAACTTAAAATAATCCTACTAGTGTAGGTACTATATACATCACAGTTTGGAAAACAATGATAGAATCCAAGGCGATCTATTCCTTTTAATAGGAAGCCAACTTAAAATTGCTACTGTAAAGGTAACCTCTGGCCCAGGAAGACTTTTAACCTACATTCCACCTGAACCCCACCAGCTCCTGGATCCAGAAGCCTGATGCCGTTCCCCTGTGGCTCTGACTTTATAAAGACCTCACTCACAGAACCTTAAAGACATCCTCAGTTCCTTGCTTTCTCTAAGTTCCACCATCAGCCAAACCATCAGCAAGTCCTGTTGACTCAACTTACAATATGTCCCCAATCCCACTATTTCTCATGACTTCCGCCCTCCTCTAAGTCATCATCGTCTCTCCTTGAGTTGACTACATTGCCCTCCTAACTGGGGTCCTCATTCTCACTGGATTGAAAAGAAGGAAGCCATTTCTAGTCAGTTATTATGTAATGGATGCAAATACACTCTCATTAGGGAAATAAGAAGAAAGACAATTTAAATATTTAAAACATTTGGAACACAAATGATAGGATAAAAAAGACCACAGTGATTGGGTGGCCTCATAATAACATCTCAGGTCAAAATCAGAGAGTCCCTTTTAAAATTTCACTGAATGTATTTTCCACATAATGTGTCAGCCCTCGTGGACATAGCATACAGGGTGATTTTAAATTGTTATGATGTAAGAATAAATACCAAGCCAGTCAAAGAAGTCAGCAAATGTTCAGAATTATGGAAAACCAAAGAAATGGGCTCTAATTGCATCATTATCTAATCTCCTTACTTTTGAATACCATTGCTAAGAATGGACTCACTCATCTTATGTCATTTTCTTTTCTTGTGAACTTTTCCATTTTCTCCCAAGAACAAGCTATCCGTATTTTAGGGCTTGTTGTATTTTGTCATGCAAAGCAGTAAAAAGACTCATCAGTAATGTGATGGAAAGGAAACTCATAAAGAGTTGGAGTTAGAAAAGGCCATAAAGGAATATGATTGGAAAAGGCATGGAACACTTTTCTTTAAGTTCTTTATTGTCTGGGACAAAGAAAGTGGAGAAAGTGGTTTGGTTTTCTTCCTCTGAACACACTATATCATGATTTCTGTAGGTAGTTTTGCAGAGGGGTCTACTGGAGCTTGAAGTCTACAAGTCAGGAGATACCAAATTTAAAAACGGCAGAGGAAACAAAGTCTTTTTTCTCTTGAAATATTTTACCACTAATGGCATTTTCAAGTTGACACTGGACTTTAAATTGGTGTGGAGGTTTGGAAATTGATACAAGCGTCTTGAAGACGTAGCTGGGTGGAAAGATCAGCAATGACTCTCAAGGAAAGCTAGAAAAGTTAGATTCACAGAGTCAGGCAGTTGGAAGGGATCTTATTGCTAATAGAATCTGTACTGGGTTGAACAGAGTTGCCCCGAAATTCAGGACCATTGGATTAGGGCGGACCAATCCAAAGACTGGTGTCCTTATGAGAAGAGGAGAAAACATAGGCACACACCTAGTAGAAGGAGGAAGATTCTGAGGGATGAAGCTACAAGCCAAGGAACACCGAGGATTGCTGGGAGCCCCCAGAAAGTTAGGAAGAGACAAGGAAGGATCCTTCCCTAGAACCTTCCAGGGGAGCATGTCCCTGCTGACACCTTGATTTCAGACTTCTAGCTTCCAGAACTATGAAAGAATAAATTTCTGTGGTTGCCACCCAGTGTGTGGTGCTTTGTACGACAACTCGGAAAAATCATGCAACAGAGTTCTAAAAACAGGGTGTGCCTGACTTGATCTAGGTCTCAGAGCCAGGAAGCCACTTTAGAAATCCACACCAGCTCTCTTCCAGTTATTGTTCACCTCCTGGAGAGATGGTCATCCTAAACTTGACAGAGCAGGTTTTAATCATATTACAGTTCCCAGATTTCTAGGCCAGAATCTCCTTTCTTAAGAATTCATCACAGAGCCCTACTCACCTGTCGAGGGTTGACTTACATCCCCCCCCCTAAAGTTATGTTTGAGTTCTAACCGGTGGTACCTGTGAATGGGACCTCATTTGGAAGTGGGGTCTTTGCAGATGTCATCAGGTTAAGATGAGGTCCTACTGGATTAGGGTGGGTGATACCAATGACTGGTGTCCTTTATGAGGAGAAGAGAAGACCCAGAGACACATAAGGGAAAAGGCCACGTAAAGGAGGAGGCCAAGGTTGGTGGGACGCAGCTGCAACGCAAAGAATACCACGGAGAGCTGGGAGCTGGAAAAGGCAAGGAAGGCCCCTCCCCCGGAGCCCTCAGAGGGAGCAGGGCGCCGCCAACACCTCGATTCCCAACTTGTGGCCTCCAAAACTGGGAGAGAATACCTTTCTGCAGTTTTAAGCCGCCCAGTATGTGGTAATTTATCACGGCAGCCTTAGGACACCGATAGGCCATTCTGCAGCCAAACCCATCCCGCAGATGTGTTTTGTGGTCTCACACAGGGTTGTTTATTTTTAAATCGAAATAGCTGTTAATATTTACACACAGGGAGATTTCACATAAAAACCATGATTTCTGTTTTTTCTTGGAAAATTGGAGGTAACAGTAACCCTGGGATTTCCTTCACGCGTGGTGACCATGGAGCTGAGCAGAGCTCTGCCCCTTTGTAAACGTCCACGTGCTTCAGCTCCGGGGCCGCTGTCACTCCCCAAGGCCAGGTGTGCGTGGCTGGTTTAACTCTACTCTCTGCTTTCTTTGTCCTTTATGCCTTCATTGACTCAGGATTCTTTTAAACTGCGCTCCTCATTTTAGAGAGTAGAAAAGTGAAACCCAGAAATAGCATCCCCCGCCTCATGTCACCCAGCGTGTCTGAGATAGAGGGGGCCTGGGGTCCAGCCACTTCCTACGGCTCCGTGCTGCTCCCACCTACAGAATGCCACAAGATGTTCCCTGGGGCGGGCAGCGCACACTTCTAGATTTCACAGACCATCTTCCCAAAATTTCAAGGAATCGACAAAGAGTTTCCCACATTTTATTTTGCCAAGAAAGAAGGTTAAAAAAAACCCAACACTGCCATTACCATTTTTTCCTTAAAAAAAGGTGATTTTATCACCAACAAAGCAGGAAACACACAAGCTCGGAGTAAAAATTAACACTGTGTTGGCTCAAACAGGCTGTTCATGAGTTTCTCTCAAACCTCGTCTCCTTCCTTCCTCACCCCCAGACCTGGCTCTGCTCCGCACACCGGCTTCCTTGCTGTTCTTTGAAAGCATGACGTCACCCCTGCCTCAGGGACTGTACCTTCACTGTTCCCTATCCCCAGTACACATTTCCCCGAGGGCTTCAAGGCTCACTTTCTTAAGTCACTCAAGTCTCTACTAAAATGTCACCTCCTGAGCATGGCCCTCCCTCACTTGACTACATTCTCTGGGTTCCTGTGCGTGCTCGTCTTTGGACTCTTACTACTACACGCGTCGTCCATATGTATTTATTTTTTGTTTATTTGTTCACACTCTAATAAGAACTACAGGGGAACAAAGATTCTGTTTTCATCAATGCCTAGAAGAGTGCCTGGCGCAAGAAGATACTTAATACATTTTACTGAATTGGATCAAATAAAGTATACTGAACTGTATTGACTACATTTCACTTATTTGAAAGTCCCCAACATCATCTTTACTTCCCCTCATGTTGCTCAGGACAGGTGAAAATGTGATCCAATATTGTTACCAGTTTGTGGCTTGACTCTTGGATAACACTGTGGTGATAAAATTCCCCTGGGTTCCGAATCCCTGTTGGTATTTTGGTTTGGGATAGCAGTTATCATTTTGTGTAAAGATCTTTTAGCCTTGACTACTCAACCTCCCATAAAAGAACCCCACCGCCAACCAAAAAACATGCAAACCAAAAAAACAGTCACCAAACAAACCACTGGGCAGAAATCCTTTAGGGGGGCTTCTACAAGCTTCTATAATGACCTTCTGTCCCAGGGCAGGGGGAAAATAATGCACGAGTCCAAAGTGTATACATCACATATAAACAAGTGTGCTGAAATTACATTATTGCATCTGTGTTCATCATTTTTTAATATCTGAAGTTCATGAAGCTCTAAAAATAAATAGTTTGTCTTTGGTTTTCATTTCTAGTCAACAGCTTGTCAGAAAAAAAGAAGAAAGAAAAACTGTAACTTTATTCTCAGCAGTGCTTACCGTCTCAGGATTGTCATAGAAAGCAGATGTACAGAGAGCCAGTCTAATCTGGATTAAGTAGAAGAAAGTGCTTGCAGAATTAGCAAACTTCTGAATTGTTTGGCATTTGAAAAGCAAGACATCTCAAGTACTAGTTAAGGGTATGGGCTGTGGAGTCAGATCTGGGTTTGGATCCTGGTGTCGAGGCTTAAAGCTGTAAGTCCCGGATCAAGCTGTGTGGCCAGGGTCCCTTACCTGCAAAGCTGAGCTGACAATAGTGGCGACTCATGGAAGTGTTGCTAGGATTGAATGAAACAATACGTGCAAATTGCCTGGCTTAGAGTAAGAAGCGAATACGGACATCTTTGGTTATTATTATTTGAAAGGACATGTGGTTCTGTTACTTTCGAGAATATGTAATAACATAAGCTATTGACCAAGGGGAACAATATAGAGCAGAGTCTGGTCTATATCGGCTTCCCCTTAATAGTAACAATAGCCAACACCTAACACGGTGGATCCTCCCTATTTGCTATGCCCTTGACGTAGCCTCTCTCATTTAACAGTTACGACAGCTCTACGAGGGAAAACCTGTTGCCACCTGCATTGGGAAAGAGAAAACAGAGGACTGGCACAGGCTGAGTCATTTTCCACAAAGGTAGTAAGAGGTGGAGCTGGAATTAGATCCCAGGCCGTTAAAATTCAGCACTGAGACGTTGATTATCATGTTTGGAATCAACCCACGTGTCTGCATGCAAAAAAAGGGCAAAACTATTTTTAGAGGATTTATTTCTTTAAATTGGCTAAATGTCTTACTTCCTAAATTTCATGACAGATGGACAGACCTACGAACAGACAAGGACAATGATGTATCAACTCTACAGGAAAATTCTCGGTGAAATTGTGGACGGTGTCTTGGTTGTCTTGACTCCTGGCTCTGATCAAGGAATCCTGGAAACTTGGCCTCCACAGTAGGCAGTAAACCCTCTGCCCTTTGCCACTTACCCTAAAATAACACACTGGGAGAATGACCCAAGTAACTCTCTCTGCTGGATGAGGTGGAATACAAGAGTTTACATTCTCCTAATGTAGAGACTTTTCCCTTTTCCCTCTCTTTGCTACATCAGAAGATTTGAATGCTAAGCCCTCCTTTCTTGGAGCAAAACAGAACTAAATTTTGGCTGATTCTGGCTTTGGACCCAAAGAATCTTCAAGATTTAGAATCGTGGAAGAACAGAGAGGAAGGAAGGCTTTTGTGATGGAGGCAACGGGAGCTCTGCTCTCCAACAAAAGAAAGATTCTCGTGGCATTGGACTCACAAGGGATTTGAGCTGATAGAGAAGGAAGTGGGTTCTAAGGGGTCCCTGCTATCTGAGCTGGTGAGGCTTCTTGAGACGAGAGACCAATCGATGCTCGGAAGGGGTTAGACGGGGATGGGTGGCTCTGACAGAATTCTCAGCAGCGAGGCGCATTGGTAGAAAGACGGAAGCCATGCAGCTGTGGAGCCACTGTCAGCCGCCACCACGTATCGTCACTGTGGACCACTGCTTGTCACCACACCTTCACTTTTTCAGAACCCAACATCAAGCTAGTCACTTCCTCGCCAAAGCAGCATTCATCCATATTCTACGACATCGCTCCGTTTGCATTCGATTTACTCTGTGTAGAAATCCCCACTTGCAAAGCCCCAGACAGTGTGAGCCCTCCGAAAGCAGGAGGTGTGGTGATCTAGTGAGGGGACGGTGCAGAAACCCTGTGTGTGTATGTCAGGATCGCACACTGGACGAACCAGTTACAGACCCCCAACCTGGGCGAACTGTTGGCAACACCCCTGTTATTTGCGCACGCCTTACCCCGGGAGCTTAAGAGCCAGTTTGAACACTTAGGAGAAGGCTTTAGAACCAGAAAACGGGCCAACTGTTTTTGCCCAACCATCACTCTTCATGACAAAAGCACCCTTCCTTCTCTGGCTTTGGCTTCTTCAGGAGCCGGGGAAATACCGAAATGTTCAAGGACAAAGATTTTCCTGACGCGAGAAGAGTTGGGACACCTTTAGTAACAGGCAAACTAATTACCCCTCCCGTTTCAGGGATGGTTTCTGCGCACTTGCATTGTTGCTCTTGGCTCACCGGACCAGCATCCCGGAGAGCGGCCGTTAGCACCTCCATGACTCGCAAAGAGCATCTCGTTCCTAAAACCTGAGCCGTTCCAGGCCACGGCAGGATGACAAAGGACTTGGTCATGGCTGCAGAAACGGAGTCATTAGAAGCAATCAGGCCTCCGCCCAAATAGCAGCTTGGATGAGAGAGGGTTGTAAAACTCCCGCTGGAAGTTCCGCTGGAGTTGGCAATCGCGTCCGGGAAATGTCGGCCCAGCTCTGCCAAGGCAGTGCCCTATGCCAAGCCTGAAGCTCCACGAGCCAATATGGCTTTTCTATTTGGGGCTTTCCCACTGGGATCTCTAGCAACACGCCATCCCGAAGCGTTGGAGGAAAGAAAAATCACAAACTTCCCTGTCAAATACGGATACTGCAAGGCGGTGCTTCCAATATTCTCGGTATGTTGAAAAGAAGAGAAAATAGGTGAGGCCAGATAATCCTAATTTATGATTTGTTTTCTCTCTGCTTTCCCCTCCCCTCTTCCCTCTCCATCCTGCGGGAGACGGGGAATCATGGCTCAGGGGAGGCTGGGCAGGATGTAAAAGACAGGCCACCTGCATAACTTCCTGGCTTTTGTTTTAAAAATACTACGAAGAAAGGAAAGTTTGAACACCCTAAAGTTGCCAAGAACTTTGCCCTGCTGGCTGGCAGCCTTCTACAGAGGTGACGAATCCCTAGGCTTTCCTTGGAAAGTCAAGATCTTGCAAGTCTGGGCTTTGCCTTCTGACATGGAGATATTTGCTGCCTCTTCTATGGGGTGAACCCTCTCCAACCCTCCACCGTGCCCACCACTCCTTTAGTGAGGAACCAAACCCTGGACATTAAGGCTGAGGGTCTTTGCCATTTGTCACACTTGTGCTTGGTTTTCTCTGACCTGCCTTTAAAAAAAATCAACACCTTCACCTCCAGCTCCCCCTTGCTTCCGTTTCCTGCTTTCGTTTCCTCTATAGTATTTTTTTTTTTGTTTAATATAATCCACATGTTATGTATTTGTTTATTATCAGCCTTTCCCAATTTGATGAGGGAAATGATTTTGTCTGTTTTGTTCATCACTGTGTGTCTAGTGCCTGACACAGAGTAGGTGCTCAATAAATACTGTTGAACGAAAGTGGGAAACAAAAGATGTTTCAACCTGCGTGACTTTTCTTGCACCCAGAGAGCTTTGCTCTTTCCTGTTATTTGCTTCATTTCTGTGGGTCTGACACAGCAACCCCTGGAGGCCAGAGCAGCTGGGTTCTTCAATGCTGGAGAATGTAAACTGGCACAGCCACTGTGGAAAACAGTATAGAGCAGGGGTCCCCAACCCCCGGGCCGCGGACTGCTACGGGTCCACGGCCTGTTAGGAACCGGGCCGCACAGCAGGAGGTGAGTGGCCGGAGAGTGAGCGAAGCTGCATCTGCCGCTCCCCGTCGCTCCCCATGGCTCCCTGTCGCTCTCCATCGCTCCCATTACCGCTTGAACCACCACTCCCCCCCACCCATCCGTGGAAGAATTGTCTTCCACCAAACTGGTCCCTGGTGCTAGAAAGGTGGGGGACCACTGGTATAGAGGATTCTCAAAAAACTAAAAGTAGAACTATGATGTGACCCAGCAATCCTCTCCTGAGCATATATCCCCCCCTAAAAAAACCCCACTAATTTGAAAAGTTACACGCATCCCAATGTTCATAGAAGCATTACTTACAATAGCCAAGATACAGAAGCAGCCTAAGTGTATATCACCAGATGGACTGATAGAGATGTGGAATATATATATATATATATATATATATATATATATATATATATACACAATGGAATACTACTCAGCCATAAAAAAGAATGAAATTTTGCCATTTCCAGCAACATGGATGGACTTGGAGGGTATTATGCTTAGGGAAATAAGTCAGACAGAGAAAGTCAAATACTCTATGATATCACTTATATGTGGAATCTAAAAAATAAAACAAACTAGTGAGTATAACAAAAAAGAAGCAGATTCACAGATATAGAGAACAAACTAGTGGTTACCAGTGGGGAGAGGGAAGAGGGAGGGGCAATAGGGGGTGGGGGATTAAGAGGTACAAACTGTTATGTATAAAATAAGCTACAAGAATGTATTGTACAACATGGGGAATATAGCCAACATTTTATAATAACTATAAATGGAGTATAACCTTTAAAAATTGTGAATTGCCATATTGTACACCTGTAACTTATATAATATTGTACATGAACTATACTGCAAAGCAAAAAAGATTGGTCCAGAATCAGGAAAGAATCTCAGTCCTGAATGAGCCACATGAGGAGGGGTAATCTATATCCCAGGGATCTGCTCCTTGGCATTGCACAATATTCCAAGCTCGACAGATCCTGGAGTGGTGGCTCTCAGTGCTGTCACATGCAACGTCCTCTTTTTCAAACAAATGCATTGGAACAGCCTATATATTGGTTTGGGTTCCCCAGAAGTTGACCGAGACAAAGACACGAGTTTAAGTGTACATGGGAGACGATCCCCGGAGGCACTGCCAGGGGAATGACTGGTGCAGCGAGACAGGGAAGGGCCAGAGGCCAGTTCAGGATGCCTGATCTAGAGAGTTACCACCACAGGCAACTGAGGCTTATTCCCACTGAGACCTCTAGGGGTGTCTCACCATCAGCTCGCCATGTGCCATTGGTCAAGGGCTGCTTCAGGGTCAAGGGAAAGGCCCTGAGGCCGAGGGTGGCAGGTGGTGGCAGAGGACATCTTTCTCTGTGTGGGAATGAGTGTTCCGGAGATGGTAGGACATAGGCAGAGTCTGTTAAACACCCCACTTACAAACCTAAAATCCTTTATCTACAATCATGATTTTTTAAAGAACAAATAAGAGGACAAATTTATAATAAAAAATATATATCAGCATTTAAATACTCGGGATCGACACGCTAGAATACACAATAAAGCAATTGGCCTCACACACAGAAACACTTAGCTCAACGCCACAAATACAGATCGAGACTTGCGCGTTACATTGAAGACTCAAATGCCGTTCATGGTATGACCCTTACAACATGATTTTCTGATATGTGGAACAAATCTCGGTTTGGGTAGAACAACGTATAGTTTTTTTTCAATTTATATGGTAGTTTCATTCTTGTAAAATTCAGTGTGTATTAAAATTCCGTGAAGAATACTTTGTGAGCCTATGTCAAATGGACTTAGGGTCTAGGCTCAGAGAATCATAATCGGGTGCTTCACCCATATGAATGTCTAGTGGACATTCAGAAGTCGGGTTCCCCAACAGTTCCTCATGGCATGGGACTGTCTCGTGCATTGCAGGACATTTGGCACGTCTGGTCTCTGACCACTAAGTGCTACTGTCATCTCTATGTTGTGGCTACTGACTCCCCAAAATAATTTCTGGAAATCCCCACTTGGGGCAGTATCACTCCCATTTACAAAATGCTGATTTAAAGAAAGGGTGGGTGGGAAACTCCAAGAATGACTGAGACATAATTTCCCATTAACTAAGATGAATGGGAATTTGAAATGAAAAATTGAGTCACAGGAAAGAGAGTTTTGGTTTTGCAGGTGCTTCTGATTTGGTGGCAAGATTCCTCCTCATTCCATAGCAGAGAGGAATGCCGGAGAATCCTCAGCTTACGACCCACAGTGCTGTCATTGTTTCCTGGGGGAACTTTCATTTATCGCCAGGGGAATACCTGCCTATTATGTTGCAGGCCTGGGGAAGATGCTAAAATATATCACTTCTCCTGAAGAACAGTTTCCTGCAAAAGTGTCATTCTCTCTTGACCCAGCATCTAAATTCAAAGATACTGGACAAATGATAGAGGAGTTAGCTCATCATTGGGGTGTGTGCACCAGTGCAGAAGAATCTCACAGGCTTTCGGTGTGTCCTCTATTTACCAGCCCTTCAGCAGCGACAGTACGGAAAGGGTCAGTGAGCACAGCCATGCTGGGCAAATCCTGGGGGCTGGGCAGGCAGGGGGGTGCAGAGCCAGGATGGAGCATGTGGTGAGTGTGGATTCTCTATGCTTCATCAGTTCAAAAGCAAAGCCTGAACAAGCCCTCTAAGATGAGACAAAGAAGAGGCTCGAGGCAGCCTCTCTATGTAAAAGACCATATTAGCTAAAGTGGAAGGGAGATTGGCTCTAGGCATTGAACTGGACACACAAGTTTCTAATATACATTGTATCACAGCACTATGCTTAAGAGGGTTGGCTTTGGAGTCAGACTTGTCAAGGTTTGATACCTCAGGTCCATCGTTTGCAAGCTCTGGGTCTTGAATAAGATACTTAATCTTCAGCACTTCAGTTTCCCCATCTGAAAAATGGGGATAATGCTAAACTTGGGGCTTTGTAAGAATTAGGTAAAATAATCCACATAAACGCTGAGCACAGTGCCAAGCACACTGTAAGAACGTGCTAAATGTTGGTATTATTATTAAAATCGGGACAATATCAACTTTTGGGGACAATGAAATATCACTTGTTTGGCATGCTGAGAATAAAACAGTTGTAGTTACTACAAGCTTGTGAATTCAGGACAGTATCTTCTCTACTTCTAGGACTCGAGTGGCCAGCCCTATGCTTGATGCAGAGTAGAAGTTCAAGAAAATGTATGGATTTTGGGTGAAAAAGGTAGAAAATTCAGGTCAAAGTACACAAGGTAGGTTTGCCAGGTAAACCACATTCCACTAACTCTAGCCCCGAGGAAATTACATCCTAGGACGTACAAGGAGGTGATATGTGTAAAAAGCAGAGTACACGATTAGGGATAAAATGAGGCACAGTCTGATACTAAATTATTTTGTCATTATTATATTGTGTTTATAACGTAAATATATTTATACTCTGTCTACAAAATTTCTCCCCTCGTTCTGAAGTCTTGGTTTTTCACTAAGATGCTTCCCCTGTCACAGAGAAACTTAGCAAGGGCTTTGCCGTGAGCATCAATGCTACCACCTCGAAAGAAAGTCGACTGAAGTTGCAGCCCTTTAAGGTGCCAAAGTCAATGTAGGAGTTGAGTGGCCGCCATATTTATTAATCCTTTCATTAGAACCAGAGCCCAAGGACATCTTTATAATGATGTCTTAAGGATAACTTTTCCCCCGTGATGTTTGTTGAGAGACTGGCGAAAGTATTGATAGAACTGACCGAGGGTTGAATCCTGGCTTTGTCACTAATTTGATGTGAGACTTTGAAATACCATGTAACCCCGTGAGCATCACATTGTTAGCATGCAATCTGGCTCTTGGCCGCCTTCCTCTCTGACTTTATCTCCTGGGCCTCTCCCTGAGCCTCCGCCCATCTTTCTGTTCTATTCCCTGTGCTTTTCTTTCTGTCAAATATACCAAGCACGTGGCTCTGAGCTGCTGTGAGTGCTGCTCCCCTCCCCCAAACCTGCACCATATCAGTCAAATAAAGATTATAATAATCTCAAGCCAGCACAGTTCAATCTTTTTTGCCAGATTAGCATTGGTACAAAGCTGGTGTTGCCAGACTTAGTAGGTAAAAATACAACATGCTCAGTTACCTTTGAATTTCAGATAAACAACGGATCGTAGTTGTGTGTAAGGACGTCTCTTGCAGCCTTTTTGGGAAGGAAGGTCCATGCTGCGGAGCTTTGCTGTCTATAAAGCAGGATTATAACTCCTACTTCATGGAATTGTTGGTAAGGTCAAATGAGATAAATGTATAAAACACCTGGTACACAGTAAACACAGTAAACAATACCTATGGATATGGGCTAAGAGAGCAACCAGGGAAAAGTATTAAATAAGGAATATTTTTAACTAGAAAAAGCATGTCATTTTGGAAAGAGGAGTCAGTGTTTCTATTTGTTAGACATGTGTCCACAATAGATATTTGGTTTTTGGTTTTTATTTTTTTGTTATTATTATTTTTAAATTTAATTTATTTTAATTATTTATTTTTGGCTTCGTTGGGTCTTTTGCTGCGCATAGGTTTTCTCTAGTTGCAGAGAGGGGGCTACTCTTTGTTGCAGTGCGCGGGCTTCTCATTGCGGAGGCCACGAGCACAGGCCCTAGGCGCGCGGGCTTCAGTAGTTATAGCACGCGGGCTCAGTAGTTGTGGCTCGTGGGCTCTAGAGTGCAGGCTCAGTAGTTGTGGTGCACAGGCTTAGTTGCTGCACGGCACGTGGGATCTTCCCGGACCAGGGCTCGAACCCGTGTCCCCTGCATTGGCAGGCGGATTCTTAACCACTGCGTCACCAGGGAAGCCCAGTTTTTGGTTTTTAAAATAAAAAACAACATTCATAGGACTTTTGGTTTTTAAAACAAAAACATCCAAAGCATTCATGACATAAGGAAAGGAAGAAGGATTTTTTTGCCTGGGTTATCTGCCAGCTGAGTAAAGTTTTATTTTTGCTTCATCAAGTGGCAAAGGACCATTAAAAAACATCTCGAAAAGATGAATGGTTTATACAATTTATTTTTCCAAAGAGGTCTAATTTACCATTTTAATTTATGCAGAAATTTGGTAAATTACCCCATCAAATGGGAATGAAAATGGAAATGAAAAAAAAATGAATAGAACTCTTTTTTCGCTCTGGTTTCAATCGCTACGGTCCTCTTCCAGTTTACCAGGTTCAGTGACTATATGGAAACAACTCACAGCTGGTTTTGTGTTTTTTTTTGTTTTTTCCATAAAGACACAGAAAAGAAAACTGTCTCGTATATTAAAAGAATATTAGGCAGCAAATGAGAAAACGTTGCTTCTGTCTGTCTCACGACCACAGTCTTTGTGTCTTGGGTGCATCATCGATTGCCCTTCAAAGAGACAGGAGTTTGTGGTGGTGAATGTGAAAATGAAACTAAGAAAAACCATCTCTGGTTCCTTCTAGGAAAAGTTTTCCACTGCGAAAATTTCAGACTGGGTTTAGAGTAGAATTGATATTTTGTTTTCATAGAGATATCTTCTTGTCTCTGTATTCTGTTCTGGTGGCTTATGTCATAGTATCTTCTATTTGTATGCAACTGCTTACTCTAAGAATAAACAGAGCCAGGAGGTCCCCATGTGGGGTCGCCCTGGGAGAGCCCCGGGAGACACAAATATCACTCATCTGAAAGTTCAGCGATCTTGGGGACTTCACGCAACCACGGTTAGGCATACAGAGAAATCAGCATCCCAACAGGCAAGAGCAAGTAAGCCTCTCACTCTAAACTCAGAGACCTATTGTCATTCCTATTATTCTTAAAATGGATAATTCCATTTTCATGGGTATGGAATTGTTTTTGAACCCAAACAATTTCCAGAAGATTTTGCACCAGGAGCTAAACATTTTTATCATTAGTCTTCAGCAGCTTAGAAATTAATTGGGGGTTATTTTAAATGGAATTGAAAACTTGCCTTTAAAATTTAGTTCTCTTCTAGTTATATAGAAGCCCAGGGTATAAGATTATAATAATAACAACTTATTGAATAAGTTAATTATAATATTTAAACTAGCAATTAATATTATTTATTATTATTAATATACTCTGGGTGCAGAATATTTTTCTATATAATAATGATTGTTGAAAAGTAGTCATACAATCTGAGTTTGTCTCTGAAACAGAGAAACTGAATTTATACAATCTGGTGAAAAATGTTAGAATACATTCATTAGTATAAATTCAGAAAACTACTTTTTTTTTAGGGATAAAAAAATTATGTTAATGGAGACAAAGACAATTTTAGGTGCTCTTGAGGAAAACAACACATCAAAGAAAATCATTCGCTCATAATTTTTTCACTTGTTTTCATTCATCCTTATTATTATTATTTTTTTTCTGTTTTCTGGAAAGAGTGTTACCAATGCTAAGATTCTCTATTGATCAATATAAGACAACAAGAAGCTGAATGATGAGAAAAAGATAGTTCACTCCATCATGCAGCTATTCCCAAATATTAGAATGGGTGGCCACTGGTAAATCAATGAGTCATCTCCCTTTTGCATTTTTGGATCCCCTTGAGTATCTGATAGAGTTGGGAGTTTTTGCTCCCCAAATGGACGTGCATAAGAAATTTCGTGCTTAGTTCTAAGAGCTTTTCCTTCCTCCCTGGCCAGCCTGTCTGTGACCTTCAGTGGGTTAACAATTTTTCCTATAGTGAAAACTCTGGAAGGCCATTCAAGCAAAGCTGGCTAAGTAATTTGCAGAGTCCTGTGCAAAATGGAAATGAGAGGCCTCTTGTTGAAAAATTATTAAGCATTTAAAAATGGTGACAGCAGAGCATTAAACCAAATATGGGACCCTTTTAAGCATGGGGTCCTGTGTGACCGTACACATTGTAGGACCGTGAAGCCAGCCTTACTTTCAAGTGTAGGGCAGTGGTTAAGATTTCAAGCTCTGGTGTTAGACTCACTGAGCTCAAATCATAGCTCTCTTGAGTTTTCTTGAGTAAGTTACTTTGTGTCTTACATTCCTTACTCGTACTAATGGTATGTACCTTACAGGATTATTGTGAAGAATAAAGAAGTTTGTATGTGTAAAATCCCTAGAATAGTAAGGACACAGCACTGGCTGTTATTATTCTTTAAAAAAAATGTTGTTGACTGTAAATCACAGCATGTCACTCCCTCAGTTAAAGTCTCTCAATGACCCCGCAGTCCCTGGGGCACCCTCCACATCAGGCCTGCAAGGTCTTGTGGGAGTTTGTTGCTGTTGGCCTCCCCACTCTCCTCTCACCACCTCTGCTCTTCGTTCAACATAATCAAGCCATCCTTGCCTTCCACTCATTCATGACACGTGCCAAGCCCACTCTCATCTCAGGGTCTTTGCACAGACTTCCTGGAATGTTATTTCTAACCCCAGTCAAGCCCCCTCTTTGTATAAACCCCATGTCAGTTTAACATCACCTCCACAGGAAGGCCTTTCTTCTTTGCATTCATTCTTCCTTCCTTTTGTTTTGTTAACAGCTTTATTGAGATGCAACTTACATACCATAAAATTCACTTGTTTAAAAGGCAGAATTCAGTGGTTCTTAGTTTATTTTCAGAGTTGTGCAACCTTTACCATAAACTAACTTTAGCACACCACCTCCCAGTCTCTATAGATTTGCCTTTTCTGGACATTTCATATAAATGGAATCACACAATATATGTTCTCTGGAGTCTGTATTCTTTCACTTAGCGTAATGTTTTTGAGATTCATCCATGTTGTAGCATGGATCAGTACCTCATCTTTTATTAATTGCTCATCAGTATTCTATTGTATGGATAAACCACATTTTATTTATCCACTTACTATTCATTGAAGGACATTTGGGTGTTCCTATTTTCTGGCCGTTATGATAAATGCTACTGAGAACATTTGCGTGCAAGTTGAAAGGTTTATCTTGACTATGCTGCCCAAAAGGGTTCCCTTGTCTCTTATGTATCCTCTTTGAACCCTGTTAACTTCTGTCAGAATATTCTATTTTCATTTGTAGTTCTTTTTTTTCTTTTCTTTTTAAAAATATGTATCTTCAATTAGAATGTAATTTCCATGGAGCAGAAACTAGGACTGCCTTGATAATCAGTATATCCCTAGTGCTGGGTACACTGTAGGCAGTTAATAAATAATTGCTGAGTGTATGAACAAATCAATACCTCTTGCATTGAATAATTTTTGGTACAATACACATGGCATATACTTTATACTTCCAACGTCCACACCCAGTCAACAAATGGGGAAGCACTATTTTAAGGTAACATCTATTCTCCTAGGACCAAATGCAAAGTTATTAAAAGCATGTAAGATTTGAGAAAAAGGTCAGAAGAAAAATGTGGATACCCACATGCAAAGGAAAATAATTTAGCACTAATCTCATACCATAAAAAGTTATGTATAATTGATACTTAATTCTTCATAAATATTTATGAAGAGGACTTGTTTATATATGAAACTGCATTCAGAGTATCCAGGTGCTAATATAACTCTGCCCATATTTCCCCAACTTGGTGACATTTGTCTGGAATTTTGATTTCTGAATCTCTGTGTGATATTAGAAAAAAGACAAGACATATATAGTGGAAACATATGCTTGTCAAGTGGCCCTTTGATTCAAGAGAATAAAAATGACTCAAATTTAGAAACAACTATGATGTTTTGAGCATTGATCTTGCCTTGCCATGGGCCACTTTGACTCATCTTCTTGTGCTCAAACTAATGCTTTCTCAAGCTCAGAATAGGGAGAATTCCACGTTGCTACTATAGAAGCCAAAACGGCAACATATACGCATCTATTTCATTCAGAATTCTGCAATTATCAAGAAAATCTCCTAAAGAAGAGAACATAAAAAGAGAAAAATTTTCAAATCAACACTGTTCATCACTTAAAGGGCAAAACAGACTCCAATAGAGGCTACCACGGGAAGAACACCATGCTTTCCAGCATCCCCTAAAACTGTCATGGGACTCCTAGAAACTCTCCTCTTGTCCAGCCTGTGCTTCCTACCCCATAATTATGACTACACCTTTACTTTTCAAAGTTCTTGAATATGGCTACTGACCTAATCCAAGACTTGCCTTCTACCATCTTGGCTCTGTTGATGTTGTTAAATTTTTCCCCATGTTCTGACCATGACTCTAGTCCAAGTCAGATGCTCAGGCTGGTTCACTTCCTCTCAGTGTTTACTAATACACTGAAATCTTTCCAGTGTGGCTAGCCAGCCTCTGGTCTTCCCAGGTGCGGTGACTGACTTTCCTGATTTGCTTGAGACTGTCCTTGTTTTAGCACTGAAAGACTCATATTCTAGGAACCCTTCAATCCTGGGCAAACTGGGACAGTTGGTCATCCTACTCCCAGGTTTTTTAAGACAACTTAAAGACAACTGGTGCCTTTCCGTTAGCCTAGCCCTCTATATTAATCTAAATAGATTTCTAATACCTTTGTTTCCACTGCCCAATGATGGAGCTGAGATGAAGTGCATGGTGCAGTTATCTTAGAAAAGTCTTTAAATATGTAACCCATCGACCCAGAAATTTCACTTAATCATGGATGGGTGCAACTATTTGGTTTCAAGGATGCTTAGTTCTGTGCTGTTAATTAAAATCAAACTTGGAAACAATCTAAATATTCAACCATAGGCCACTGATAGATAAAGTATGAATTCATTCCACAGAATATTTTTATGTAGTCTTTAAAAATGAATGTAGAAGAATATTTAATGGCATGGGGAGGATGTTCACAATTTTAGGTTAGGAATAGTCAACCTACAAAACAATATGCAAATATGACTCTAGTTTTTGCAAGGAACAAAATTCTACGATACACATGCGTACACACGTATAAATATTTACAAACCAGAATATTGACAGTGGGCAGCTGCAGTACAAAGGGATGGTCTTGGATAGCTGGGAGATAGGGCTTCATCCCTGTCTTAATCTCCATTAACTCAGTTATACCCCCAGGTACCACGAGGTGCTTGCTATGCAACATAGCTTCAGGGCAAATCTAGGCTCTCTTTCAATCTGCTTTACCAAACCTAAATGTCCTTTACTGACATTCCCAGACCACTATTCTCTATGGATGGTGGGATTATAGTTTTTGCAGGGTTTTTTTTCTATTTTGATTTTCCTCGTTTTTATATTCCTTTATAAATAAATGTGTATTACTTTTAGTTATTTCTAAGTGATACAAATTATTTATATGAGAACAGAAGAACTTGGGGAGATCTTTGCATGGTGTTAAGTGGAGAAATTAGGCAAAAACATGTATAAGAAGAGGGGTTGGTAACAAGAAAATGTCATTTACTGGACATGGTACAGATGGCTACCCATGTGGGTAATTTTTAGTAATACCAAAAAGATTTGCAGCTCCCCAACTATCCTTCCATCAGCTCTGAAGTTAATACCTAAAATTCCCACTTTATTTCTTACAGTTAAGGCTTCGAAAGTCTCTAATGGGATGCATATGGAAAGCTAAGTCATCGCTGGTCATTATCAACTTGGTGTAAATTAATTTATAAGATTATTTCGAGTCAGCTTGTGAAGACCTCTAAGAATTGGACACAGGCTAGCTAATTTTTGCTGAGAAATGTGTGGTGACAAAGGTTTGGGCTTCTGGAAAAATGTAGGGTTGGTCTGCTATGGTGTAAACTGAAGAAAAAAAAGTTGAGCTTAGGTAAGGAGCCAACTGGAACATGGAGGGATGAACTGGCTCTAAACAAGCGGCCAACGTAATACAACACTCCATACTTGAAGTATGGTTTTCTGTGTCATTGCATGCAGACTCACATGGTTTTAGAATCAAAACCCAGATTGCAAAAGAGTCAGTGAATGATAATCTTATAAAGAGGACATAAAAAGAAAATAATAGTCACCTTTTGTTGTGCCCATGGTCTTGGTCGGGCGCTGTACTAAGTATTTTGCGCACATTCTGTCTCTTAAGGCTTCACAATAAACTCATGAGGTTACTGGTGGTAGAGATTAGGAAATGAAAGCATTCGATATTAGGAGTTTGCTAAATGTCACAAAACCATAAGTGAAGAAGTTGAACTCAAATCTGTCTGATCGTAATTTTCTCCCTGTTCTCCCAGTTTTCTTCCTTGAGGCCAGTAGGGATGCATATTTCTGACTTCTCCTTTTGCTGCCAGATGAAGAAAGCACTCTGCTTTTTTTTTTTTGGACTCACCACACAGCATGTGGGATCTTAGTTCCCAGACCAGGGGTTGAGCCCGTGCCCCCTACAGTGGAAGCTTGGAATCTTAACCACTGGACCGCCAGGGAAGTCCAGCACTTTGCCTTTAAAGGGGTCACGTGATTGGATCAGGCCCACCTGAGATAATCTCTATATATTAAATTTAACTGATTTGAGATATTAATTACACCTGCAAGATCCCCTCTCTGCAGTACCTCGCTTAGTGTTTGGTTGAATAAATATGAGATGGGAATCATGGGAGACCATCTTTAGAATTTTCCCTACTACGTATAGCCTTTCAAAAGTTTGGATTGATGATAATTGAATTAATTTTTTATGTGACCTGGAATGATACTTCTTTTGACAGAGAATCAATTAATACTTGTAAACACTAACATTAACATTGTGGAGTTAAGTATCATTAGAATCTTATTTGCAAAAAAAAAAATCTCTTTATTTCCTTTATATTTTTGTCCCTCCATCGTAGACTCTTTGGGTTATAATGCTATGTTGTTTCATCAGACATTTTTTGAAGTTTGCAATTTGTTTGGAGTTCAAAGGAAATGTCACTTCCTCCTCTCCAATTTTTAATAATGCAAATATTCTATAGCTGATTCTGAATAAAAACACAGTTGACAGAAAAAAATCTTTTCACTCAATAAGGGAAAACAGTGAATTAATGAGTATTTAGTTTAATTTTTTAAAAAACTGAGTATTGGCAGATTAGACGTTGACAAAAATTATTCCGGTCCAATTTGTGGATCAAATGCAAATAGCCCCTTCTTTCTAATGGATTGCATTTGAAATGTTACATTTTCATTTTAGACTGACAAAGAAAAAAACACCCAGCAATATTCTGAGGCCAAAAATTATGGTTGGAACCTCTAAGTAAGTCATTTTATAACAGCTTTGTTCCCTGGATGCTGGCTTATCAAAAATGCCCAGGATCTTATTGAAGTGAGCTATTCTAATGAAGGACAAGATTTGATGAACAGGCATTGCTCTAAGCAGCATTGCTTTCACAGTCTCTCTTCTGGTTTCATATGGGAGAAACCTGAAGTTTCAAGGTGACCACAGATTATGATAATATTCAGAGAAATCCAGGATTTCCCAGGTGGAATATTGGTAGAATAGACAAAACGGGATTCATCTTTATGAAAAACAGTTTTGGTTTCCAAACACCATAAAACCTCTCAATATCAACCACTCGTTCATTTATACAGCAAATATTTATTTATTCATTGTCTGTAAGGTGCCAGGCACTGTTCTAGGCACTGCAGAGACAGCAGAGAACAGACAAACAACAAAATTCTGACTTGATGGAGGCTATGTAAGAAATAAGAAAGGCTTTGGCCAGGTGCACTAGGGGAGTGTGCTGTCTTAAATGCACCAGGTAGGATGCAATGTCATGATCAAACTCGCAGCCAAACTGATATCCCCCAATGTGACATATTTGGAGTTAGAATCCTTGAATAGCTTCAAGCCCAGGGTTGATGGTCAAACAATTCTCACATAGCCTCTGAGGCAAAGGATTGCAAAAGACTGCACCACCCTAGACCTCCCTTCCAATCTCGGATTCCGGCAGCTTCCTCCAAATTGATTTGCTTTCCTCAAAGTGGCACAGCAGAGGTACTCTGAGAGGTGGAAGGGAGTCCACTGAGAACCACTTTCCACTGAAAAGGAAATCATTTGTGGTGGGCTGAATAATGGCGCCTAAGATGTCCACATCCTGAGCCCCAGAACCTATGAATATGTCCCCTTACATGGTAAAAGGGACTTTGCAGATGGGAGTAAATTAAGGATCTTGAGACTGGGGAGATTAGCTTGATTATGCACTTGGTTCAAAGGAACCACAAGGGCCCTTATAAGAGGAAGGTGGGAAGGTCAGAGCCATTAATAGGAGATTATAAGGACAGAAGGGGCTGGAATAATTCAAGGAAGGAGCCATGCGCCAAAAAATGCAGGCAGCTTCTAGAAGCTGGAAAGGCAAGAAAAGGGATTCCCCCTGGAGCCTCAGCAAGGAAGTAGCCTTGCTGAAACCTTGATTTTAAGTTGGTGAGACTGATTTAGACCTCCGACGTCCAGAACTAGAAGGTAACAAACCTGTGTGGTTGTAAGCCACTAAATTTGTGGTAATTTGTTACAACAGCAGTAGACGTGGGCACATCATTAAAACGTGCCTTAAAACTGTGCATCTGATTCCTTAATAATTATTTCAGAAAATAGGAAGTGCAGCCCCATTTCAGAAATCCCCTGGGAAAGCCACACAATTATTGGAAAGGCTCAGACACTTTTCTTATAGGAAGAGCTTATACCTCCAAGCCTTTATTAAGTGTCAGGCGCTGTTCTTAATGCTTGGCAGTTGTATTATTAACTAATTTAATCCTTGAGAGAACTCTTTAAGGTAGGACTAGTGTTATGCAATTTTACCAACAAGGAAATTAAGGCACAGTTTCCCAGGTGGTGGCAGAGCCATGGGGATGCACCTGACAGCCTGGTCCAGCTAGGTTTTGCAGAGATTTAATCTTTGAGCAAAGCCAGAAGTCACTGAAAATAAAGGATAGTGAAGCCGACCAGGTCATTTTGCTGAGTTAAACTGCTTTTGATCTATGATGAAGTGTAATTATAATGATTATAATCTCGTTAGCTTGCTATCCTTGTGGGGCTCATCAGGCAGCTCCTGAAGAAATTTTGCAAAAATCTTCGCAGTCACAGCAACTATGTTGGAATAAATGTTTCATCTTCCCAGGGGGCTATTTTGAAGAAAACATCTATTTACTGTGGACACCCTAAGTACAGCCTCTTCTAAGAGAAACAGTTGGAAAGATGAGACAGAGTCTTTACACTGAAAAATAAAAAAGCAAGGCGTTTTTAGAATTATTAGGATTCTATCTAGACACTTTCATAACAGGGCCCCACTCCGTGACTCAACTATATTCCACAGAATGGTCAACAAAAACGACAGCAAAAAATTCCAATGCAGTATCAGGTTTGTTTTTGTCCCCTTGTTTACTCTTTTGGAGTCTATTTCCTTTTTTTCCCCTAAATTGAAAGAAACAGTTAATATCAATACCTCTTGCTACTTCTATTTATTCACTGCACTTGACTATATTTCATTTAGCTTTCTATGCCTTTTATTTAGTCAACCTGTATTTACTGAGCACCTACTATGAGCCAGGCACTGTTGTGGGCACTAAAGTTGCAATAATGAAAAGACAGGCAAGGTTTATGGGTGTCGTGGACGGCATGACTCTATTCCTATGTACAGCTATTTCATTGTCTGGATAGACCACATTTTTTTATACCCTTCTTTAGCTGTTGGACACTAGGGTTGTTTCCATCTTCTGGCTACTGTGAATTGTGTGTCTACAAATATTCATGTACAAGTTTTTGTTTGAACACCTGTTTTCAATTCGTTTGGGAATATATACCTGAGTGGAATTGCCGGGTCCTATATTAACTCCATGTTTAACTGACTGAGGAACTGCCAGACAGAAAAGGCCACCTATTGTACGATTCTACTTTTATGAAACGTCCAGAATAGGCAAATCCAAAGACACAAAAAGCAAATTATTGTTTTTGTTTGTTTGTTTGCGGTACGCGGGTCTCTCACTGTTGTGGCCTCTCCCGTTGCGGAGCACAGGCTCCGGACGCACAGGCTCAGCGGCCATGGCTCACGGGCCCAGCCACTCCGCGGCATGTGGGATCTTCCCAGACCGGGGCATGAACCCGTGTCCCCTGCATCGGCAGGCGGACTCTCCACCACTGCGCCACCAGGGAAGCCCAGCAAATTATTGATTGTCAGGAACTGGGAGGGGGAAAATGGGAAATGATTGCTTAATAGATACAAAGTATCCTTTTGGGGTGATGAGAATGTTCTGGAACTAGATGATGGTGATACTTGCCCATTGTCAAGGTACTAAAAGCCACTGCATCTCACACTTTACAAGGTAAAAATGGTGAGTTTTATGGTATGTGTTTTTTACCACAATTTTAAAAAAGACCGAGAAGTTGAGTGAGAAGATGGAGGTGAATGGAGGTTTGATCCTAGATAGGGGGTCAGGCAAGGCCCAGCTGGGGAGTTGACACTGGGCAGAAGTGGAGGGGCAGGCAGTGCAGACATGCGGGGGTCACAGGCATTACAAGCTGGTCCTCTGTCTTGTTGGTTCTCAGCTGGGGATGATTTTGCTTACAGGGGACATGTGGCAAAGTCCAGGGACATTTTTAGTTGTCACCACTCAGGAAGGGGGTGCTACTGACTTCTAGTGAGTAAAGACCAGGGATGCTTCTAATCAACCTACAACGCACAGAACTGCACCCCCTGAGTGATCTGGCCCCAGATGACGAGAGTGCCGAAGCTGGGAAGTCCTGGTCTAACCCCTTTGAACCCGAGCCTCAAGGGCTGTTGAAAAGAAGCCGATTTTGTGTAACGCAGGGTGAGGGACTGCTGTCTCACACCTGGTCTAGCTGCGATCCTGGTTTTAACCCCTCTGCCTACAGCATGAGAGAGACTAACACGCCCTCAGCCATTGACTATGGGAGGATTGGTTTAACTCCAAGACAGTCAGCATGCATCCGAAGCACGTCCTTCCACACAGACCTGGCATTGGACAAAGGTAGGGAGGGGGTAGGCCCTGGGGAAGATGTCAGGAGACCAAGGTCTGCCTCTCCTTTAGCTAGCTGTAAAACACCGGAACCCATGAAATCCACACTCAGTGACCTCCACAGATGCAATGTTTCTCCATCTTAACTTGAGATGGACACTTGCCTGCCTCCCATATCTTCTCCTGGGTGCCGCCAACTGCCCAAACATTCCACCCAAGAATCCCGGCAGGAAGTGGCCAGCAGCCGCTGGACGAGCCTCGCAGGCTTGGCTTTTTGTCAACAGGAGGAACCTCAGCTTCCTTGCACTATCCCCGGAGGAGTTTTCCATGCAAAGCTTCACAACCACAATAAGATATTTACTGTCTTTATCGGAGAGATCAAACCCACACACAGATGTCACATTTTTCAAATTCCATCAGTAGATCAGACAAGCCGTCTCTGGAAAGAGGACATTCCAGCCGGTGAGTTCAGAGCGCGCTGGCTTCGAGGGCCGTTCCCTTCCTATTTTCTGTCGTGCACCCTGAGCCTTTGTTGTCTCTGCAATGCTGATAAATCAATCCATCAAAAAATTTCCTCAGTGAAACTCAATCAAGAAAGGTCATGTCAGCGGGAGAGGAACAGATTAAATTAGCATCAAATTAGACATGGAAAGTGAGTTCTGTCAAAATCATCGCAGCGCTCAGCACAATTAGAATATGTTAATTATGCATTTCATTAAGGTGGATGTGAGATGAAATGTCACTGGGGTAGGCATCCGAAAAAGGGAAGATTGCCAGGCACAACTTTCTCGAGACAATGTGTGACACCTTCATTAACATCAAGAATCACAAGTCTGCCTTGACTTTTTCTGCAAAGGATTAAACCATTAACTGTTTGCTGGCTCCTCTCACCGGGGCGGGTCCTGGGAGTGCCCCCCGCGTCCCCCCCTCCCCCGTACCTGGCTTCCTCTCGCCGCCGCATGGCCCCCGGGGCTGCTGGGAGTGCCCGGTGGGCAAGGGAAAGGGTGGCGGGTTTTAATGAACTCCCTGGAAGCTTCGCGGGGATCACGCCACCGCCTTAGGGGTGGCAGGATGCTGAGAAGGGAGAGAGGAGAGAAAGGAGGGGTGAGATTTCAGAGGGAGAGGAGGAGGGGCAGGGAGAAGGCTCTTGGCCTCGTTCTTGGGGATGAAAGATGTAATCCACGTAATGGGGGGCGGGCGGGGGGATCCGATTTACAAACTTCCGCTCGGCAAACTCTAATTTGGTGAATTGTTTTGCAGATCATTGTCTGAGTCACGGTAACCAGGAGGGTTTTTCCTAGAGCGAAGTCGTTCCTCGTGCGGCGGCTTCAGGAAATACGGGTTAGGTGCTGGCAGAAGCGGGAGTTCCCGTTCGTGCTGCCTCCTTCTCCGGCGGCTTCTCCACTAGGGGGCGCGCTCTCTGGGTGGCTTATTCCCCGGACGTTCTTTTCCCTCTCAGCCCCCCTTCCTCACCTCCACCGAGAGCTATTTCCGGGTGTCCGGCCGGCAGTGGGGCTTCCAATCACGCTCCTGGGGGATGCTTTCTCCCCCGCGCCCCACCCACGTTGCTCTTCTGCTGGGAACACTCACCTTCCACCTGTCTGCCCTGCTCCCCAGTCCTTAACATCCACCATGCACACATCCCTACTTGCTGCAGCACTTCTCTGGAGGTGCACACGAAGTCAGAGCTTCTCACAGGTCCCCTCGCTCACCTCCAGTCACCAACCTTCCAGAGCATTCGCTGAGCCGACCACCAGAGAAGGAAAGCGATGACTAGCATTTCTTGGGCTCCTGGGCTGTGCCAGGCTCTGTGCTGAGGGGAGGGTGACCAACCGTCCCAGTTTGCCTGAGACGGAGGGGTTTCCTGGGGTACGGGACTTCCAGTCCTAAAGCAGGGGTCGTCCCAAACAAACAGGGACAAGCTGGGCACCTTAGTTAAGGCTTTCTGTGTATTATCCCATTTATTTTTAAATACATTTGATTTTGTAGAAGTGTTTTACTTACAGAAAAATACAGAGATGCTAATACAGAGGGTTCCCATATGCCCTGCACCCAGTTTCTGCTGTTCTTAACCTCTTGCATTACTCAGTACGTTTGTCACAACTAACAAACTAGTATGGATACATTATTATTAACTAAAACCCATACTTAAGTCACATTTCCTTAGTTTTCCCCTAATGTCCTTTTCCTGCTCCAGGAGCCCACCCAGGACCCCACGTCACGTTTAGTCCTCATGTCTCCTTAGGCTCCCCTTGGCTGTGACAGCTTCTCAGACTTTCCTTCTACTTGATGACTTAGTTTGAAGGAGTGCAGGTTGGGAATCCTGTAGGAATTCTCTTGATCCTAACACAAATCTAAGGGGCAGATGCTATTGTCCCATTTTACAGACGGAGCTGCTGAAGCTTAGGACCAAGGTGGCAACCAGTAAAGGGCTGAAGGAGAATGTGAGTTTCCACTGGGGACCGATGATTTCTTAATCACATCAACAACAATAACAACTAATATCTTTAGTGCTTGCTATGTCCCAAGTACCCTGCTAAGAAGTCCATATAATATCACTTAATCCTCATGATTGCCCTGTGTTATGGGGGACTAAAATTATGCCCATTTTATGGATAAGAAAACTGAGGCCCGAGATGTTTCTCTGACCACCTTCCTCCAGGATGTTTCCCTGACTGTCTCCCTTAGATTTGTATTAGATGATGGTTTTGTTCTGATGGGACCTTAAACTTGCTTGGATTCACCAGAGTCAGTTTCTGTTGCTTGTACACAAATAACTAACGTACACTCAAATAGTTGTACTTCTCACACTGCATTACAATTGCTAGTTGAATTGTCCATCAACCCCCTAGGTAGTAAGTTCTATTATTTTTGCTTTTTTTAAAAAAAATCTATTTCTTGGTACATAGAAAGTACTTAACAAATATATCTTAAATATAAATGGAGTATAATCTACAAAAATATTGAATCACTATGTTGTACTTAAACTAATATAATGTTGTAAATCAACTATACCTCCATATAGAAAAAAAGAATGACCAGATTATAGAATTTTTTAAAAAAATTTTTTATTGGAGTATGGTTGATTTACAATGTACAATGTTGTGTTAGTTTCTGCTGTACAACAAAATGAATCAGCTATACATATACATGTATCCACTCTTTTTTAGATTATTTTCCCATATAGGTCATTACAGAGTGTTGAGAAGAATTCCCTGTGCTATGCAGTAGGTCCTTACTCAGATTATGGAATTTTACCATGACATAAGTTCTATTTTTTAGGGGTGGGAGAGAAAGCAAAGGTTTATAATTTTGTTTCTAGCCTTTCTCAGTAGGGTTGCTTTTTCGTGTATTAAATTAACACGTACATATTAACATACGTCTATTTCTGATGCGGCCAGTTGGAATTCATTTTCTCTAATGCTTAGTGTAAATACACTGTATGACACACAACACTGCTGCCATCTTTTTCTCACTCCTGCACTTCTAGGGCATTATTCTGTGAATTTACTTGACTTTCTTTTCCTCCTCATTTCTTCTCTCTCTTTCTCATTCTTTCACTCTCTATTTAAAATATCAGCTATTAGCTCCTGGGTTTTGACCTATAAGGCAATCACTTTTTATCCAAATTCTTTCAGGGATTTGCACAGTAGAAAATAACCTTAGTCCCAACTATAATGACAGAGCAGACAGGATAATCCACTAAGTGGTAGGATGGCTTTAGGTAAGCCTGTTTTCTCTCAGTAATGTGAGAATAACCTTCCTTATTGCATGCATTAATTGAGAGAATACAGGGAAAATGCAAATCCTGGTGCCCAGCACATAATAAATCCCCAATAAATGACATGATGATGATGGGTAGGGTGATGATGATGATGATAAGAATTGTGAATTTGTTTCTGTGCAGTTCCCGGAAGCTTGGGAGGCAGCCTAGGTCCTATTCTGAAAATATTGCACCAGCATAAATGTCTCAATTTACAGGGAGAAAAGAGAGCGTTGGCTACCAGAACCCATTTTAAGTTTTGCATGAGAACAAGGAAACACGCAGGGGACTGGGTCCCTCTGGCAGAAACACTCCAAAGCTGTGAGGTTCTGGAGTGAAACTTTGCCCTGTGCCTAAGTCCTAAAGGAATGCCAAGGAAACTGACAAGGGAAGTGAAGCGTCTGCGGAAGCCCGGGACGGGCTATGAATGCCTGGCTCTCCAAAGTGTCTCATTTTCTGAGCTTCATTTAATTTTTAGGATCACCTGGGGCCCAGCCTGTTAGAAAGGGGAGGACAGTGAAAATTACTCATGAGCTAGCTCTGATGTGATGAAGCCAACTGCCTTACCTCGTGGCGAGCTAGCGGAAGGGGAGGGGGGAGACGCCCGCCTGGGTACAAAGCTTCCTCCTAGCCTGCAGTGCCTTCTAGCTTCCTTGTCAGCGCTGCCATTGATATTAAAATCAAGGGGCTGGCATACAGCTCGTGGTAGCCCTGGCAGAATTCCAGGCCGGCTCTAATGAGCCTCACCTGGGCTAATTACAGTTTTTACAAACCCTGCCGGAGAGGCTGGAGTTGCCAATTGGTCATCCAGAATGATAGCGTCTGGGATTTCTCAGCTCTGAGCTTTCTTTCTATCTCTGGCAGCTGGAGCTCCAGAGGGCCAGAAAGTGACCTGAGGAAGTCTGGCTACTTCCTTGTGCGGTCACACGGTGGTTACCCTATTTGTCCTGGAAAGAAAGGAAAGCTGTGAAGCAGGAGGTGGTCCTCAGCCTGGTCCTCCACATATGGGCTCACCTGCCTTCATGTTATAAATACGGGCTCCCAGGCTTCCCCCCAGACATATGGAATCAGAATGTGCATCTCAAATAAGATCCTCAAATGTTCCACATAATATGTTCCTTAAAACTGCAAACTCCAATAGAGACAAACATTTCTTAGAAGTATAGAGCATAAAGGACTTCCAGAGGCGAGGGTAGGAGTTCCTATTCTACCATTTGTCAGCTGTGTGACTTGGGCTAGGGATTTAACCTCCTTGGGTCTTACTTTTCCTTATCTGTAAAATGGGCATAATTTTAGCCTCCATAACACAGGGCAATCATGAGGATTAAGTGATATGATATGTATGGGCTTCTTAGCAGGGTACTTGGGACATAGCAAGTACTAAAGGTATTAGTTATTATTGTTGTTGATGTGATTAAGGAATCATCGGTCCCCAGTGGAAACTCACATTCTCCTTCAGCCCTTTACTGGTTGCCACCTTGGTCCTAAGCTTCAGTAACTCCGTCTGTAAAATGGGACAATAGTATCTGCCCCTTAGATTTGTGTTAGGATCAAGAGAATTCCTACAGGATTCCCAACCTGCACCCCTTCAAACTAAGTCATCAAGTAGAAGGAAAGTCTGAGAAGCTGTCACAGCCAAGGGGAGCCTAAGGAGACATGAGGACTAAACGTGACGTGGGGTCCTGGGTGGGCTCCTGGAGCAGGAAAAGGACATTAGGGAAAAACTAAGGAAATGTGACTTAGGTATGGGTTTTAGTTAATAATAATGTATCCATACTGGTTTGTTAGTTGTGACAAATGTACTGAGTAATGCAAGAGGTTAAGAACAGCAGAAACTGGGTGCAGGGCATATGGGAACCCTCGGGAACCCTCTGTATTAGCGTCTCTGTATTTTTCTGTAAGTCTAAATCTGTCGTACAAAACAAAGTGTATTTAAAAATAAATGAGATAATACGTGGAAAGCCTTAGCTAACTTGACCAGTTTTTCTGCCCATTCTCCTGGGATGACCCCAGCTTTAGGATCGAAAGTCCCATATCTCAGGAAACCCCTGTCTCAGGCAAGCTGGGACAGTTGGTCACCCTACCCACAGCACAGAGCCTGGCACAGCCCAGGAACCCAAGAAATACTAGTTGTTGCTTTCCTTCTCTGGTGGTCGGCTGAGCAAATGCTCTGGAAGGTTGGTGACTGGAGGTGAGTGAGGGAACCTGTGAGAAGCTCTGACTTCGTGTCCATAAAGAGAAGCAAACCAGGGTAGGGAATTCACTTGCTGACCCAACAAATATTACTGAGCATCTAAGTGCCAGAGACTGTACCCTCTGCTGGGGTTGGAGGGGGCTGGGGACACATAGATACATAAGACCTTGGCTTTAAAGGAGGCTGCAGTCTAATAGCAGTTCTAAAGCTTGTACAACAATAATAATAACAAAAATTAAAACAACAACAAGCACACAACAAACCAGCCAGCAGAGTAGATATGCTCAGTCTTTTTTGATGAGGAAATTAAGGTTCAGAGAGGTCAAATAGCTTGCCCAAGCAAACACAAATACGGGAGCTGCCTCACATCTTTCTATCTCCCAAGCCCTCTGGTTTTCCCAACACCATCCTGCGCCCCTGCGCCCCCCCGCCCGGCTACTGCCCACGTTTTTGTAGGAGAAAGGCGAGAAGACAGAGGGTGAGAAGCACAGCTGTCGCATAAAGCGGGCTTCGGAAGGAGAGCTAACTCGAGCTGGGTGAAATCACAGAGGACTTCTTGGAAGAGGTGGAATCTAAGTGAGGACTTAGAGGCTACTTGAGGATCCTTCCCAGGAGCCCACCAACACAATTTCTCCCACACTTTCCCCGGTGAATTTCTCCATCTTCATAAGTAACTTGTACAGGGATATTTGGGGAGGATGATGATGTGTGGCCCATTGCACGTGGTGGGAAAATCTGAAACATCACCTTGATTTTTCCTGTCATTCCTGTGCTGGCTGCTTTCCCCTCACCAGTCATCAGTATTCATTGCTTCGAGGGAGAGATGATTCCACCAAAAATAAAAGGAAAGGAGTTTGAGTTTAACACATGTAGGTTTTGCAAAAAGCATGATTCCAGAGACACCTCAGCGAAAAGATAAGACATGATTAAAGAGCAAGTCTTGCCCGCCCGGACCAGACTAGATAAACACGTGGATGGGAGCAGGGTGGGGCTGGGAGAGGAGAGCCAGAGCTGCGCTGGGCAGTCAAACGCTGCTTGGCATCCCCAAGAAAGGGGGCGGGTGATAGAAATCCTAAGGGTTTGATTAAATTCAGGAGTAGCAAAAACACGGCCCCCTTCCCAGCAGCACCCGAGAAAGCAAAGTCCCCACAGAGGCCCGGGCTGTGATACAGCTGGGCAGGAGTGGCAGCAAAGTGACCGAGAGGATCTCTAGCTGATGGGTCGGGGGCTCCCCAGGGCCGGCTTCATGGGCATTGGACCTGTACACTCACACAGGGGCCTGTGCTTGGTTGAATGCTCTGCTGTTGCTGCCTTGAAATTCCTGATAATTTTGAACACAGAACCCCATGTTTTCATCTTGCATGGGGCTCTGCAAGTCACATAGCCGGGTGTGGCTGCTTCCCAGAGTTCCCGTGTCCCTGTGTGACAACGTCACGTGGGACGAGGCCTCGCAGAGTCCCAGGTGTCTCAGCGGGACCAGCGGGCACCGTGAGAGCTGGAAGCCACTACAGACCCCTTCTTGAAGGACCACGCACCCGCACTCCCTTGTATTAGCTGTATCCCCTGGAAAAGGGGAGGAGCCCTGAATCGACTAGGATGAAGTTTCTGCCACGAAAAATAGGGACTTGAAATACACGTTTAGTTCAGGTGAAGAACAGAAGAGAAAGTTGCGTTTCTTCTACACCCGGGTTCGTGGACTGGCTGAGATTTCTACCTGTTACAGGTAACTTGGTTCATCCGGTGACTAAGCTGGGCTAAGCTCTGTTTTCTGTTCTCATCAGCCAGTGATTCAGAGCAAGGATTTGGAACCCATCCCCATAAGCCCACACACTGGGCAACCCACTCCTGCCTCCCCGTGACACGCGGCCAGTGCTTCCGGTTACTGCCAGAGCCTGCCTGGCTCTCGCCCACAGCTGACAGAGCTGACACAGCCCTGACCTCATGTGAGCCTGGTGAGAACCTGCGAGGCAGGCCTGGCAGAGAATCTGGGGCAGGGTTTCCCGTCCTCAGTCGGCACTGCTGGCGTTTGGAGCTGGATAGGTCTTTGTTGCTGGCCTGTCTGTCGGATGTCTAGCAGCGTTCCTGGCCTCCGCCCACTAGATGCCAGTAGCACCCCCTCCAGTCATGACAACTAAAAAACGCCTCCAGGCATTGCCAACTGTTCCCTAGGGGGCAAAACCACCCCATGTGATTTCAAATCCATCACAGCCAGTTACTACAAGATGACCTGGGATGACCCGGGACAAGCTGTCCAATCATAAAGTGTCCAAATTACACCTTTTGGAAAAGGAGATCATGATCGCCTTTACTTGTCATTCTTGTGGTGAGGATTCAGTAAGCTGTCACAGGACAACCTCCTCGTGAAGGACAATGTGCCTCACAGGGGTCTCCCTTTGTTCTCGCCAGTCCCATGTCTCAGATGAAGAACATTAAGGCTTGGTGGGGGATGACAACACTTCCTCCAACCCCAGCCCATCGCTCTTTTTACAATAAAATCCTTTAATTTTATGTGTAAACAATTATGAAAACATTCTTTCCACTTGGAAATTATGAATGTAATAATAATGTTTCCATGATTAGGGAATGCTGGTTACAGGTCAGGCACAAGGGGAGGAGCGTTGACTTCACGGCCAAGCTACGATGTAGGTATAGAGAGTATCCCTGCTTCACGGGTGAAGAAATGGAGCTCCAGAGAGGTTTACTAACTTTACCAGGATCACACCTTAAGCTATGTGAATAGAGCCATGAACCTGTGATTCAGCTGATCGTGGCACTGAGGGACCATATCCAAAGGTAAGGAAGATGTGGTACGTATATACAATGGAATATTACTCAGCCATAAAAAGAATGAAATAACGCCATTTGTAGCAACATGGGTGGACCTAGAGATTATCATACAAAGTGAAGTAAGTCAGGCAGAGAAAGACAAATATCATATGATATCACTTATATGTGGAATTTAAAAAAATGATACAAACGAACTTATTTACAGAACAGAAACACAGACTTCGAAAACAAATTTATGGTTACCAAAGGGGAAAGGTGGGGAGGGAGGGATAAATTCGGAGGTTGACATTAACATACACACACTACTATATATAAAATAGATAATCAACAAGGACCTACTGTAGAGCACAGGGAACTCTACTCAATATTCTGTAATAACCTAAATGAGAAAAGAATCTGAAAAAGAATAGATATATGTATATGTATAACTGAATCACCTTGCTGTACACCTGAAACTAACACAGTATTGTAAGTCAACTCTATTCCAATATAAAATAAAACTTAGGAAAAAAAGTAGTGGCTCATGCTTCAGTGAGCCATGCATTACCTCCCCGTGATGGCTTCAGCGTAGTCCTATTACTTATTTAATATTGTTCTTTAAGTGGATTTACTTTTTGGCTTAAATATTTTAAGAGGCATTTTACAGCACTCCTCCAAATTGAAAAGCAGTTTTAGCAACCACACATGGAAGGGGGATGGGTTTTTCGCATTGGGAGTCAAGGTTGTTTAATTATCTTCGGTAATGATGACCAAGAATCTAATCCGGGCAGCACGTGGTTGTTCAGCCTCTTGTACTCGTTAAATAAATAGGTCATGGGGCTTCCCTGGTGGCGCAGTGGTTGAGAGTCCGCCTGCCGATGCAGGGGACACGGGTTTGTGCCCCGGTCGGGGAGGATCCCATGTGCCACGGAGCGGCTGGGCCCATGAGCCATGGCCGCTGAGCCTGTGCATCCGGAGCCTGTGCTCCACAACGGGAGAGGCCACAACAGTGAGAGGCCCGCGTCCCGCAAAAATAAACAAATAAATAGGTCATGGAAGAGCCTATGAGCTGGCTCACTCAGCATCCACTCCCAGACGTTTTTCTTATATATTCCCTTCTATGGAGGCTGAAGAACTAAACACTCCCTGCTTCCTTCGCCGCTAGGGGTGGTCATGTGACGCTGCTCTGCCAGTGACTTGTAGTGGGGAATGGAGTCCTTCCCTGATTCGCAAGGCAAAACCTTGCCAAAAGATGTTCTTTCGTCACATCACTTTGTGACAGTTAGTTTTATGTGTCAACTTGGCTCACCTCTAGCACCTAGTTACTCAATCAAACAGTTATCTAGATGTTGCTGTGGAGGTATTTTGTAGATGTGATTGAAATCCATAGTCAGTTGATTTTAAGTAAAGAATATTATCCTCGGGGGAAGGGTAAGCTGTGACAAAGCGAGAGAGTGGCACGGACATATATACACTACCAAACGTAAAATAGATAGCTAGTGGGAAGCAGCCGCATAGCACAGGGACATCAGCTCGGTGCTTTGTGACCGCCTGGAGGGGTGGGATAGGGAGGGTGGGAGGGAGGGAGACGCAAGAGGGAAGAGATATGGGAACATATGTATATGTATAGATGATTCACTTTGTTATAAAGCAGAAGCTGGCACACCATTGTAAAGCAATTATACTCCAATAAAGATGTAAAAAAAAAAAAGAATATTATCCTCTATAATGTGGGTGGGCCTCATCCAATCAGTTGAAGACCTTAAGAGTAAAACTGAGGTTTCCCTGAGGAAGAAGACGACTTTCCGCCTGCGGACAGGTAGCCTTGGCTGCTGCCTGAGAGTTTCCAGCCTACTGGCTTAGCCTACAGATTTCAGACTCGCTCAGGTAGACCCACAATTGTGTAAGCCAGTTCCTTGGGAAAAGAAAAATCTTCCTGATCTCTCTCTCTCTCTTATTTCTCACTGGTTTTCTTTCTTTGGTAGAATCCTGACTGATACACTCTCCTTCCTTCCTTTTGCAAAGGGAATGTTAGGTATGAAGATGTATCCGCCATCTCACTGCCACATGAGTGACAAGCACGGGGACGAGGCATTGACATTAAGCCTGATGGAGCAGAAAAGGATGGAAAAAACATGGGTCTGTGATGGCCTCACTGTGCTTACCTGTCAGCTTAGACAGCCTACCTCCAGGCATCTTATATTTAACTGAAATCAGAATGCATCTTCCAAACAATGACATCTTACGATTAATTGACAGTGTTGTTGTTGTGTTGCGTGTGTGTCTTTTTTTCTCTTGGAGGTACCTAAATAATGGCACACCTTAGAATCAGTGGTATCTTTGATTCAATAAATTATGGCAACTGCAAACAAAGTACTGACTTGGTTTGGGGGTTATATATTTTGGAGTGTCCAATATGTGAGTGTGTTATCTCCCTGCACTGGAAGCTATGAGATGACCAACCCTGGAGGCATTGGGTAAGATCAGTATTTAGCAGGGGGGCACGAACACCGTTCTCCTCTGACGTGTTTTCTCCTGCAGCTCAGCCGACAGGTAACAAAGTGGTCACAGGCGCAACCTTTCATTTCTTCATGAAGGTTTCTTTTAAAACACACTGAATCCTCCATATGCTTACATTTTACCTGATGAGAAAATCAAAGCTTTCCCAAATCCTGTCACTTCTCACCCCACAGAATCCACTTTCCAAGCTTAATGCAGGTTGAAATGAGTTTTTTTTTTTAACTGATGAAAATATTATAAGAATTAAAAACCAAACCCATTAATATCCTGATTAGACTCCCCATGTGAATTGCAGATTCTTTCAGGCGACAGAACAGGTCACTGTCTGGGCTTAATGTGATAGTGGTTTAGTAAGAGCTGTGTTTAGGAACTGCCATTTGTGGCTAAAACTTTTGCCCCCTGGCAAGGGGAGCTGGGAAATGATTTTCCCATCTCAGCTTGTGAGAAGCAATAGCAGGTACCGACTGTTGCCTCTGGGGAAGGGGAACCAGATTGGACAAAGGAAACCATGGGGCCCATTTATTTTTTTCCTTTTTCAACACCCTTCCTCAAAAACTTAGCACAGACCTTCCTGTTTCCCTCTCTGACGCTTCCAAAAAAAGGATGATTGAGATGATTCTGCCCCACAGAAGGAAACGACTTAAGGCAATTTTTCTAACAGGAGAAGGTTCTGGGATTCCCATCACTGAAATTTCTACCTCCTTCTTCCACTGGTCTTGGGCAGGGAACCAAATCAAATACCTACAACGTCCAGAGACGGAATAGAAAAGGCTGAGTGAGGACCGTGGCAAATGACCCTGATCCTGTCTTAAGGGACCAACCCTACTGAGCCTTTGCCCATTGCCCAAGCTCTATGTTTAAAGCAGACCTAGAGTCTGAGCACCTCCACGGCTAACATCTTACTCCAAGGCAGTGGTGGATCTCAGACTCTAGGGTGTTTCAGAATCACAAGGGCTTATTAGAACACAGGTTATTGGGCCCCATCCTCAGAGTTTCTGACTCAGTAGGTCTCTGGTGAGGCCAAGAGTTTGCTTTTAAACAAGTTTCCAGGCAATGCTGCTGCTGCTTGTTTGGGGACCACACTGAGGACCACTGGTCCAAAGCACTCTCATCTCTCACCTGGGCTACTGCAAAGCCTCCTAACTGGTTTCCAGGTCCACCCTCGCTAGCTTAGACTTTACCTTCCCATTGGGATCATGAGTCTCCATGGCCCAGCTGTGCTGGCCCACGTCTCCTGTCTCCCACCAGGTCCCAGGAAGAGAGCCAAGTGCCTCAATCCTATCTGCTTTTCTGGCACAGTCCTCTCTGGTGTCGACACGCGAGATGACTTACACCTTTCATCGGCCTCTCTCTGGTTAGCTACCATCTTCTATTCAAGCTGCCCCATTCAATTTTCCCAATCATACTGCTTTATAATTAGCTCCCTAAATAGACTTTGTTAAAAAAACAACTTTATTACTCTTACCTACCAGCTATCTTCTTCTAGTTCCTAGAAACCTATAACCTAGGCCTGTTAACCCAGCCTCACTCAGCACAAATATTAATGTGTCCAGAATCTGAATGGATGCTTGGTAATTCCGTCCATGGGGAAATGAGTTATAAAGCAACTCATAACCAGCCGGGGAGAGGCGTCTCTCCCTCTCACACGGTTTTCCAGAAACTCTGGCATCTCTTCTTCTTAGTTGCTGAGGCTTGAGAACTTCATCCCTTGCAAAGCGAGGCGAGGCACAGTGTGGGAAAGGATTGGGAAGGAGCCCTACGTACTTCAGATGAATCCCAGGCAGATGTCAGATAAACATATTTAAGTAAACTGAATGTCACTTTTCTCTTTAATCTCTGGCTTTGGAGGGGCTGAGGCTTTCTGGACCTTATCAATGTGCCATTGTCTTTGATTGCCCAGTCAAAATTCATGCACTTTAAAAAAAGTGTTAAGAGGATGGGGGTGCAGAAGAGAGAAAATAGAAACGATTACACATTTAGGTGAAAATAAAATACATAACCTCCATCAGACGTCTTGGTCAACATGATTTAGGAGCGACTATTGGTGCAGAAGAAACAGTCCTGATTTTCTCAGGATGATTGGATCATCTCAGACTCTTAGGGGTTCTCAGGATGCGCTAACTATACTCATGTTCTTTCCTTCCCTCTGTCAGTGGGGAGTTTTCACTATTGTCACCCTTAACAAATGTGATATGTTATATCACTTTTACATATAAAAGGCGTGTGTATCACCGCACACGACTGCGTGTAAACTGGCGAAATCTGAATTCGTTTTGGTTTGATATTGTGCAATAGTTATGCAAGATGTTAGCGACGGGGGAGCTGGGTGAAGAGTGCATGGGACTTCTCTTGACATTTCTTTGCTACTTGCTGTGGGATTTAGAATTATTTCAAGCTAAAAAGTAAAAAAAAATAAAAGTGTATGAAACTATGTATAAATATAAATATTTAGAGACAAAAAGTATCGATCAGGGACTGGCAAACTAATTCTATAAAAGGCCAGGTATAAATAATAGATAATTTAGTCTTTACAGACCACATGGTCTCTGTTCCTACTACTCAGCTCTGCCACTGTAGCATAAAATTAGCCAAAGATATTGTATAAATCAACGGGCATGGCTGTGTCCAATAAAACTTTATTAATAAAAACAGAAAGTGAGCTGGATTTGGCCTGGGGGCCTCAGTTTGTCAACCCCGATCTAGAATTTGTGTCCCGAACATTAATATCTACTAAAATGTTAGTAATATACATTCACAGCTTCCTCCTTTCTCCCTACTTCCCTCCTTTCCTCCCTCCCTCCTTTTTCCTTCCTTCGTTCCTTCCTTCCATCCACACTACCTGTATGCTTTAATTTCCCTTCAGTGAACATTTATCACTTAAATTTTTAAAAAGTAAGCTTCTTGCTGGTTTTGATGATTTGTTGGTTTGTTTTTAGAAAAGATTTGGCAAACTACCTAAAATATCTTATGGAATTCGGCACCTTTTTCTCTCTTCTCCTTACAACCATTACCTATATGATTAGTCTAGATGCAGGGCTGTGTTTATGACTAAATCCCACATGTGGGATTATCTGGTTAATAACGCCAGTGTGGTTATGGTCAGCGGAGCCAGTAAATGTCAGAGTCATGAGATGAACCTGATACGGATGATCAGAGGAAGAGAGAGAGAGCAGAGATTTCCGGAGTTAAATTTGGTCATAAATGGTTTTCAGGGCCAGATCACAGAAATGCAGGCCTTGGGTCGGTGTGTAACCACCACCCCCAAACTTCCTGCTTTGTGGGAAGCAAAGGAGAAGAGGGGCTCTTTTATTCTTTTATTTTTACTTTAAGTTAATTTTGCAATGAGCAAGGTACAATCAGGGTGCTTCCTGGTTTTGAGCTGGAGAGCAAGGATTGAAACTTGTCATGCTGGGTTGCTGCCCTAAGCCTGGCTCTAGACAAAACAGTCTCGACAGGCAGTTGTCTCTCCCGTTTTTTACAGTTCAGCGGGAAAGGAGACAGAAGTTGAAGTTCTTTGGCAAATGCATTCCAGTGATGAGAAGCATTCCTGTTTTAAATTAAGCTTAAAACCTTTCTGATGGCAATAGTCAGCCCTTGAATTTATGGTAGAACCTGATTTTTTAGTAGAAATGATGCTTGTCTGGGTGCTAATTCTTGGCTGAAGTCCCGAAGCTTAACATTTTATAGAAATTATCAATAATAGTGTATTTAATCACTAATTCAGCTAACTATTCCTACCCTGCCACTAATGGATATAAAATTTCTAAGGTATTTATCAAGCAGACTGGACTTATGACGTTGAAGCATGTAATTTTCTTTATTGATATCCCAACTCTAGCCATAAAAAGATTTAAGGTGACATATAAAGGGAATAAATAATAAAGCAAGTGAAAAAAGGAGAAAGCAAATATCTTAATGATAAGAATTAAAATAGGTCCTGTGACTAACCATCCCATTTGTATATGAGCTTCCAGGCAACCAATGCAAAAAAGGGACAGTACGAACTCCAATCTTCTTACAATCAGAATAGAAAGATGCCAATTTCTCACTAAATGAGAAAAGAAAATGCCTCACCACAGATTTTATGTGGAGAATGATCAACTATCAATGACCTGTCAATAATAAATCACTTATCAGCTAGGGCAGAGGTACCCGGGAAAGTTCACCACGTTTGACACCCTCCCATGGACCTCATTCTTCCTTATCAACATTGGGAATAGTTACTATGTCTCTAACATGTGAGCTGCTAAGAAATAAGTAACCTAAATTGCAAATGCTAAGTCTGTAAAGCTGAGATCCAAACTACTTATAAACAGAGTCGGCCTGCCTGTTTATGAGGATTTTTTTTTTTTTTTTTTTTTTTTTTTTTTTTTGCGGTACGCAGGCCTCTCACTGTTATGGCCTCTCCTGTTGCGGAGCACAGGCTCCGGACGCGCAGGCTCAGCGGCCATGGCTCACGGGCCCAGCCGCTCCACAGCATGTGGGATCTTCCCAGACCGGGGCACGAACCCGTGTGCCCTGCATCGGCAGGTGGACTCTCTACTACTGTGCCATCAGGGAAGCCCCTGAGGATTTTTTTAATAAGATGCAGCATAGAGAAAGGGTGCTGCAAGTTAATTGCGATTCCTGGAATGTTAACTAAATCAGCACACGTTTTCTCCTGCTGGTCTTGATACAATAGCAGGTTGGGACCCAATGGGTGAGCAGCTCTGCCTTGTCCAACACCCCTTCATTGTCACTGGCACACACTCACCCCTCTTCTTTATTTAAAATTTTTTTTTAATTAAAAAAAAATTTTTTTTTTTTATTGCACCGGGAAGCATGTGGGATCCTAGTTCCTCAACCAGGGGTTGAACCTGCGCCCCCTGCAGTGGAAGCCCGGGGTCTTAACTACTGGACCTCCAGGGAAGTCCCCACCCCTCTTCTTTAAAACCCTCCAATGGCTTCACTTTGCAAATTTTTGCCGTAGGCTTCAGGTCCCTGAACTATCAACGCTTTCCTGTCCCGTTGAATCCACCTCCTCCTACATGTTTTCGAGTTCACGAGGCTGCAGCCTCAAGACCTTTCTCCCAAATGTCCAGGTTGCTCTCGCCTGGGCCACTGCTGTTCTCTACATGGTCGACCACTCCTCACCGCCAAGGTTTCACGTTGGCCAGGACTTCCTTGATCATCTGTTTATGCTAGTTTCACCATCATCCTGAGTCACAGTCTCCTCAGCCTGTTTTGAAGCCTTCGAAACTCTTATCACACTTGGAAATGGTCTTGTTTATTTTCTCTCTTTGTACTAGATTATGGGCTAGTCCTGCTGTGAACAGGAGTGCGCTCTGAGCCTTCACTGCCTTAGCACAGTGCTTGGCACCTAGCAAGCCCTCTGTCCATAGCGACTGTCTCAATGACAGGCGATCACAGAGCTAATACTGCATCTCTTGAAGACAACCCTTGATCCACCACTGGCAGGGTCTTTCTGATACTATTGGAGCTCCAGGTTTTGGACTAATGATTTGCTGTTTCTAAGGACAGCAGAGTTAGTGGCTGTACACCAGTAATTACTCAGGAACCTGAGAACCCTTTGACGTCCCACAGGCAGTGCCTAGTGGGGCCCTCCCTTGACTGAAGAAGCAACTTGTGACCTGTGTGCTCTGGTTTGATATGTTCTACCCAACAGACTAAGCAAATGCACACGGTCTGGAGTGGCCTCAGCCATTGGGATCTGTGCACCAGGTGCGCCCTCAACTGTGTCCTCAGCATCTCTTAGCCTCATCCCTGCTGCACATACAATGCCTGTGGCTTCAGGTTTCCATGACCTTCTCGATTTCATATATTTTCCAGGATATGCTTCATTTCAAATATTCTCCCCTTTGATCCTTCCAAGGACAGCTGAACTCATATACCGCAGGAGCTAATTTTCGTCTGGAAAATCTGATCGTAATAATTATAGACCTGTCGACTCTTGCCGGTTTACAAGGTGTAGCGTGAGATTGTCCCAGCTTCCCAAATCTGTGACCACGGGCTTGCTGATAGAGGCTCCTGGGGGTCTCCCGATTCTTATTTTCCTCCTGAGTCACATGGTTTCTGTAAATACCTTTATACAACAACATAGTTGGACTTTTAGTAGTAATGTCTTCTTCTCCAACTTGATGACACTCCTCCGCACTTAACACGATTATGACGACACACTGGGATTATGGCACGTGCAGTGGTGAAGGAAGGGAAGCCAAGTCCTACTGAGCGTAGAGCAGGGTGGTGGACTAGGGGTGCTCACTGGGCAATTAACTGGCTCCTTGTCACTAGCATTGCAACCCAAATCCAATTTATGCCACAGCAAAGAGGAAAGTTACCACATCTCTATCGTGTGGGTTGTTGAGGAATAAATGGCCCAAATGACCAATAAGTCCACAGATGCTGAGCTCCTAAGTACCTACAAACTGAGCTGGATTATCTGTTTACAGGCATGTTTATTCCACTGAACTATAAGCTCATCCAGGAGAGAAGTCCCTGTCTTAGTCTTTCTTTCCTAAATACCCAACACAGAAGGCAACTGCTGTCTATTTGCCAACTTGAATGGATGGACTCCTACACACAGCGACTCTCCCTCTAGTATCTGAAATTCTACCATTAGCAATGCATTCCTTTATGTTGAGCATTGTCCTTCCTTCCGTTCCCATTCCTGAAGAGGCAAGTGAGGAAAGAGGAAGCAGGAGTAACACAGACACAGGGCGCTTCATCCCAGATACTAAGCCTGCCTTTCTAGGACGGGCAAGTCCTGCATTTTTCGTTCTTTCTCCTATTTCCACTGATACAAAAAGGTCACACAGCTAAAAACAGGTAGCCACCTGCCTGAGTTGGGTGACGTGTGGCCCTTTGGAAGACAGACCCATGGAAGGAATATAGGTGCGGAGGCTTCAGGCCCAGGGCCCCAGTCCGCCCGCCCACGGAGGCAGTAGCCCTCCTGAGTGGACCTGGCATTCCCTCCACTGGAGGGCAGTGGTGTTCACACTCAATGGCCAGTGGCTTTCCCCGGACCTGCTTCAATGTCCAAACACAGCTTCCTCTCCAGGGACCCCTACCCAGCACTGCGTCCTGACGCTACTCTGTGCTGATGTGTTGCGTGTGTGTGTGTTTTAGATAGATTTTCAGGGAAAGTCATTAAAAACCCTCAAGTTACAACAAAGTCCTCACTGCAGCGATGTGAGTATGCCAGGTGAAATTGCACACAACAGTGCTCCAAGACAATTAATGAACAGCTTGAGATCTCAGCTCAGGTACATGATAATGAACGTAAGTGTTAAAATCCCAAACAAAACCCGGAAAAGTAAAACGCTTCAGGCGGAAAAACACGTCTCTCCATTCTCACAGCCACTGTGCTCATAATGCGGTCTAACCAAGACCAAACATTGCTTCTGGATTATTCTATGCCCCTTGGCAAGTCTTTTCCCTAATAATTAGGCCTCAGAAACGCTGCCAGATGCATGCATTTTCTTGTGGTTTGACCTGCATTGACTGTTGTCACTCCATTTATTCGTTTCATCAGTTGTTGGTTCATGAATTCAACCTGCTAGCTTTTGTTGAGCACAAAACTGGCTGCCTGACACAGGACTGAGCCCTGGGCGCGCAATCCCCTGTGCTCTCGATCAATGGAGGAGAATGTAAATAAAATGCATTTTGTGATGCTTTGATATCAAGACTACAGCAGGGGAAGACTCAACGTGTCACAGGATCACAGGGCAAGGGGCTCCAGCTCTGCTGGAGAAGGTCAGCGAAGGCTTCAGAGAACAAGTTTCATTGATCAGAGGCTTAGGGGATGAAGAGGACTCTGCCGCCCTCTCCCTTACCCCACCCAAAGCTTCTACACTGGTCCTGCTTCTGTTGGACCAGAGAGTACTATGTGCGATGGAGGCTGTCTGCTCTCTGATGCCGTTCAAGGCTGAGAAACTCCCTTCAGCTCACATACCTCTGCCCTGGAACCCGAATTTCTCACCATTGGAATCATTTATGTGGGTGAAAGAGTTCTGTCAAGAAAGAGTTGAAAGGAAAGTGTTTCACGTGGAAGAGGTGACGTGAGCATGGTGGAGAGATGGTCCTAGAATGTTAGAGGAGGGAACAGAAGGAGTCTGGTTGGAACTCTTGGGTTCAGATGCGTAAATGGAGGGCAGAGAGGTTATAAGTGGCCGAGAGTTGGAGCCTGGACTACAGCCCCAGCCCTCTTGCCCTATAGCCAGGATTTACTCCATGTTCATTGGTCTTAAAGGACCCAGTCAAAAGGATGTCCTAAAGCATGCTCTAGAGAGGAAAATGGGTGGCTCTGATAGGAAGGAAGGAATCCTTAAACTGTAATTGTATTTATTTACTTATCCAGTGAAGCCTTTAACCTTTAACTATGTCATTCATTCATTCACCTACTCATTCAGTTATTTATTTACTCATTAAACAAATGCTTCCAGGGTACATTGTATAGGTTTCACATGGTGAAACGCATGAAATCAGGGTCCCGTGGCACGTCAGTGCCACTCGGTGAATCAAGGAAGGTTATTTTGTAAGAGTCACCTGCAACCCTATGATGAAAGAGATTCTGAGGCGAAGTCTGGGCTCCGCGGGAAAGACAGATTGATTCGTGACGCCGCTTTGGCTGTTTGCCAAGCTCTGGGTCTCAGGCATTGGCTCAGAGGCTCAGGTGAGTGTCCTGATCCCAAGAAGTTGCTTGAGGTGCCAAGAGCCCACCTGGGGGCACAGCCCTGACATTTTACAGCTGGAAAGACTCTCTCCCCAACCCACGCTCTTCTTTCCAGGTCAAGCTCTGGGGTAAGGTGACCAATTTGTCCTGGTTTGCCTGGGACTTTCCTGGTTTTAAACCGAAAGTCTGGCATCTCGATAACCCGCTTTGCCCTGAGCAACCTGGGGAGGTTGGTCGCCCATCCTCTAGGCAAATCTGCTGAGAGCTGGGCCTAGACACTCACAGCCTGAGACACTAGTTTCCATGGACACCAAACGCTTAGGCTACAGTGAGAGGGGCAGGGCAATGTTTCATTTCTATGGGCGGCTCGTGATTTCTTAGGCTACAGTTTAAGTGCATGTTAGCCTCCTTGCCAATAAAACTGCTTTTTACCGGATTCTGGGCCCAAGAAGAGCACAGTCCAGAAATACTGGCTCGGCAAATTGCCTTCTCCACAGGGTCTCCCCACTGGCGGTGTGTAACAGAGGGGCCCGACCTTGGATGGTAAGGAGGCGGGGACCTCTGATGCCTCTTTCACAGGCTCCAAGGGAGGCAGAAAGGCAGCAAGGGTTGGCCAGCGGCCCCCAGAGGCGCTGCTAAAAGACGAGACCGGAACAGCTGGGTTCAAGTCTTTTACTTATAAAATAAAATCATTGCCCTCTACTTTGTGACATTAGATATTATTTCTAATCTGCCACAAAATTGGCAAAGTAGGATTAAAAATCTCTGATTTACAGGTAAGGAAATAGAGTCCCAGAGAGGTTGTCTTCCGCTCAAGTTTACCCAGCTAAGAACGACAAGCGCCGGGCTCCATAGACCCGAAGTCCAAGCCCTTTTATGACATCCTGCTCCAGCCTTTTACCACCTGCATTTGCTACGTCGCTTAAGGCAAGTTGGTTAATGAGAACAAGGGGGGAATGGCAGCCCTCTTGTCTAGCCTGCCTAGCTGCACCAAAGCGAAAGAGTTTTGGAAATTATGAGCAGAAGTCACAACTTGTGGCCCAGCTACTGTATCTAACTTACAGGGAATTCATGTGAAAATAAGCCTTTCACCTTCCCTCCATATATCGTAAGATCCAGCATCACTGATCCACATTCTCCCATGGCAACGATTCCCTGGAAGTGAGGAGCAGCGACCCCTTCAGATGAAGCACTAGCCGTCCACCTTGCTCTGTCCCTACACAACCCCTTCGCTCAATTTTTCACCCGCTGGCTCCTTTGGCATTTACATGTGCAGGAATTTCTGCAAAGAACCACAGAAATGGATGCTAGCATTCTTGAGCTCAGAGGGAATCGCTAGGATAGGTGGTCCCAGATTTAAGGATATAATGCACAGACCAGTGAAATTTCCAAGGGGAGGAAAAAAAGGAAAGGAAACTATATTTGCTGTGGATGGACACACAAAACAAGAAAGATGAATTACTATGACCATGATGTAATGAAAAGAGAAGACACTTGAGTTTTTCTAAATTAAGAAGAAGCAAATCTCACTAATTGAAAACTCGCTGCCCACAGAATGATGGCATATAGTGGTTGCTCCACAAATACTGTTGAACGTATGTTGTTGGATGAATTTCAGATCAAGAAAGTTTACTTTAAATGAAATAAACTTACTTTATGGAAATCTCACTTATACTGGGACTTACTTTTCTAGAGAAAAATTTATCATGGACTGGAATTAATCTACCAGCTGCTTCTTGAGGACCCTGATCTGGAACAACATTTCATCACTCACTCAGAGTAAGTATAAGGTCCAGAGAGGGACACTGACTTGCATCAAGACACACAGCTCATTACAAATTTGTCTTCTGACCCATGAACCCCTGGACCCCTCCTACTTCAGTCTGTCGTGAAAAGGAATGAAACATTGGGGGAAGAGGTATATTTTATATGGTAGTTGAATAAGACATTTCCTTTTTAATCCTTTTACTCTTTCTGTTGAAGTCAAAGAGTGAGCTTTGCGCTGATGTGTTTTTAACACCCCTCTATCACTTGTAATCTCTCCTTTCTGCAAAGAAAGAATAAGCAGGCCTTGGACTCAGAGCCTTCAATAGGCAACATGTCTCGCAAGGATTTTAATGCCATAGTTTTGTTGTTATTACATTTTCATTGTTATAGTGATTCCCTATTTGTGACAAGCAAAACTGGTTTCATTTATGGTAGTGGTTTTACAAAGTGTTCATTTGATTTAGGTAGGAAGTGTGAGCTGATGTAAAGTTTGATGTAAATAGTGACAGGAAAATAGTGCCCAAAAGCAAAACATCATGATGGCGGGACGCACCGTAGCTCTAGGCAGGGACCACAGATCTGGACGGCTTGGGTTCAGATCCAGCTTCATTTCAGATCCACCTCCTAGCTGGGTGGCTATGGGTAAGTTGCTCTCTGTACCGTAGTTTCCTCACTTGGAAAATTCAGAAAATAATGAACCAAACTTAGAGGCTGCTATGACGACTGAGTGAGATGACAAGTGTAAAGCGGTTCGAACAAAGCCTGCCACATTGCAAGTGCTTTATAAGGGTTAGGGATGAGGAAGACGATGATGGTGGTGATGATGGTGGTGGTGGTGACAGTGGCATCCAGCCTCCACTGCCAGGACAGCCAGCGACACTTCTTTTCAGGATGCGGACCCTGTCTCTCTCCCCTTCCTCCTACCTGCGACCATCCCTGCATCTGGCTGGTTCTCTGTGTACGTACGAGGCTCTCCTTGCACGTGAAAAGTTGGCACTCATTTGCTACCTCTTCTTGGTTCCTCTTTGGATTGTTCCGTGAGACATAACTACTCTCCTGACTGCAAAGTGATCCTGGCTCCGTACCGTGGCTGTTACAGCACTAAGGGATCAAAAGCCACAACCAATGGGAAAGTGTGGCTGCCATGATTGTCCCCAGGACAACTCCCCATCTATCAGGGCTGGGTTGGTTGGTGCTGGTGGGGGTGAGGCTTGCTCTGTGGGTCTGGGATGAGCTGGAGGGAGGGACACTCAGGAGGGTTCTTGGCCATTGAAATCTAGGTGGATGGACCAGAAAGGGTGGCTGGGCTTTCTCTTGAAGAGGCAAAAGAAAATGCAAGAACGAACCATATCCAGGATGTCAAGGTTTCTGGGGAATGAGAAACGTTTTATATCCAGATCCTACTGTGTCATAATTATCTGTACTACTCTCAGTTGTGACATTCTTGAAAACAGGCGTTTGTCTTGTGAACAGGAATAATGGCCACATTTATTGAGTGCTTGCTCTGCTCCAGGCTTTGGGTGAGCACATTATATGTATTCTCTTTAAAAAAAATTAAATTCTCTTTAAAAAAAACCCTGAGGCTTCGAGAAGGTAAATAGCTTGAGTGCATGATTCCCAAGTAGTAAGTGACAGAGTCCAGAGGAGATGCAGCCAGCCTATCTCTGGTTTATTTCGTGCCACTCACCGCCTTGCTTATGACTCTCCAGCCCCTGCCTGTTTTCTGGAGCCAGCTAACCTTGTCTCCTCCTCAGGGCCTTGACCCCTTATTCTCCTTCTCCCTGCCATACTTCCCCCCGATCTTGGCATGGCTGGCTTCTTCTCATTTGGGTCATAGCCCAATGTCACTGCTCAGAGGGGCCTTCCTGGGTCGCGTTAGCAAACACCGCTATCCCCTTCCCCAACCTCAGTCACCCTCTATCCTATGGTGGCACAATGTGGCGGTCAAGAACCAAATCTGGAGTCAGACGCCTGCATCGTGGATCCGAGTTCTATTCCTGGTTTAAACTCTCTGGGATGGAAGTTTCATCATCTGTAAAATGGGAGGATCATTGTAACTTATAGGTTTCTTGTGAGTTTGAAATGTTGTGTTTAATTTACACATAAAGTACTTAATGCACACAGTGAGCACTCAATAAGCAGGAATAGTTATTTAGGGTCTTTCTCTACTAGAACATGAATTCTATAAGGGCAGCACTTTATCTGGTCTTTCACAACTGTATCCAGCGCCTAGAACGTAGTCGGTGCTCAATAAATATTAGATGAATGAATGAATGAATGCTTAACTCCAAAGCCTATGTTTTCACCTGTCCCTCCTGCTAATACTGTTGTTTTACACCCTGTGCCGAGCATGGTGCCCAGCCCTGGTGCAGGCTCGGTAAACCCTGAGCAGAGCTGAGCCCAGCAGCTCTTCCTTCTTCTACTCCCAGAAGAGCCACACAGCATTCCTGCCAATCCTCTCCACCCTCCCCCATCCTTCCACCTGGCAAATCCTGTGTGACACACGTGTGGGCTGGGCTCTCTCGCCCTGTCCTGGGAGCGTTTAGGACTCATTTGCTGCTACGCATTGGACACTCTTTGAATCATTCCCCAGGACAAACAGCTGTCCTGATTGTCAGGCCCTGAGCAATGCTACAGAGGCAGCAGAAGGAAGTTTTGGTACATTCTGAATATCTTGGGAGGGTGTAACGTGTTGAATTCTAGAAGGTTCAGGTGCATTTATGGAGAGGCTGAGCTATATTGATTTATTCAGTGCCTGTTTCTAGAAGGGTCTTAGGAAAAAAGACTCATCCTCCGTCCCCTTCTGCTAGAAAACTCGTTCTAAGATACACTCTCCTCTCTCTCCATCTCTTGAACTCGCATGCATCCTTCAAGGCCCAGATTGAATCTTCTCTGGAGCCTGGCTGAATTAGTTACTCTTCTACGATCCCAGCTCGCTTTCCACTCCTTGTCTTACAGACAGCTTATTCACCTCATCACGTGTTCGACAAATTCTGGCTGAGCCCCTACTACACGACAGGCCCCGCGAGCTTAGACCAACAAGATGAAAATCTCTGTCGCCAAGAAGCCTTGAGACTGATGTGTGTCTCTCCCCATGGGCTTCTCGAGGGCGGACCCACGTCCCCAACATGCAGCAGAGGGGCCGGGCCCAAGTACGTGCTTGACCTTGCAGCAGAGAAGGCGATGACCCGCGTAAGGGAAGGATGCATGAAGATTCTGCTCTGGAACATGGACCGCGGGTTTGCAGAAGGAAGCCCCGTGACTGGTAATGTCCTTTTCCCCCCCTGCATGATGAAGGCGCTGCTCTCTGTAAGAAAACCAACGTTGCTCATCTGGCCTTGGAACGCGATTCACTCCGACGCGCTTCTTAGAAAATCCATGCGTGCTGCAGAACTTTGCATTCCTGCTGCCCCGGAACACGGCTGGACTCGAGGCCCGCACGCTGATGTCAAAGTCGGGTTGCAAAAGGACTTCTTCCCTTTTGCTGCCTGGCGTTCGTGCATTTGCGTTCCAACTTGCGTTCAGGCCGGGGGCGGGGGAGGCGGCGGGCACTGCCTCTTCCCGTAGGATAACATCTTTATTTTACGTGTTTCACAGCCTTTCCGCCGCAGCCCACGTGGGCTGCTTCTGTGGTTGTCAGAGATCAACGCGGTCAATATTTTTTTTTTTTTTTTTTGCGGTCAATATTTTTGACTGCAGAGTTTTCTATGACTTACACATATTTAAAAGGATAAAACACAATCACCGATTCACTGTGTGAACTTGACCACTGTAATCCTTATCTTTGATTCTTTGGGATCCAGCAAACAGGCTAAGTCTCCAACGGATCTTGCCCCGGACCAGGGAATTCAGCCTGGCTGGAACCTCTTGATACTACGGCCTAGGCTATGTGAGTTGGTTTCACTCTGGGAAATTGGACTGGAAAACTAGACACTGCAGCATCAGGGAATACTGGTGGCCTTTTCCTTGGACCATTGCTTTTTGCTAAACACCACACTGCTTTCTTTCACTGTTATTAACTAGATAATGAGCTACCACTCTCAGGGGTATTGGCCTCTTGAAAGGCGCTCCTTGCAGCCAGCGGTAAGCCAAAACACTTTGATGGTGGGACTGTAGGCAGCTCATGAAACAAGGTGTTCTTTTAAAAAATTAGGAAAAAAAGGATTCATCGTGATGACTTTCACCTGGAATAATTTCTTCTTGAATCTAGCATTACGAAAAGGATAATAAGAATCAAAAGGGCAGAGACTGACACACTTTTTCTTTAACGGGTAGATAGTGAGTAGTTTGGACTTAACGAGCTGAAGGGGCTCTGTTGCAGCTCCTCAGCTCTGTAATCACAGCCCCAAAGCAGCCACAGATAATATGTAAACAAACGGGTGTGGCTGGATTCCAGTAACACTTTACGGATTGACATGGAAATTTCAATGTCAATTTTCATGCGTAATAAAACACTATTATTTTATTTGGATTAAAAAAAGTTTTTTCAACCACTTAAAAATGTAAAGCCATTTTAAACTCATGGGTCCTACAGGGACTTCCCTGGTGGTCTAGTGGTTAAGACTCTGTGCTTCCAGTGCAGGGGTACAGGTTCGATCCCTGGTCGGGGAACTAAGATCCCATGTGCCACATGGTGGCCAAAAAAAAAAGATATACTCATGGGTCCTACAGAATTAGGTGGTGAGCAAGGTTTGGCCTGCAGGCCAAGTGTGCTGACCCCTGCAATAGAGAATTATGATTAAGAGTGGGCCTTGGGCTCAAGCAGAACTGGGGTCGAGTCCTGGCTTGGTCGTTTCTTCATAAATGACCCTCGACAAGATGCTTAACCTCTATGAGTCTTGATTTCCCCAACTGTAAGGTGGGACTAATAATAGGACTTACTTTCTGGTTATTTTGAAAATTGAGGGAAATAACACCCATAAAGTACACAGCAGAATGTCTGGGACTTAGTAAGAACTCAGTAAAATTTATGTGTTTGACAAATATTTACTGAGTAGTTATTATGGGACAGGTGTTACATTAAGCTGGTGGTGTATTTTTCACGGTCCTTTGTCTCATTGAGCTTAAAATCCAGTGAGGCTGATGAAAACAGTTAGTTATCGTTATTACTAATAATGCTTGGGCCTTGTGAACGAAAAGTGAAAACTGTAAATCATTAGGTAATGTCATGGGTTATTACTATGTATTTTCTGTTTTCAAAAACAGTTAAAACTCCCACGACCTCCCATGACATTAGGCTTTTTTATGAACGACTGCACCCACCAAAACAAAAGGTAAGACATACTTCCCTCCGTTTAGAACAGAGTCTCAAAGTGCGGTTTCTGGACCAACAGCATGGACACTGTTTGGGAATTTGTTGGAAATTTGAATTTTCTAGTACCAGCCCAGACCTACTGAATCACAATCTCTGGCAGTGGGGACCAGCAGTCTGAGATTTAACAAGGCCCCTGGGTTATACTGATTCACACGGATTCAAGTTTGAGAATCGCTGGTCTAGATAGATTGTAATCTCACTGACTTGTTCAAAGTCACAGACCTAGGAAACGACAGAGCCAGGATTTGAACAAAGATCTAAAGGAGACCTTAAATACCAGGACATGCTGGGTTCAAGGACAGGGTTTATCAATGGGTGCAAAGGGGTAGACCAGTACTAAGAGAAGGTAGTGTGTGTGTGTGTGTGTGTGTGTGTGTTAGGGAACTGCCCTTCTCCTTCCCCACTGTTTGCTCAGGCTCAAGGTATCTTAGACTTTCTTCCAGCCCTTACCTGCCTTGGCAATGGCATGGGGGCTGGGAGCGGTGGGAAGGGTCTGTGCCAGTGGGGAGGAGTGTTTGATCACTGACACGTTAGAAGCACTAATGCGTAATGCAGAGCAGAAGAGCTCTTCATGGGTTTGGTTTATTCTTATACAGATAAGGCACTTCTTTATTGCCTGTCCCCAGGGTGGGACCGTTCCCACCACCACCTCGGTATGCCACGCTATCTACCTTAACCTCTGCGTGTTTCGGTGTTCCTCTTAAATAAAATGGGCATCGTAAAACTTCACAGATGATTTTCATAAGTTCCTGTCTTTGGCTACCCATCCTGGCCATGCCCCCTGCCATCTGTGGTGAAGCTGCTGGTTGCTCTCCAATAGTCACTCTTCCTTTCTTCCTTTAGTAGTTGGGCTCCCTTGAGCTTTAGCTGGGTACATGGCCACCCAGCTAAAGACTATAGTACTCAGCCTTCCTTGCAGCTAGGTCTAACTACGGGACTAGGCCTGGCCAATGGGCTGTGAGCAAGAGTGGATGGCCCCCTAAGAAGGAATGAGCATGCTGTCTCTTTTGGTCCTTGCGTCCTTTCTGCAGACTGAATGAAGATGTAACGGTAGGAGCTGAGAAGACATTTTAGGTCATGGGATGGAAGCTATGTGTTGAGGGTCTCAGAGCAATAACCCTGAAGGAACCAGGGACCAGGACACTGTGAATCCACCATATTGGTCCTGGGACTGCCTATATTTGTATGGTTAGGGTGAAAGAGAAGTAAAGTCTCTTATTTAAGCCTCTGTTATATTAGGGACTTAAAAAAAATTGCAACCGGAATCTGTTTCCTAACTAATGCATTACTACTTAAAATGAGGCTTAATTGACACCTCCTCTCCTATTCTCCCACCCCATCCCAACACCCCAATAGAATGAATCTGTCGTACCCTACACCGTGAGTCACTGCAAAACTACTGAAAAGGTAGGGCAAACAGGGCAAACATGTGCTTAGGCGATTGGCCAAGTGAGGACACCAAAAGGTATACATAAGTAAATAAATCAAATGCGTACAGTTCAGCTTTGATGAACTTGGCCAAAATTACATAATAGAAAAATATAACAAGAATTTCTTTCATTTTCAGTGTTTGCTTTTTTCCTTGTCACTTTTAGAGATAAAATATTATTTTGAAATGCATTTGGACGGCAGGGAGGGTGCAGTAACATTTTCAGTCCTTAGGGCAGCAAAAGATTTTAATCTAATCTGACTGTACCCCCCAAATTATTTCATCATAGCTCTGATTGCATTTCAGGGCAACACTCCATCCTCCAACCTGCACTCCCTGGCCAGTAGGCCGAGGGTTCCTGGAGGGCACTGTCTTTTTCCCTCATAAGCACGTCTTCATTGGGCACCTGTTATTACTCACGTTTCTACTCGCAGTATGTAACATGGTACCTGGCACTTAGAAGACGTTCTTGGTACACTTAAGCTCTCAACAACAACATGATGAGCCAGATGGCAGTGAGATTTCTATACAAGCCTCTCTGTGGGTGGGGAGGGTTGGTAAAAAGAGTCAACATTTTCCTTCCTCTCCTCTCCCTGAGGCTCAAGGAACATTATGCCCATTATGCTCCAGGTTTCATCGCTCTTAAACGGCTATTTTAGTTTCAATATTCTACACATGTCTTCACCCTGATCTTGTCGTTCCACACTGGTTACACACCACATCCCATTCTCTTCCAAAGGGTCTTTGTATGTGCTGTTCCCTCTGCCTGGAGCGCCATCTCCTCAACTCCTTCCTCCACGGTTCTTTCACCTAGCGGGTTCCTACCCACCCCTGCAGGGTTCAGCTTAAACATCACTTCCTCTGCAGGGCCTCATACTAGGTTGGGTCTCTATGACATAGATAGTATCCATTCTTTAGACTTTTCCTTTGCAGCATACATTGCAATTGTAATCGATCAGTTATTTCTCTATTATTTATTTTCCACGGTACAGTGTCAGCTTCACAAGAGCAGGGTGATGTCTGCCTTATTTGTTGCTTATTTAAGCCGGGCACATAGAACATGGTCAGGGAATCAACATAAATACACGAATAAATGAGCATCAGGACAGACAAAAGGAAACGCACAAAAACTGGAAGGCGAAAGGAACCTATTTTCCCTTGATAAGAAAGCAAATAGAATATTGCAATTGGGTAATCTGATTTGTCAGGCAAGCACTTTCATAGAGTTTTGACAACAACCAAAGGCAAGCACGGCTATACAGAAAGTTCAGAGAGAGGTAATGTTTTCTTTGACATGATTTGGCTTTGATTCATCAAATACTGAATCAAAACTCGGCGACTTGGCTGTATGTTTACAAGAGAAAAGTACAGACTTGGAATCCAATTCAGAGAAATACCCAATTAAAAGTGGGGGTTTGCTTTTTATTCCTTTCCCAGAGGAAAAGTGCTGTTTACGAAACTGACACTACTTAGGAGAATCATTAGGTACATCAACACTAATTAATACTTTGGACGTTAAGAGAAAACCTTTAGGCTTGTAAAGTATAATGTGAAGATGTATCCAAGTGGGTAGTAGAGGGTTTCCAGACATGGTGTCCCAAAATTCCTTCCTTTCCTGTGCACGCGTGCAATCCTACCCATCGGGAGGTGGAATCTATTCCTCCTTTCCCTGAATCTCTTTGAACTGTGCCTTGTTTTGACCAATAAAATGTGGCAGAAGTGATGTTGCGTCAATGCTCGGCTCACCCTGTAAAAAGCCTGGCAGCTTTTGCTTTCCCCTGGGGAAGCCGATCACCAAGATGTAAAGGAGCTACGGCTAAACTACAGAAGGATGACGCCAGGCGGTAGGAGGAACGCCAAGCGGAGGACCATCAAGGTATCAGACACGCGCGTGAGGACTCCTTCACCCTCCCAGTCCAGCCCAGCCACAGATGAGTGAAGTCGGACGAGCTCCCTCAGTTTATACTACATCCGGCACAACCATCTAGCAGCCACTCACTTGAATTCCTGCACCACAGAATCATGAGAAATCACAAGTCATTGTTGCTTTAAGTTGCTAACTTTGGGATTGATTTGTAATATAGCAATAGATATAACTGATACAACATGATATTGCAGGGACTGAGCGGGGACTTCTCTGGCAGCCTCAACCATATAGAAGACAACCTACAAACAAAGAAGGTAAAATACAGGTCATGCACTTTGCTCCTGGCAGGGACGTTAACGTCCGATTCCTCAGGACCTACAGTCCCGTTCACACACAGTTTTAATGTGTTTGTTCATCTTAGAGTCAAAAACAGTATAAAATTATGCAAATTGGCATAGATTTAGTGGACTTTAGACAGCATCATGTTTGATCCTCTCGCTTGTAGATAGTGGAACAGAGGCCAAGAGGGGTGGAGTAATTGTTCAGTTAACAAAGTCACAGAATGTATTAAAAACAGGAAAATAATCCAGGATTTCTGGTCAACCAAATCAGGTGCTCTCTTCACTTTACCTTTGTATTTCATAGAAGAGACACATTTAAATGGGTGGGGAACACAAAGGATTTTAGATCCCATGAGAACACTGAAGGATCAGATGGAAAGCTGGCAGGCACAACCTCAAAAAGATGACAAATCCCAGTTCCTGCAAAGTGGAGTCAGACAGCCCCATGTAGGCTGTAGGGCCCCAGAGGTATCCCTTTATTTGAGCGGAGAGCAGCCCAATACTTGATATTCATGACGATGACCCTGAGTCAGAAAGCCAAGATTAAGTTATGTTTCTCAAATTCTATTGAAGGAGGTAAGAAAGTGTGTAATGCACTCTCAGGAATATTCCTATGCAAAATGGTTAGAATAACATATGATTTGATGTGCAAAGGGATAAACTTGAGTTATGTGGAAAACGCATTTACATGGAACAGTCCACGTCAGACAAATGAGGCATTGCTGTATTTGCAAAACGTTCAGCATGTATTCCAAGTCTTGGCTAGTCTGAAGCTTCTACTAAATGAAAAATGAGCTTTACTTGTGTCTAAATCTGAGCTTAAGTGCACCCTCTAAAACCTTCCTGGGAATTTTTTGGACAGGTGTCTCTTTTCAAACAGCATAATATTTGGACATTACATTTTAAATATGTGCAGATAAAAATGATATTCCAGATCTGTATTTCACTTATAACCAGATGGGATAACAGTAGTGAGAGTTACTGAGAGACAGTCCTTCATGGAAGAATAATGGAAATAGAACCTAACCTCTCCCTAACCCTGCCTGGAGGTTTGTGGCTACAAGTTCTAGAGTGAACATCATATGATCCCAAATCTGAAATGATTCAATGTGGTCAGACCCACGTAGAATCGATTCTCTTGCTTCCATACAGGGTAAGAGTATTTTCCTTTTAAAGAACCTAGTAGTGTTTGGGGGACAACATAAACAGCCTTTGCCACCTGCAGGCCCTTACGAATGTGAAACAGTGTGCTCACTGGAGGGATCCAGCTGCAGGCCTGTTATATTTCATCCACATGGAGCCTGGAGAAGTATCCAAATTTGAATGTAGTTACAGAGACCCACTGATTGCTTGCCGTTTCACCCTACTCCATTTCATTCTCTTTTGTCTTCTGCCTGCTCTTTTCATTTACGTGTGGGCCTGACTCCTATGGCTTTTGAATTTTTTTTTTTTTACATCTTTATTACAGTATAATTGCTATACAGTGGTGTGTTAGTTTCTGCTTTATAACAAAGTGAATCAGTTATACATATACATATGTTCCCATATCTCTTCCCTCTTGCGTCTCCCTCCCTCCCACCCTCCCTATCCCACCCCTCCAGGAGGTCACAAAGCACCGAGCTGATGTCCCTGTGCTATGCGGCTGCTTCCCACTAGCTATCTACCTTACGTTGGTAGTGTACATATGTCCATACCTCTCTCTCGCTTTGTCACAGCTTACCCTTCCCCCTCCCCATATGCTCATGTGAATTGGTACAGCCACTATGGAGAACAGTATGGAGGTTCCTTAAAAAACTACAAATAGAACTACCATATGACCCAGCAATCCCACTACTGGGCATATACCCTGAGAAAACCATAATTCAAAAAGAGTCAGGTACCAAAATGTTCATTGCAGCTCTATTTACAGTAGCCAGGACATGGAAGCAACCTAAGTGTCCATCATCGGATGAATGGATAAAGAAGATGTGGCACATATATACAATGGAATATTACTCAGCCATAAAAAGAAACGAAAATGAGTTATTTGTAGTGAGGTGGATGGACCTAGAGTCTGTCATACAGAGTGAAGTAAGTCAGAAAGAGAAAGACAAATACCGTATGCTAACACATATATATGGAATTTAAGGGGAAAAAAATGTCATGAAGAACCTAGGGGTAAGACGGGAATAAAGACACAGACCTACTAGAGAATGGCTTTTGAATTTTTGACACCAGACTTAGAAACTGAATTCTTTGTAGCAGGGGAAGGATAAGAAAACGTTCACTGCAATGCAGGGTTTTGCAGTGCTTGGGGTGCGTGATATACCATCAAAGGCCAAAAATGCTGATGGCAGACTGAGCCTCAACTGATCAAGCTAGTGAATAGGAGGAGGCAGCCGTTATAGTCACATTTCGCAGTATCTGTAAGCGTGTTCACAGTGATTACGCTACATGTTAGGGTCCCTTCTAGCAGTCTCCTCATCTGAGAAGGAACGTCTCCTGCCTGACCTTACTCTCTTCTATACTCATGAGACATACTTATTGCTTTCCCCCAAACATCCTATATTTCCTTATTATTATATTACCATCTGAGTGGAGTTACAACATTCCTGGTAAGATGTCTATTCAAGACTCATTCAAATAAAGAATTGACTGTAGACCCTTCACCTCATGAAGATAAGCCCAATGGCCATGAGAATGGGAGTCTCTGGGGACCTACAGGAGGAAATGTCAACTTGGACAAGCAGGACACATGTGCCCAAGTTCTCTACATCTCTTCAAAAGACTGTGTATGTGTATCTGAGTATTTGATCCTTCAAAGTCTGCAAACATTCACTGAATGTGCCAGGCCCAGGGATGACTTGTTTCATGTATATTATCTCATTTAATCTTTAACAACAAAATAAGTCTATTATTACCATGTTATAAAGTTTCTGAAGCTTACTTATAAACAGAATGGGATAATCTCTTGAGGCCAGAAGGAATGTTTTAATATCCTTCATCTGTATTCTCTTGCCTGTTAGGAAATTGTACTAAGACAGATTGGTTTGAATGACCAGATTCTGAGTATGGACTTTCTTTCAATATGGCTGAATGATTTTTAGACCTCAATTTGCATAAGAATTACAGTTTAAGGTAATGTACAATATGGTAATACACAAGAATAAGTACACTTACTTTATGGATGGCTTAAGGAATTTTTTAAAAAATAAATTTATTTATTTATTTCTGGCTGCGTTGGGTCTTCGCTGTTGCATGCAGGCTTTCTCTAGTTGCGGCGAGTGGGGGCTACTCTTTGTTGCGGTACGTGGGCTTCTCATTGCCGTGGCTTCTCTTGTTGTGGAGCACGGGCTCTAGGCATGCAGGCTTCAGTAGTTGTGGCACGTGGGCTCAGTAGTTGTGGCTTGCAGGCTCTAGAGCACAGGCTCAGTAGTTGTGGCACAGGGGCTTATTTGCTCCGTGGCATGTGGGATCTTCCCGGTCCAGGGCTTGAACCTGTGTCCCCTGCATTGGCAGGTGGATCCTTAACCACTGCACCACCAGGGAAGTCCCGGCTTAAGAGATTTTTAATGGTAAATTTGACTATGGGCAATTTTCCTCTTACGAGCTGCTTTTAGAAGTTTACACCTTGTAAGATGAAATTCCACTCTGTGCCATAACTCTCACTTTTAGCTTGTTGTAAGGTATGTTTTTGTTTTATAGCATCTCAAATGATCATCTCAACATAATGTTCCACCAGACCAGATATCTCTGTAATTGTACACTCATTTGCAGCAAAAATAAAATTTGCACATCATGGCAGAGAGACTCTTAAGATGGTCCCCATGATTCCCAACCCCTGGTGTCCACGCTCCTTGTGTGGTTCCCTTCCCTTAAGTGTGGGCAGGACCTGTGACTTGCTTTTAGCCAAGAGAATATGGCAAGGGTGATGGGATGTGATTCATGGAAATCTGACTTTCATCTTGCAGGAGACTCTCTCCCTTCTTGGCTTTGATGAAGTCAGTGATTGGGTTAGGGAACCCCACGTGGCAAGGAACTTTGTGGGAGGCCTCTAGGAGCTAAGGGTGGGCACCAGGCAACAACCAGCAAGAGAGTACATCCCTAAGTCCCAGAGCTGCAGGGAAATGAATTCTGCTTACAATCTGAGGGAGCTGGGCAGCATCTCTTTCCCCAGTCGAGCCTCTGATGAGGCTGCCGCCCAAGCCAACACCTGGATTACAATCCTGTGACCCAGCTAACCTGTACCTGGCTTCCTATGCACAGAAACTATGAAATAATACACATGCATTGTATTAAGTCAATGAGTACATACATTAATCAGAATTTGGGGACACACCTGAGGCTACCTCGAGGTGTACCAGCTGAGAACCTATGATCTCATTCAATAGTGACAGGGAGGGCTTCCCTGGTGGCGCAGTGGTTGAGAGTCCGCCTGCCGTTGCAGGGGACGCGGGTTCGTGCCCTGGTCCGGGAAGATCCCACATGCCATGGAGCGGCTGGGCCCGTGAGCCACAACTACTGAGCCTGCACGTCTGGAGCCTGTGCTCCACAACAGGAGAGGCCACAGCAGTGAAAGGCCCACGTACTGCAAAAAAAACAAAAAAAATAGTGACAGGGAAACTGAGGCTCGCAGGGGTGAATGCAATGGTCCTGGGTCACGTGGTTCTAACTCTGCCTCTATGACCCTCCAGAGCCCATATGACTTCTGTTACTCCATTTCCCCACCTATAAAAGGGAAAGTTGAACTAACTGATTGGCAAGGGCAGTGTAGTCTTTACTCAGGTCTTCTGTCTTCTGGAACCTTGGCTCGTTTCAAAGCATGTTCTTTAGAATGCTTGTTTTCAAGGATTCTAGGTGGAGAAAAAAATTCTGTGGTCAAACATAGTTGAGGGAATGCAGAATGAAACAACGTTTCTTAATAGGTTTTTTGTTTGTGTGTTCTAACTTCAGAATCTCTTAGAGCTATTAACGTGCTCATGCCCTTTGGGAATGTCCAGTAACGACATGCAGTCAGCAGCATTGTCCAAAGTGATTTGATTGGGACTGCTCCCCCGAGTTTTGGGACGACTGGTTCCCAGAAAACATTGAAGGAAGGTCCACAGCTTCCCTTGTAATGATCAAAACTCTCTTCCAGATGGAAAGAAGAATCCAAAGGAAGAGGGTTCTTATTCTTTCTATTGTCAAGTGATGTGGAATCACAGGAAGGTTAGTACACGGAGATCCAACATAGATACATGGCTGAACTTGTCTTGCAAAGGCCAGACGGACACAGTTGAGGAACAAGCAACAATAATACGTTAATATATCTATTGGTAGCACACTAATGTGAGAGATGTGAAGTATGCACCATGCTAGTTGTTCCAGAGAATAAAATGTTTTCTTATTTGTAAGCCACCTTCTCATGAACTGAAAGATACCTCCTTAACGTTTCTCTAATGTGCAACGTTTTTTCCCTCCCTCCCTCCGTCCCTTCCTTTCTTCCTCTCTCCCTTCCTCCTTCCCTTTCTTTTTCTTTCTCCTTTCCCTTCTTCTCCTTCCTCTTGGAATAATGCTTTCTTCTACATGTTTTTGATAAAGAGTTTTGCACGTCTGTTCTGGGAAGGGAGCGAGGTGGGAAGGCAGTAAGAAGAGCTTAATAGCCTCAGAATCTCTCATCTGGAGTCCAGAGCCCAGTTCAGAGTTGAAACACTTCTTAGAGTAGCCTAACGGCAAGAGGACGACCATGTTTTTGAATCAGTACAGGGTGTTGAGCCCTCGACTCAGAGCGGTCATTTCCCAAGACCTTCAGAGCTTCCTGGTGAATTCATGAAAAGCAAGTGGTTTGTATTTTCTCTATCACCTATTTTACGGGATGGTGTGATGTGAGTGTTCTGCTCTGTCTGTCCCGCTGGTGAATGAGACTTGGCCCTCCCTTTGTGCCGAGAGCTGTAATGCCCTTCAGCCTGTGCCCCCTGAGTTCTCCATCACTGTTCAAACCACACCCTCTCCTACCCACCCCCTCCCAATGTGAGGCTTCAGGAACAACATCACAAAAAATCTCAAGCTCAGACCCTGAAGCCCTCCCTGCTGCTTAAACCTGTTCCTGATTTTGAAACTTGCCCAACAATGCACTTGAGCTTAACCACAGCCATGTGACCTTGCTCTGATAATGGGTCGTTTTCTAAGAGAAAAGCAGTACTGTTGAACACTATTTTGACAAAATAAAGGAGAAGAAAATAGACATTATGAATAAAGTATGTGGGCAGAAAAATGTATAAATGGTCTGGGGATGCTGACACAATAACCTCTTTGTAACTGCTCTCCAGGCAAATTACATACTTTTCCTGTATATTCTACACATTCAGAAAAGAAAATCCCTCCCCTGGTGACCCAGGGCAGCCAGACGTGCATCTGACATGGATCGTTCCTAAGCGTCGGTGGCCTTTTGCTCGTACAACATCAACTTCCCCAAGTCCTCGGCTTATTTTCCGGCTGCACGCGTACACACACACACATCACGGCCGAGACGCCCTGCTCTTCCCCATTTAGCGGTTGACATCGGCTTTCAGCGCTGCAGGATTGCACTGCACGTCACTGGTATCACCTGTGCACAGGCCGAGCGTGAACTCTGCGAGAGAACAAGACCCGGAATCAACATCTTCTCGCACTCGCCCTTCTCAGGTCAAAGAAAAAAGGCAGAAGCTGAAAAACAGGACTCGGTGCTACACTGTCTTCTCAGAGAACCTCCAGTGACCCTCTAAACGGAGACCAAACAGGACTCCCCATTACATGGGTCTATTTATTCTTTTTTTCTCCATCTGATAAATATTTATGATGGATCACGCACTGCGCTAGACTCTTGGCAAGATGCAGCTTCTGCCTTCAAAGTGCTCACCCTATCGGGGGATATAAATCTAGTGCAAACATATACAGGGGGACGTACAGTTGAAGATGATTTTCTTTTCACTTCTCTGTCCACCGAGAGAGGGAACCTGTAGCCACTGCTATGTTTGGAAACAGGGATCATCTCTGGCCACGGAGGGTCTGGGCCCTTAACAAGCAGCCCTCTAATCTGGTTGCGCATTAGAATAACCTAGGAGGATTTAAAAACATATATCTATGGCCATGAGAGATTCTTGCGGGGAGCTGGAAATGGTCCATATTCTGATCTGGCGGGTGGTTACCTGGGTGTGGATATGTGTCAAATCCACTGAACTTCACACTCAATACTTACACACTGTCCCGTAGACAAGATAAACTCAATTTCTGCAAAGGTAAAAAATTCCTACATGCAGGCCTGCTCTGAGAGATTCTGTTTGAAATGGTCTTGGCTTCAGTATGTTGTGAAAGCGCCCCAGGTGACAATAATATGCAACCAGGGCTGAGAAACAGTCTGTAGGCTATTAACTACTAATGGCCTGGAGAAGGGGCCCCCGCGAGCACGCAGCCCTTTGTGTTGCAGGGTCAAAACAGAGCTGCTATTACTCATTGGTGTTGGCCCCTGAAGACCACCCAAGTTCATCCACTGCGGGTGGGGCTTTTTCTTGGAAGCTCTGTGGCTCAAGAAGGGAGAGGGTCCGCTCTTTTGTGTTGCAGCTGAGAGGAGAGGTAGAAGGAAGGATGGAGGAAGCAGGAGAGAGGAGGTGGTAGGAGTTTTGGGGTCAAGAAGAGCTGTAGGAATCAGGCTGCAGCCTGGGAGGGTCAGGGGCTCGGAGTCTAGGAATCCCATGTGCTAATCGTGTCCCCTTGGGGAGGTCATTTATCCGCACTGAGTCTCATTTTTCTCAGGTCTAAGTAGCTGTGCCTGGGACTTCCCTGGTTTAGCACTGAAAGTCCTGTGTCCTGGGAAACTTCCTAGTCCCAGGTAGCCTGAGATGGTTGCTCGACCCACGTATGAGTTGAGGGCAATGATTCCTACTTCTTAGGGCTGTCGTGAGGATAAACCATTATTATGTAAAATGCTTACCACTTGCATGGCATTGCACCAGGATCCAATACAGGATAGCTATTATCACCAGTAGGTTTGGCAGAAGGGAGATGTTTTGTTCTGTTGCCTGGGGTCAGCCCAGGCAGCACCTGGCACACAGTAGGCGCACGAGAAATATTAATAAAATGAATGCTTGTCTGAGCCACAGATTCACAGATTTCATTACCCAAATTAGAAACCTTCTCCTTTCTTAATTACGAGGGCATGCTTTCAAACTGTTTAATGACATCTTGTTTTGCAGGCTGTTTAATAAATCTTCGCTGCCAACGGCAAGTTCCCCATGTCGGCAAATCATCTAAATATTTAGCTGATTTTTTTTTCTCCCCAAGGTTTCGTGCAGACACTTGGCATCGTGTAGCTGATAAGCAGAGGGGTTCGGCAGTACGACATCAGGCCCTTCGCGTCTATAAATCTCAGACCTCTCTTCCTCTGGTGTTTCTGATGCTACTGGATACCTGATTCTAGAGATCTGAAACCCCGTCCCCTCCCTCCTGCCACCCCTTTGCTCTTGCTTCCTCCACTGCAGAGGCTGGAGGAGGAAAATACTCATTTCTCAGCCTCACTTTCATCTAGGTATGGCCAAGTACACTTTTGTGGCAGATAAGATGCTAATGGGATTTTTTTAAGGGGGAAAGGATGGTCCGAGGAGGGCGAGAAGAGCACACGAGCTTCGTGGTGCCCCTTCCCAGGCTCCTTCCCTTGCACACAGCTGTGATGCTCACAGAGCAGGCATGGTGCTGTGATTGTGGGGACAAGCCCAAGGGGGAAAGAACACGAGAACTACAAAGTCCCTAAAATGGTTCGGGGTCAGACACTCCAGAGCATCTGCCTGTTTTTAGGTGAGATAAAGCAGATCCTGTTGGTTAAGACCCATGAAGCCTGGGTCCTCTGTTACTTGCAGCCAAACACATTTTTTTCTTTTTTTTTGCGGTACGCAGGCCTCTCACTGTTGTGGCCTCTTCCGTTGCGGAGCACAGGCTCCGGATGTGCAGGCTCAGCGGCCATGCCTCACGGGCCCAGCCGCTCCGCGGCATGTGGGATCCTCCCGGACCGGGGCACGAACCCGTGTCCCCTGCATCGGCAGGTGGGCTCTCAACCACTGCGCCACCAGGGAAGCCCCAAACACATTTTTATATTGTACATGTGTGATGCCCAGTGAGGCGCCAGATCCTGAGATCAAAACACGTTCAAGGTGAGACCTTCAAGGCATCTCCTGTTGCCAGCTTAAAGCCAGAGCAAAAGGCATGGGAGCAGGGAATCGAGAGAACTGGGGGCTGCCTGAAATTTGTGAAGGAGCATTTCTTACATGTCCTGTCGTTCTCTTCGGTCTGGGATGGGTCAGAGGGCCCTGACGCAGGCACTCCTGGCCTTATCTAGCTGATAAGTAGAGGGGCTCAGCAGTAAGAAATCGGGCGCTTCAAATCTGTAAATCTCAGACCTCTCTTTGTCTGTAGGTGCTGATGATCACTGTACCAGGAAAGAAAGAAATGAAGAAAAAGTGGTTCTTTAAAACTGGAACAGACAGTGGCCTTCTATTGGGGTAGCATCATTCACATAGCTCCACCCACTTCCTTTCTTGTACCCAGATTGATGGAGGGCAGACAAAAATAGGTTCCCGGAGGAATTATCAGTGTTTTTAAAAGTTCATTAACAGATCTTTGCTGTGTAAAATCGGTGAGGGCTGAGTTTAAGTTTGGGGCCTCGAAGTTTATAGGTCTGCATAATAATTAAGAGGGAAGTTTTTTGGGTTTTGTTCTGTTTTGCTTTTCCAAGGGGCAGTGAGGTGGTGAGGGGGAGAAACAAACAACATAATGGGACTATAATTGAGGGACTTCTCAATTATACTGTAATATTATATATGCTACAAGTAGTATAATGTTTGGTACAATAGACATGTTATACTTATGGGGAACTCAAAAAAATATTAAATTACTGATTCTAATCACCTCCACCTTGTATAAAACCTCACTACAAGATATGTTTGTGGGGCTTCCCTGGTGGTCCAGTGGTTAAGACTCTGCGCTTCCACTGCAGGGGGCGTGGGTTCTGTGCCCACCTTGGGTCAACTCGAGGGAAGTGATAAAGGAATCACTACAAAGAAAAGAGTGGGAAAAAGGAATTCTGCAGAAGCAAAAAATAATAACAGCAAACATTTTTCTGAACACTTTATGGCAAGCCCTGTTTGAAGTTTCACTTGAAAGTTTCACTTATTTAATCCTCACAACAATCCCATAAAGTAGGACCTTTCACTTTCCTTTATTTCACAGATGAGAACAAGGAGGTTACTTATCTTGTCCAAGGTCAGAATTAACAATAGTTAATTCTAGGCAGTCTGATCCCAGCATCTATGTTCTTAATCATGATCCCATATTGCCTCCCTCTCATGGCCAGAAGGGACGAGGAAAGATAAAAGTGTTCAGAAACTCACAGAGATATCAAGTGGGCTCTGGATTTCAAGGTGGTGTGGAAGTTTAGGCGTATCTCAACGGACTGAGAAAATGTCAATCCACTGAAAATTTTATGGAAGATCTGTCTTAGATATGACAGTCTTCACAGGAAAATGCAGTTTGTCTCTGTATTGTTTGAACCATTTTCCAGTTTCGCTGTTGAAGATATGAAACAGCTTCCAATTTTGCCTAAAATCCAATGAAGTCTTTGTAAAATTAAAAGATGAATTTTAAAGGAAATATTTGTCTACTAAGAACGGCTTCTCTAATTAAGCAATTAAGTCTCAACAAGACAGACCTCATCATTGCTTAAAGGTCATTGAAAATGCAAAGGGGATGCAAAACTCAGTGGCAGGGGTAAACCAGTCCATCTCTGTGGGTGTCTAAAGTTTTGAAATTTTCTTAAACTGCACATGCCATCTTTTAAATATTTAAGTATTGGGCCTGTTGCCTATGCGTGCTGAAAGAAAAAGAAATCTTGGCTGTGTCTTTTGGCTAATCAAAACGCAGCCCTGTGTTTGAAAATTATTATTGTATAAGGTACCTGTGGTTGGAAGGAGAGACGGCCTAGAGCAGAAAGGACTTGAAGAGTCCTAGGTACTTATTTTTACCGCCGCGGTGGCCGCGTGCATGGAAATTAGTTATGACTTTACCACCAGTCACCTCGGCGTGGAGGGCATGGTCTCCAATAATTACATTGCTGCTATTCTGAGTAATGAGATGGGGTTCTGGCACAGCACGAGGCAGATTTTACTGGGTTCATTTAAATTTTATGGAAATGAGTATTTATTAGTTGTCATCCACTGAAGCCCATCTCTAAGGCTTGCTTTCTTAGTCCACGGTTCACTGAGACTAAAGGATGGTGTCTATAAAGAATTAATCTCCTTGCTCCTTTCTTGAGACTATGGAACTGGGTCCACTTAATTGTCAGAAGGACTGATAGTGTCCCATAGCCTAATCCCAGGGAAGTGTGACGAGGGTCCAAGCAACACTGTTAATATCCACTTTCCCACCCAGCACCCATACACTGTTGGAAAGACAACGACTTAGACGTTTAGGCCACAAGGATAACTTATTTGCAGGGATCGTGTTTGCCACAGGTTGACACCGGTCAGAATGGCCATCATCAAAAAATCTACAAACAGTAAATGCTGGAGAGGGTGTGGAGAAAAGGGAACCCCCTTGCACTGTTGGTGGGAATGTAAATTGATACAGCCACTATGGAGAACAGTATGGAGGTTCCTTAAAACACTAAAAATAGAACTACCATACGACCCAACAATCCCACTACTGGGCATATACCCTGAGAAAACCATAATTCAAAGAGTCGTGTACCACAATGTTCATTGCAGCTCTATTTACAATAGCCAGGACATGGAAGCAACCTAGGTGTCCATCGACAGATGAATGAATAAAGAAGATGCAGCACATATATACAATGGAATATTACTCAGCCATAAAGAGAAACAAAATTGTGTTATTTGTAGTGAGGTGGACAGACCTAGAGTCTGTCATATAGAGTGAAGTAAGTCAGAAAGAGAAGAACAAATACTGTATACTAACACATATATATGGAATCTAAAAAAAAAAATGGTTCTGATAAACCTAGGGGCAGGACACGAATAGAGACGCAGACGTAGAGAATGGACTTGACATGGGGAGGGGGAAGGGTAAGCTGTGACAAAGTGAAAGAGTGGCATGGACATATGTACACTACCAAATGTAAAACAGATAGCTAGTGGGAAGCAGCCACATAGCACAGGGAGATCAGCTCGGTGCTTTGTGACCACCTAGAGGGGTGGGATAGGGAGGGTGGGAGGGAGGGAGACGCAAGAGGGTGGAGATATGGGGATATATATATATGTATAACTGATTCACTTTGTTATACAGCAGAAACTAACACAACATTGTAAAGCAATTATACTCCAATAAAGATGTTAAAAAAAAAGACAAAAAGAATTCCATCTTATCTTTTTTTTTTTTTTTTTTTTTGTGGTATGCGGGCCTCTCACTGTTGTGGCCTCTCCCGTTGCGGAGCACAGGCTCCGGACGCAGGCTCAGTGGCCATGGCTCACGGGCCCAGCCGCTCCGCGGCATGTGGGATCCTCCCGGACCGGGGCACGAACCCGTGTCCCCTGCATCAGCAGGTGGACTCTCAACCACTGCGCCACCAGGGAAACCCCTACCTTATCTTTTGCATTCACCAAAGAATAATAATGAGTCACTGAAAAGGTTCTATGAAATGAGAATTTATAAGACTAAAATGGGTCTCAGAACTAAAGAATTTTGCAAGGCTCTTCTCTCCTCCCAGCAATTCCCACACAATTTTCCCCTACCCTTTTCCAAAAACTAAGTGCATGGACTTCTCCATGTGTTCTGAGCTGTCCCTCTGACCCTCGATAATGTTTACAAATTAAAGAAATGGCCGAAATCTGGCATTGTCATTCCTCACTCACATCATGCAGAATGGCAGGTAAACAGGAAAATCTGGACTGGCTTGGAGAATGAGCCAACACACATAAATTACAAATAAAAAAATTAACAGACACCAATCTGCTCTCCAACACCGTGCGCCAGCTTTGAATCTCTATGGTAACTGAACTCCCCTGGCCTCCTGGGTATTCAACTAGTGGATTTTTCCCCCCTTTCCTTTTTCAAAGAAAGTTCTCAAAACTGATTTAAATATTATGATATTCTCATCTCCGAGTGCTAAATGGGAGATGAATTCATGTTGGCTGGGGTGCCGTTTAAAACATAGACTTTTCTTCCTTCAAATGGCACTGCCACAAAGGTGAATTGTCACCTAATAGAAGATTCCTTTTTAAAAAACCTGAAAGTTGGGGATTGAAGATGGCACTGTGCTTTTAGGGACGATGGGATTAAATTTGCCAAGTAACTAAGGAACTAGAAAAAGGGAAGGGGCACTCACGGAAGAGAACGTTGCTTTTTGCAAATGATTGTTTGCCATCTTGCTTCTGTGGAAGTTGGTTGAGGTGTTCTAAATACATGTGTAAATATTCAAGGCTTTGTTTGATTTCGAGGATGGGCAGAGACTAACATTTACTGAGAATTTATGGCATCCTGAGGATACTGTTACCAATTTTTAAATTTTCCTGGCAAAGCAGTGGGGTAGGTATTTTTAAATCTTCATTTTATAGTTGAGGAAAATAAGACTCAGAGAGGGTAAGTGGTCTGCCCAAGGTCACACAGTCACTGAGAAAGATGGAATTGAACTTCAGTCTTATTGATTCTCAAGTTCGAATTCTTTCTGCTAAATTTATGGTTTGTAATACTTACTGCTTTTTCTCTTTTAGAAGTCACTGTCTTCAGTTCCTCCTACCCCTAAGTTATTTAATCCACAAAAACAAATACACAACACCTTCTCCTGGGATGAAAGGGGCTACAGTGACCAATCCTGACCCCTTCTTTCCTCCCTGCTTTCTCTCCAAATCCCCTAAGAGAACTACCTGAAGGTCTAAGATTTCAGCATTTAGACACGCGGGAGCGAACCTGAAATTAGATTGTTTGACCAGCTAATGACTTTGACTGATTTATAGAGCTGAGCTGAGGCTAATTATATTCACTCACTCACTCACCAAAACCAGACCAACACAGGCAGATGCCACTCATTTTAAAAGAAAAAGAAGATCGGGGTGGGGGGGGCATAACTTGTTGTATCTTCTATATTAGAGATCAAAAGTATTAAGTTTCAGATTTAAAAAAAAGGAGATGAAGAAAAGAAAGAAAACACAAACACTTCCAATCTTTTGTCAAGAAAATCTCTTCACGTGAACATCAAAAGTTGCCTTTCTCAAAAAGTTTGAGCACCTGCCATTAGGGTGGGAAAATGAAAAGGAACTCAAGCAGAACAAGATGTCCTGAGTGATTTTATGATCCTTCTGACCTTAAAAGGCGTACGTTGGGACATAAGTGCTGTAGTGATTTTGCAGATCCTGAATTGGTAGTGATTTGAAGGCTTCTTGAATACCTCCTGAGGTTTGACATTTGCTATGCTTTTTTTTCCCCCTTCTCCTAAAGATCATTACAAAACAATGCTACGGAATCTACCAAAATGTGAAAGTCTGTGGGAAGTTACTAAAACAGGTAGTGAGGGTTCGCTGAGGGCTGCACTTAGCAAAAATCTGAAAATTGCTGGATCTGTTGTTGAGAGAAATACTTTATTAGAAAGTGTCTTTGGCATGCCTTCATGTAATGGCTTGGTTACAGCAATGCTTACCTGACAGGGAACAGCACGGGGCAAGACAGGAAGATAAAACCCAGAAGAGGAAAACGTGCTTGAGTTTTATATTTTTCTATCTTGTTTTATTTTACCTTTTTAAGATTAGGTTTTTAAGACCAAAAATATGCAGTGACGTCAGGCAATATATCATTCTCTGATGAGCTCTGTGTAAAGTTTAGAAGTTGGTGTCCTCTAGAACCTGGGTATGATGGAGCAGAATGAAGTGTCCAAGGAAGAATGGCCAAATTGGAGTCACCTAATTAGATTCTTAGATGTTTACCAGCAAAGAAGGACATGCAGCCAAAATTCAAACTTCACTATCGAGAGCTCCCCTGCTGAGTTGTACCAAAGGCCAATGACTGCTTCTCTCTGGGCTCCGCACATAGAGTGACACCATATTGACTAATTATTTAGCAGTTGGGAGAATCAAGAAAGCAAAATTGGGCTGGAGTGGGGTGGAGAATAATCTGTTAGTCTTAGAATTAAAAACAAACAAGAAACACAACACGAACAACAAAATGACAAAAGAAATAGAGCAGTTATGCACGAGATAAAAAAATAAAAATAGTATATATTTTTAAATGAGCAAAATAAAGGGAAAACACATTACCCTATTTTATAATACAATATATCTTTAAAGGAATCAGATCCATAATATTTATGTGGACTATATTTTTCTGGGAGACTTACTTATTATAACTATGTGGGACTCATCACATTATGTGGTGAGCTGATGAGTTAATATAATTTAAGGAGAAAATAGCAGTTCAAGTTATTTCACATAAAATCTTTGGGGGGGGGGATTTATCTGATTAATTATTTGACTAGCTGCCTCAATTTTTTCTTGACCTTGTTAGTGTGATGATTCCAAATTGTGTTCAAACACTACAGTTCTGTCATAAATAAAACAGGGTGTGGCTTATCTTTTTTATGGAACAGATGGGGTCTAGTTAGCTATCCATCATCTTCTAAGTTGGGGGGTTGCCCAGGAATAAGCTGATTCCCAGGCTCCAAGCTTCCCTGCCTATCCTGGGACTCTGTCACTGCTGACTGGTGGGGTTGTATAATTCACAGGTGTTGGGAGACTCTTAGAGTCTATCTATAAGCCCAAAAAATGACTTCCACAACCCTTTTGGGATAGGCAGGCTCCCATGAGTGATTCTCAAGAATGAGACAAAAGGAAGATTTGTACAATTATCAGGTGCGCTGCAAGTAATTTGTGATTGATCCTTTTTAAGGATGAAAATAAGGCAGTTTATTTATTTGGCGTTGAAAAAAAAGACACTAGATTCTAGTTTCCCTGTACCATTTTTCTCCCCCCTCAGTAGCATTTCAGTGTATTCTTGCAAAGGGTGGACCAGATGCCACCTTTCCCACCATTCCTGGGCTCACTTTGCCAGTGATTTCCCAGAGCCTTCCTTCTGGCAGCCTATAGGAGTCTCTGCCCAGCTCTCCAATCTCATTTCCTCACCCCAACACTCATTCCATTTTCTGTTTCTCAAATAAGCCAAGCCCTTCCCTGTATCAGAGACTTATTTTTGCCTCTGCCTGCAACACGCTTCCCCAGATTTCCAAAGCCAGTTCTTTCTAATTACTTATGTCTCAGCAAACAGGTCACCTCTTCAGAGTGGGCTGTCCAGAAGAGTCTATATCTGAATAGCCCACCCACGCAACCACATCCCATCACACACCACCTAATCATCCTCTATCCTAGGGCCGTGCCTGGTATCCTCTGTAGCACTGCTCTAGAAATGGTCTTGTGTGTTTTTGTTTATTTGTTGGTTGCCTGCCCTTTTCCTCTAGAATGTAAGAGCCATGAGAGCTTATCCAGTTCACTGTGGACGTCCTCTTACCTAGTGGAGTACCCGGCAACTGGTGGATTTTTGTTTTTTTTTTTTTTTTTTCGGTACGCGGGCCTCTCACTGTTGTGGCCTCTCCCGTTGCGGAGCACAGGCTCCGGACGCGCAGGCTCAGCGGCCATGGCTCACGGGCCCAGCCGCTCCGTGGCATGTGGGATCTTCCCGGACCGGGGCACGAACCCATGTCCCCTGCATCGGCAGGCGGACTCTCAACCACCGCGCCACCAGGGAAGCCCCGGTGGGTTTTCAATAAATATTTGTCTAAACGAATGTATGAATGCTTGTCTAACTGGAAAAAGGGTGAGGTTATAGGTTTTGTGTGAACGAGACCTGTAAGGAAGGGGATCACCCATGATGGGACTGTGGTGGAAAGAGGGTGGAGAGACAGAGTCCCAGCCCCGCCCAGCTAAGAGGCTCTTTTACAGCTACAGTATTTCTCCTGCTTCCCTGCCTGGAAAGGAGAGAACAAGAATTAGGTTCACCATTTTGTATATTTCATAGCCAATCATTTGATCTATGTAAGAAGTCATTAAATTCTACAGTAGATGATCCAGGGTTGAGGGCTGTTCAAATAGGTCACGTGATAATTACAGACAACATTTATTTAGTGTTTTCAGTGTGTCAGGTGTGGATCTAATTATAACATTTCATCCTTACAACAGCCTTAGGAAGTAGATGCTATTACCGTCTCCATTGGACAGGCGAGTAAACTGGGGCTTGGACCAGCTAAATCTTACTCAAGGTCACACAGTTAATAAGTGATGGAGCCTAGGTTCAAACCTCATTATTGAAACTGTTACCTCTTGGCAATGACTTGCCCAAGTACTATTGTGGTTTGATAGATTAGAAATTGTATCGGGACTCTACGGCTTCTCGCATTGGATTAATTCCCCTTCCTGTTTCTGCATTTGAGGCTTTATCGTTAAGAGTGAATTTATTTCCTGACATCATTCCTCTTCCTAGTTCTTAAGTAAACTGAAATCTACTGTAGGGAGAGGAGATTATAAGAATATGGTAACTCTAGAGAAAATGTGATGAATCTGCCTGTGTGGCCACATCATTAGGGGTCATGGGACAGGGTACTACGGGGGAAGTAAATGTCACGTGCCTTTCTCTGTCTTGGAGTTGTCTGGGGTAAATGAATTGATGATCAAAGACCCTGGATTTGCCTTGAGAAAGTAATTTTCCTCTTTGTGCTGTATCTTTTTCATCTGTATAATAAGCAGACTCTGAAGTCCATTTTGCAGTGGGGTTCCTGAACCTGCAGAAATTCCCAAACTTGGTTTCATCTCAGTTCCTTTGCTTGGGGAAAATATCCAAAGCTTGCATGAGAAACTTGAATGACTGTGCAAAACTTTCAATTGCCTTGAACAGGAAAAAGAGAAGAGTTGTATTTCTGGGTTTGTATCACTCTAACCTTAGCCTTGGACCAAGAATATAAAGGAGTTTCTAGGACGATGGCTTTGACCTCAGACCAAGGAGGAACAGAACAAACTCAAGTTATGATAAGGGGCAAAGATATTTCAGAGTCTTTGTTTTCAGAAAAAGATAGAGGATGTGGGAGGGAAAAGACTCGAGATGAGGCATTCCTCGGAGTGCTAGCCCAGCTGGCCCAGCTGTTTTAAACAGCACTTCACTCATTCTGGTGTCCTGATTGATATGGGAGATAACAATACAGTGCTTAAGTAGAAGGAGTTTAACTCTTAAATATTGGAAACTACAAGCATATTTCATGTTGGGTGACCATGCTGCAAGATAGATTTTAGTATTTTAATGATAAAAAATTTACAGCAACTAAACTGCAGAATCACACTTTTCTGCTCTTATATACTGATGTCTGATCTTTTTTGTTTCTTTTTGTTTGAGCCAGGAGGTGGGCTGCTCAGCATGGTGAAGCCTAGAGAAAATTTCAAATTCCTCAACGAGACATCAATCTCTGGACTTCAGAGGAGCCATGAACTCAGACCTAGATCTGAAAAACTCACAAAGAAAAAGTGGAGATGAGACATCTGGATAATGAGAACTAAACTCGAGAGGAGAAACAGTCCTCAAGGATAATATCCATCAAACTACTTGACATTTTTTTGCAGTCATCACAGAACTGGGTGGTAATGAACCCTACAGCCCCATCTTAGCCAGAGTGTAGGGTACACATCACCGGGTGTATGTGAGAAGCTTTTAGAAGGTACATCAACTCAGCAATAAAAAATGGAACTACGGAGTGAAAGATGGCTCTGTTTTGGATTTTCTTCCAACACTCTAAAGAAAGGCTCAGTTCAAAGTCTCAAGTTCAAGAACTTAACCCGTCACTAATAATACTTCCTAACTTCTTTCACAACGAAGAGAGAGAAGATCTCAGCTTTAAGACTTAGGCAGGCATCAGGGTGGGGCTAGATGTAAAAACACTGTTTAGTTGGCACTTTATCTATTTCTGTACTATCTATCTATCTATCATCTATCTTTCATCACCATCATCTATTTTTTACCATTAGCTCCTTCTTTTAGTAAGTGATATACTGCTTTTCCATGTAGGCTAGTGATTAATGAAATGTCCTCCTTAATAAAAGTGTTTTTGATAAGTAAATAATATCACAAGGGGTATGCAGATATGGCAAAAATATGAATTTCACCTAAGTGAAATTAGAGAAATGCTGCTTTCTGATGATAATAGGTAACACTTTGTTTTTTTGGTGTTAGCCAGGACATATTCTAAACCCTTTATATATGTACCAACTCATTTAACTTTCTTTGCTACCCCTTGAGATAGAACTTATTATTATTCATGTTTCTAATAGGAAAAACTGAAACACAGAGAGTTTAAGTCATTTACCCAGAATTCACATCTAGAAAGTTGCAGGGTCAAGATCTGAATTGGAGGTTTTGGACTGTAGGACACACGTTCATAACTACTGTGCTATCTTGCAATCTGGAGGCCTAGCTCTGCTCGTGAATGGAAATGACCTGTGATCACTGGTGTGAATGGTCACTCCAATGACCAATGGCTATGAATTTGAGTTGGAGAACCACCAGTCAAGCATTTCTATTTGTAAATGGAGGGTATGGGGATGAAATTCAAACTCAATCACTAAGCAGAAATGTGCTAAGTGGAAAATACAAGATGATAGTTTTTTTTTTTAAGATTTTTTTTTGACGTGGATCATTTTAAAAATCTTTATTGAACTTGTTACAATATTGCTTCTGTTTTATGTTTTGGTTTTTTGGCCATGAGGCATGTGGGGTCTTAGCTCCCCGACCAGGGATCAAACCCTCACCCCCTGAACTGGAAGGCAAAGTCTTAACCACTGGACCACCAGGGAAGTCCCAAGATGATATACTTAAATATTGAGTTCTCTTAGATCACGGGGAGGGCTGAACAAAGAATTGAGCAAACCGAAGAGAATGGCTCAGTGGAGCCTCAAGCAACAGAGATGACTGGTGTCTTTATCAACCAAAGCAGCATTGTTGAAAGAAGGTTTATAATGCCTTCACCGTTAAGGCATGATGGAAATCCTGCTTTTCGAAAGGAAAAGTTGAGAAATAAGAACTAAAAACAGGGATAATTGAAGATTCCTCACAAAAGGGATTAGAGGATCGAGGGGCAAAAATCAAAAAGACTTAAACTGAAAAGACTCTCCGAACCTCTTGATGGACTGAATTTTTTACTGAGTTGGTGAGTTTCCAGACCCCTCTCAATTAAACATCTTCTAAATGGGAATTAGTATGAAGAACCAAGGGGATCCTGAAAGCACAGGAAAAGAAAAGTGACAGAAGAACTAAAAATTATGACTCAGTTGTATAATTTTTGCTCAGCAAAAATTCATTCTCTAGGTTTTCACTTGACTTTAGTAAAGTACCCTTATCTTTTTTTTTTTTTTAACTTTTTTTTGTAACTTTCCAAAGCAGTTGGTGTAGATGATTTCACTTGATCTTTACAATAATGCTGTGAAAGAAGGGCTGGGAAAGCATTTTATTACTATTTTTAAGATAATAGAATTGAGGCACTAGACATCAGGATTCTACCTAACAGAGTCTCAGTAATAAATGACATTCAGTGAAAGCCTACCTCAGTGCTGGACACAGTGCAAAGTGCTTTACCACGTGTTGTTGTTTTTGTCATGAATCCTTCTAAGAATCTTTGAGGTCAGTAACCACCTTTTTGCCCAGTCTCTGGAGGCTGGAGAGATTCAGCGATTTGTGGCACACTAAGTATGCAAGATGCAGCTGAGCTCGTGAAAGCCCACTGTGTGCATCTCTTCCCACAGTGGGAGAACTTAACACCACAGATATCGGTAAACACTACAAATCAGGGCTTGGTTTTCCTTGGAGAGCCAGTGTGTAAACACTCACCAGCATACCACTGGGCGCGTAGCTGGTAAGTGGAGAAGCAGGATCCAGCACCAGGCAGCCTGGTTCCAGACTCCTTCCCCTCACACTTCTCAGTGGTACCCATTCACTCTGAACGATATCCATGGCTGGGCAGCCCCCTGTTTCCTCCAAGGTGCAGGAGACTGAAATCTACCTTGGAATTCTCATGTATGAACTTACATGGAAAAATTATAAAAATGCACAGAGATGAAAAATACTCATACCATCAGCATTAAAGAGCATGAGTTTTGGCGAAATGGTTGCAGGTTTCAAGTCCTTGCTCTTGTTTTTAGTGGTGAATCTTGCATTATTGAAACTATGCCCCTACCTAATTAAAATATTGACTCTAAATGGACCCATGATGAGAATGTATCATGAACCAAAGGTGTCCCTGATTCCACGTCCACAAGGGGACAGTTAAGAAGGATGTAGTGACAGAGGTATGTGACTTTGATTCCAGCTCTGCCACCTACCAGCTGTGTGACCTCGGCCAAGTTACTTCAACTCTCTGAGACTCAGTCTGAATCTGAAAGTGATGACAAAGTGCTGTTGGAGAGATTAAATGAACGAATGCAGGGGAAGCCGACATAATGTAAATCCTCAGTAAGTTGTCAGATACTATTCTGGGTCATGTAGGTACTATGAGTACACATACAGTGTGGGAAAGCAAATGATAGTCCGAAAGTGGCTTTTACTGGCCAGGGGATGGAATTCAGATGGACTTCAGAAAGGGTTCATGAGAGGCTAGAGAAGCTGTTACAATTGCCTTGCAACTGGATTCAGAATCATCCCCAATTAATGGTCGAAACCCCCCTCACTGCCAGTGTGGAGGTTTAAGGCACAGACCACTGCAGACAAAATCCTCCTGCATCACCTACAAGTGCAGACTAGCAGCCCACGGTGCTTCAGTTTTCTCATCCCTAACCTGTGAACCATAATCGTGCTTGCCTCAAGACTAATGCGCCCAAACCCTCAGTACTAGTATTTATGATTACGCTATTAACTTTATCACATATGAGACCTTTTCCACTTAGAGGCCAGGCATTCCGTGTGCAGTGGCCAAGACATCCTTTCCTATGGGCAATTTGGATGCACCCAGACAAAATTCTGAATCTTTTTGTTTTCTTAAAAAATGCTATATTGACCATATATCTGTGACATATATTTATCTCCTAAAAAATTAATAACATAGTCTGGGCCACAGTGTCAACACCTCCATAACTTGGTTGGAAGGAAGGGCATTCCTCAAAGCAGAAATCAGAAACGTGCCTGCCCAGCCTTTCTTGCAGTTAATATGCAGGTGCAGGGCTCAGGGTCCGCCCATCAGACACAATGATGCAAGGCTCTGAGGCGGAAGGTACATCATGAGGAAGCAGGTGCAGGGCAGCCTCTAGGCTGACAAGGTAAAAGCCACCTGCACTTCAGAGGCAAAAGCTGTCTCAGAGCTTCTAAGGGGAAAGCAAGTGTTCTGCACAGGAGGTGTGAGATGGGGGTCTGTTTATGTTGCTGGTGCAGGGGTGTCTCCACGCCACAGTCCTGGCTTTAATCTGGGCGTGGGTCCTGGATGTGTGGCTTTCAAATCTGATTCTCTAGACTTCTGGGTGATTCCATGAGCCATATGATAATATTTAATCAATTTCTTTTCTGTTAGCTGGTGTAGATTCTGTGATGCACACCTGAGAATCCTGATCGAACCTTCAATTTTCTGACTGGTGTGTTGAGGGTCGCCAGCTTTCCCCACCATGAATTGGTGACCTTTCCTTCAATTTTCTAGTTCTTAGGGAGACATGGCCATGTAGTTTCCCTCCATCTCCCCAGCCTCCCTCCTCCAAGCATCAACCACATAGGGCAAACTTTCTCTGTAGAGGACCAGACAGTCAACACTTTAGGTTTTGTGGGCCATACAGTCTCTGTCACAACCACTCAACTCTGCCATTAGAACAGGGAAGAAGCCACAGACCGTATCTAAACAAATGGCATGGCTGTGTTCCAATAAATCTTATTTACACAAACAATCAGTGAGCCAAGTGACAAAAGGTAGCCCTTTGGAGATTACAATGAGCAAAATAGGACCTTCTGAGAGTGCACATCGATTCCAGCTCTAGCCTTGGCTTCGACACGGTGCCTGGGTCATCTTGAACACACACATTCCCTCTCTGTACCTGTCTTTCTGCATATACCAATGATAAACCGACCATACCTGTGTTTCCTCTCTCCTAGGTGGCTGGAGAGACCAAACGAAGTAACAGATCTCCGAGTGCTTTATTAAAAGCACTTTAAAGTTATGGAGTATATTATCATTATGATATTTTTATTCCCCATGAGACAGTGGACTCCATGAGAAGAAGATCGGCGTCTTTTAACTCTTAACTTCTGCTTTCTAGCATACTACATTTCACAAGTCTACCTTTTATAAACGCTTGTTAAATAAACAAACAGCTTAGCTCTTGGTTTAGAGGACTTTTTAATGTAGCCATAGATGTAAGTTAATGTCTGAATAATCACAAATCACCAAAATGAGCAGGTAAGTGTAAGGAGTATAGATCTGTAAAATCGTGGTCACAAACTTGAATGCTTATAGAGACTAAATAAAAAATATAAATCAATGCAAAAAAATAAATGAATTGGTGTGAGGCAGTAGGAAGTAGTGGGGATTAAAGTAAGCTGAAGGGAGCATAACCTGTCTGAAGGGAATATTGTTCCTTTGCTCCAACTGATTTCATGTGGGAATGTGGGATCACCACTGACAACTTTTCAAAAGAAGCTGAAAATCCGGATTTTTAAGTAAATGTCTCTCATTTTTAAGCATTGGCAATGAATCCTCAAGTTTAAAAAAGCTGCACCTTTCTCTCAGTCCATTTGGTAACTCCTGTGTAATTTTAGAATATATAAAGGAAAGTTATAATTGAAAAATAGCAATGTAGAAAATTCTTAGATTTCATTGTTTTTTGATTCCCTGGTTGTAATTAACGGTCTTCATTACCCATTGCAAAATTTTCAGTTGTTTCAGTTTTCAGTGATTCTTTGATCATGGTATTATTCCTCTGATGACTTAACTAGTTGCCATGATTGTTATAAACTGACCTGTTCCAACTCCCCAGATATCCACAGGCTTCCTCCTTCAATTTATTCAGCTCTCAGCTCAGTTGTCCCTTATTAGACAAGCCCTTCCTAAACAACCTGTCTAAAATAGCACCCATTGGTCCCCCTTTCCTTTTCTTAGTACTTATCAGCCTCTGACATATCATATTTTTATTTGTTTATGATCTGTCTTCATACACTAGAATGTCAGTTTCTTGAAAGTAGAGATGTTGTCTTGTTCAACACAATTCCAGAAGATGCTACAGCGTGTGACAACAGAAGCACCTAATAAATATATCCAATAAATGGATTAGTGACCCTGTTGATCACTGTTGATGAGCTACCAAGACTACTCATTCTCCAAGACATTGGAAAAAAAAACACGAATGTGAGAAAAACAGGTTCCTATTAACAGAAATTTTAACACCAATCTAAAACTTATTGACCAGTAACTTGCTTTGACATTGGGAAAAGTCTACAAATCTGTCGAAAGCCAGCCTTTTACACCATGTTTAAGACCCAACAGTTTCCAATAGCCAGTCTCCTGGTAATGGCTGAGGGGAATTTTACGATGACCAAAAATAAGCTTGAAGTTAAAAGATTGCAAGCTGCTCTAACAAATGATGGGAGAAGATTTGAAAGATCTTTTCATAGAATATAAAGATTTTCCATTTTGAAACACTCGGAGGAAAAAAAAACCTGGAAGTCATTAAAAGTTTTAAAGGTTTAAGCTGAGTAATTCAGGTAAAATAAGAAAAGTATTGACTTTTAAAAACTGACTTCCGGGCTTCCCTGGTGGCGCAGTGGTTGAGAGTCCGCCTGCCGATGCAGGGGACGCGGGTTCGTGCCCCGGTCCGGGAAGATCCCGCATGCCGCGGAGCGGCTGGGCCCGTGAGCCATGGCCGCTGAGCCTGCGCGTCCGGAGCCTGTGCTCCGCAACGGGAGAGGCCACAACAGTGAGAGGCCCGCGTACCGCAAAAAAAAAAAAAAAAAAGACTTCTACTTTCAACTCCTATGAATTGTCTTTGTTGTCAAAGTGACATTAACACATAGAGATAATTTTAGAAGGGAAAGAAATCCAAAATACCACCACGCTGGCATAGTAACTCTAGTATTTCCCAAGCTTCTTGCCAATCTCAGTCTCAAATCAAGTTTACTAACCTTTTAGACAATCAACTAACATCATCTCTTCTGGGGATATTTAACAGATAAGTAACAGCTGCTCACTCTGTGAGAGGCATGGGCTCAGTTTCATTCTTCTGAATCCATGACAGCTCTTAGGGTACACACTCTACGTATATTGCTCTTGTATTGCTATCACCCTTTAATCTCCAACATCTGAACTATTATTCTTGGAAAGAAAGTCAACACACATGCAATGCCCACCCATTGTGGTCCAGACCCTGAGTTGTGTTTGGTATACACGGTGTCTGTATTGGGGGAGCTCAGGGTCAAGTGAGGAAGACCAGGAAGAATTTAGACAATTCAAGAACAGACAGTTAAAATGGACAACTGGAAAACTGCCACATAATTTCTCTCTCTCTCTCTCTCTATATATATATATATATAAGCTCTTATTACTATTACGTCTAGTTTGGTCTCTTTGACAAAGTTCACTATATTGAGTATGCTGAATAAATGCCTATTAATGACATAAAGAAGTAATTTGTTCTTACTACCGACAAGGCTAAGCACCCCTCTCGTGAGAGCCTGTGGCCCCCATCATGGCACTCATGCCCGGGTGCTGAAACTGTGCATTTGTTTCTTCTCCTTGCCCCCTCTGTCATGCTCCCCTCAAGGGAAGGACGGTGTATCGTCGTATTGGCATCCTCAGTGTCTAGCCCAGGGTCTGGCACCTGGCCATCAATTCAGAAGTGTTACATATCTGAATGAACTTGTGGAAAACAAGATGTCCTCGGGGCTCAAGCCTGAGAAAAGCTGGCTATTTCTACCCTAAGACACAGACGATAAAAAGGGAACAACTCCATTCAAAAAACAAGTGGGTTTTCTTCCTGTCCTGAGTAGGGAAAATGCCCTGAGAGGTCATCTGCAACGGAGGATGGTAGGAATCTTGAGAACTCTTTCCCTTATCCTGAATTCTGTCTTTTTTCTTCTTTCACACTTGCTTCCCTGCACTTCCAGTCCTGACGTCTCCAACTGTAAAGTTTCGTCCTTGCCTCACAAAGCCGCACGACAGAATTTTCTTTTAATTAGCGCATTCGTAACAGCAACAATAATTCTAATCATTAATAAGCCACTTACTCCACTTAGGGACAAACCAAATGGCAAGAAGTCAATGTTAATTTTAAAACACATGTAAACATGTAAACAAGAATCCAGGAAGGCCAAACACAGTAACCTTCTGGCATTATTAATGGCAAAGAACGCTCTCCACTAGGCTTGAGAAGTAAACGCTACGATTATCGCGCCCCGTATTCCTCCACTTACACTTTTCACAATGGAAATTTGTGATTTCTTTAAAAATTTCTTTAAAAATATATGTTTTCCCCAAACACCTCAGGCTTCGTGAGGGCAGGGATCCTGTCCGTGTGGCTCGCTGGGTCTATGGCCCCTCTGCATGTAGTAGGCATCTAATACGTCGGTGTTGAATGAATGAATTAATCAAATCTCAAAGGTGTGCTAGCAGATCTCCTGTGAAAGAACGAAGTCCTACTGTTTCAGAACATCACAAAGACCTGGGCACCAGCACCATTTCTTAAATATGAAACTGGCCCAGTGTTTGGGCCATGATGGTTGAAGTGTTTACTCAAGAATTTCTAAATTTTATTTTCATTTCAATAAAAAATTAATCCAGTTGTATCCTGGATCATCAAGATAATGGACTTCTAGCTGAACATTGCTGCATGAAATGAATGTCTACATTCGCATTTATTCTTGTGATTGAGTAGATGCCCAGTAATCAGGAAAAAGGGCATCTTTTGGCTTTTTCATAGAGTATTTCTCACTTTGTGGGCGCTTGCATGTTTTCTCAGTTCCCAAGTTTGGAAAAACGGTTGTAGCTCATCTCCCCCACTCCACACGGTGACACCCATAAGTCTGGGCAACGCCCGGGGCCACCATCTGTCTCCCTCCCCCAGGACTCCGTTGAACGGAGTCAGGATATAGAGCCAGGACCGCATGTCAGCACCGGCCCTTGTGACGGACCCGGGATGTCTCCGATCATTTCCTCTGCTGCCTTTCATATCACTGAACTGAAACGATCGGGCCTGTCAAGAGCGAGGGCCCCAGATGAAAGGCCAGTGCATTAAGACAGAGCATAATTGCCAGCTTCTGAGTTTCTGACATTAATCGTTTTACTGAAAGAAGACAGTGAAGCTCCTCTCTCTCTCCCTCTCTCTGTCTTTCTCTCTGTCTCTCTTTTACTGCCAACTCACAGGAATTATGGGGGGGGGGGGTGTTAAGGGAAAAAAAAAAAATACCCCACCAACAGCAAGGTTTGCTAATTAAAAGTAATATGTTTTCCCACATTTTTTTGGCAATTTGATAACACAAAACACTTACTTGGGGGCCACAGGGGGAAACAAACTGAGACAGATAAAAAATGTTTTGTGTTCATCCAAGCACAACTATGTTAATGCGTATTATCCCATTAATGCACATCAACATCGGGACTCAGCTCACCAATGCAAGCAAGAAGCATACACTTATCATCATTTGATAACATGTTTAATGACAGATTGACGGGAGATTTGCAAATGTGAACTGGCATCAGTGTTGCTAACTTCAGCTTCTGCCGCCGCCTCTGCTATGCCAGCATATTTATGTGCATAATTTGATTTCTCAGCCACACTGTTAGTACATTTTTAATATTAACTATGCACGAACAGACAGCCGAACTTAAGTTGCACTGATGGTTGGAGTTCATTAGATTGAAAAAGATGGGCATGCATGACTAAGATGGAGGCGGCAGTCCAACAGCCAAGAAGCAGCACTTAACAGACACGCTCCATTCTCAACAAGCCCAAGCTATGCATTTCATGTTGTCGGAGGCGGCGAAGCTCTTAGGAACGAAGGAAGAAGTGGAAGGAGAAGAAGCCGAAAGCCCCTGCCCAGGGCATTCAGTCAGGAACTTGACCCAGAGGCCAGGAGCCTGCCAGCCACGTTTGCTTTCCCTTTACCACCGCCTTTCACCCCTAACTCATCACGACTCTGCCCTCAGGTGCCTTTTGCCTCATACGGAGCTGGGGAGCATTAACTCCTGTTCATTCTTTATGAACCCAGATTACGGGGCAGCTGCTTAGGAAAACCTTCTTTAGAAGGGAACAGGGCTCATCGTGTCTGTCTGATGGGAGGCATGGCAAGCTGCAAATGAATTTTGCCCCTGGATGAGTGACTTCACCTTTGCTACGTCTCCATTTCTTCATCCGTAAAAGGGGCGTAAGAATATCACCTCCTCTGCAGAGTGGTAAAGCTTACATAAGCCACAAAGAGAAGTGCTAAGCCCCGTATTTGGCCCATGGCAAGTTCTCAATATATGTTCATTCATATTATTTTATTTCTGCCTTTTTTATTTCGTAATTAAAAAAAATTATAAGTCTGCTTCCCAGGCCCTAGAACCAAGCAGATCAAGGGTTTTTTTTTTTTTTTTTTTTTGCGGTACGCGGGCCTCTCACTGTTGTGGCCTCTCCCAGTGCAGAGCACAGGCTCCGGACGCGCAGGCTCAGCGGCCGTGGCTCACGGGCCCAGCCACTCCGCGGCAGGTGGGATCCTCCTGGACTGGGGCACGAACCCGCGTCCCCTGCATCAGCAGGCGGACTCTCAACCACTGTGCCACCAGGGAAGTCCAGATCAAGGCTTTAAATCTAAGCTCCACTGCCAAGGCTGTACACTGGGGGTCAAGTCATTTCATTTCTGTGCACTTTGGGTAATTCAAAATGGGGTTGATACCAGGGACTCATCTGGTGTGAGGGCGGGAAGGATGAAATGAGATGGCATCTATAAGGGGTTGAAAGAGTGCCTTGGACATAGTAGGCATTCAGTAAGCGTTGGTCCTTGCGCTCTTTGAGGATCGGAACAGTCCATGTGTTCTTGCAGAGATGGTGGAGGCTGGTATATGTGCATTCGAATCTGGCCCTGCTGCTTCCTAACTGTATGATCGTGGGCCACTTCCTCAGCCTCTACGAGGCTCAGCTTTTTCCTCTACAAAATGGGGATCCATAATGGACCCTACTTCCAAGGATTAGGGGAGGATATATGGAGAAAACACTGGTAGTGTGCTCACTCAATGTTAAATGTCATCCTTATTAAAGTCTGGGCCTTCAGGGCTTCGAGGTCCTTGATATTTGTTGACTGAACAAGTGAGTGAGATCATTATGGCTATTAGGTAAGGCCCAGGGTCAGTTCTGGGAAAGATCTGTCCAGGGACCAGGGCAAAAGGCCTACGGGAGTCTGTTACTGATCTAAGCAGTAACCAAAACGGCACACGTTTACACTGACCAGGCTTTTGAAAGTGATCAGAGACACAGGTGGGCAGTCTTCCCACGCAGCCGATGCGAAATAGGCATTGACTGAGCGTTACTGTGTGCCTTGTACTGGGAGCTTCCTTCTCTTTTTCTCATTTAACCGTCACCAAAGGCTTTTAGTGGAGGTATCAGCCCCATTTTTTTCGACGAGGAAACTGAGGTTGACGATAAGCCCCCGGAATAGAGAATGCTCAATCCCTATTTACGGACTGGACCTCAGAAAGGTCTGTAACCTGCTGAGGGGGACACAACTAATGAGTGACAGAGCTGGGATTAGAGCCCAGTTCTGATGCCCAAGACCACGCATCTTCTAGTTGCACATCTCAGGCTGGAGATTAGAAGGAATAAATGCAAACTGGCTAACCGGTCGAGGCGTGCACTGCTCTTCACACACGGAGGAAGCACTCCTGCGTTGAGGAACGTGATTTGCGTCATTTGCCTGCATAAAGATGCGGCTTTGCTGGGGCCTCATCCCTGCGTTCAGATCAGGTAAGAACCTGGCCGCAGTGAAACCCATCTGTAGAGGGTGCGCTGTAGAGATGCCCTCATACCACGTCCTGTGCCCCACTCCTGGTTTCTGCGTCTTTTTCCTGCTAACAGAGGCACATGCAACTCTCTTCCAAGGACGGCCCAGAGCTACTGGAGTTGCTTTGCCAGCATGTGCTGAGCACCTCCAGTGCCTGAGAGCTTATGCCCCCTGGGACGGCCCTTCACCAACGACTGACTGAGGCAGGTGTACCAGAACCCAGCCCTTGTCTCCAGGAGGCTCAAACTCAGAGGCAGAAAAGACACCCTAGAGTTCCCCGTGGGATCAGGCTAAGGCTGGGGCTTTGCCTGAACTCACACCCGTGTCTGGCTTTTCCCCCTTCCCTGTCCTGCTTCTCCACTCCCTCACTGGGTTCATCTGAGAGCCTGTTCTTACGAAATTGCTTGGGATCTGCTCCTGGGACCCCCACCTAAGACATTATCCTACTAGACCAGGGACTGGCAAAATCCGGCCCTCCACCTGTTTTTATAAATAAAGTTTTATTGGGACTCAGCCACACCTACTCATGTATGTGCTGCTTTTGCTTTGGAATGGCAGAATTTAGTAGCTGTGATAAATATTGCATGGACAAAGCCTCCGGTATTTACTATCTGGTCTTGTGACAAAACAAGTTTGCCAACTCCTGTGCTAGATGGTGCTTTGGACGTACCAAGCTTTTTCTCACCTCAGGAGCTTTGCGTGTGCCATGGCTTCTGCCTGCCATTCTTATTCCTTGACTCAAGGGAAGATCGGTTGCTTCTCATTTCTTAGATCTCTGCAAAAAGGTCACTTCCTCAGAAAGGCCTTCCCTGCCCACCCATTTAATTAGCCTTCCCCTCCTCTATCCCACGGCCCTGTATTCTAAGCACTTCAGCACTGACATTCTTGCCTCTGTTTATTGGCTCTAGTTCCCTCCATTGTTACCCAATGGCTCATAAACGCCACGAGGGGCAGAGACCTTCTCCGACTTGCTCACTTCCGGATCCCAGTTCCTGGCCCAGTGCCTGTTCACTGTAGGCACTCAAAACTACCTGCTGATTGAATGATGAGGAAGAATGGAAACTACTCCACTGTGCTGCACCTACTCCAGTTGGGTTTAGAAATCAGGTGCTCCGTTTAGATGGTGCTGGGTAATGTCACCCTCATTTTGAATCCTTGCTCCCAAAGCGACGGGGACATATTTTATACTTAAGCTGTATTAGCACCTGGACATTTATTACCTCTGGTATTAATTTGCTTGTTTTGCCACATTATATAATGGGAGGTCACTTTATGCTATAAGCTGTAATTTTTGAATTTTATGGTATAAATTGACCTGCTTCAGGAACCTGGATATAGAAAGCCTTGCTGTCAAGGGATAAAGAACAAGTTGTGCTGTTTTAATGGTTTCATTTATGCATTAATTTCACAGAGTTTTTGTTGAGAGCTTAATATGTGCAGGCTCCGTGTCTGTGCTCTTCAAGGAGCTTCCTGGTAAGGAAAGAAACACACATTTCCACACACATACGTCTGTGATCCATCCTGTGCAGGTAGCAGCTAGAGTCGTCTTTAGAAATGCCAGATGGATCGTGCCCTTCCCCTACAGAAACCCCCCACAATGAACTTAGAATAATCTAAACTCATCATCGGAGCCTGCACAACTGGATCTGTCCTAAACATTCAAACTTATTTGGCCCTGAGATCACGGAATTTCAGCAACACTGTCCTTTCAGTTTCCCTCAACACTACAACTCTTACTTGCCTCAGGGCCTTTGCACTTGCTGTCCTTTTCTGAAATCCTTTTCTCATTCATTTCAGGACTGGCTCCCTCAATCTTTCATATCTCAGTTGTCACCTCTCAAAGTGGCCTTCCTGCAGCACCCAAAGTAAATGAGCACCACTGCTACCCAGGCCCTCAGTACTTTGTTTATTTTCCTTATGAATCTGAAATGATCTTGTTTATTAATTTGTTTTCTGGTTTCTTAACTTTCTCCTCCTACAATATCTGTGAGGGGAAGAAAAATGCCATCTATTCACTGCTGTACCCTTGAATTCCAGCACAGTGCCAGACACAAAGAAAGGCACAAACATGTAACATAATATCAGATAGGTGTAAATCTAATAAAGGAAACAAAACAGGGTGATGAGAAACAGACAAGTGAAAGGGCTGGACGGCTTTAGATCAGGGGTTGGCAAACTGTGGCCTGTGGGCCACCAGTTTTTGTGGGGCCCACAAACTAAGAATGGTCTTTACATTTTTAAATGGTTGAAAAACAGTCAAACGGAGAATGCTATTTTATAACCCATAAAAATCATATGAAATTCAAATTTTGGTGTCCATTGATAAAGTTTTATTGGAACATAGCCACACACACACACACACACACACACATACCTATCACCTATTGCTGCTTTCACGATGCAATGGCAGATTGAATAGTTGTGATGGAGACCCTCTGGTTACAGCCCTGAAAATATTTACTAGCTGGCCCTTCAGAAAAAGTTTGCTGACTCCTGATTTAGAGAGATTTTCAGGGAAGAGTCCTTAAAGAAGATGATGTTTATGTTGAGATTTAAGTGATGAGAATGGTGAACATAAGGTTCAGAAAGACTGTCTTTGACATCCCAAGAGAGAATAAACACTCATAAAATGGTAGCTCTTCTCATTATGATATAAGCTTTGAATTAGGACCTTTAATCTGGCAGGTGGGTGCTGGGCAAACTGGCACAAGGTGGTGAGCAGAGCTGAGAAGCTCAGCAGGTCCACTGTCGCAGTCCTAGCAAGAGACAGGGTGTCCTTCCACTAACCCAACTGTTGCGGAGACAGAGGGGGAAGGGGTGAAGTGGGCAAAGAATTATGGGGGTCCAGTTAAGAAAAATAGTGATGAAATGGAGAGTGGTGGGAGAAAAGGGAAAGAGGAGAGTCCGTAGATCCTAAGCTGGAGCAGCGTGAGAACAGTGAGGCCACTCGCTGTCATTTCAGAATCGGAAAAATGAGATGTTAGAAGAGTGAAAAGCCGGCCTGGGTCAAGCTTGAACAAGGATGAGTTGGATTCAAGGTCATCCCCACCATGTCCCAAAGCACTGATATCACAACCCCTCAGGGCAGACCAATCTCAGCCCAAGTTGTAAAGTGCTGACTCCTTCTACTGCTTCCAGGAGTGTGCATCTGACCAGGCCGAAGAGAGCATCCCGTTCTCCCAGCCACAGGCATTGCTTCAAGAGGATGTGAGCCCACAGGCCAATTAAACTCAATCTCTATAGTTGATTGACACTCTTGGGAAACAGGCACTCTTTCCACTGAAACTCCTAAACTGCTAAGAAATAACCCTGGAGCTGGTCCAGACAATCTTGTCCTTTGCCTGAAAATGAAGACAACATAGAGGAAATCTGAGATGAAAGATCAAGTTCCAATGACAAACCTCCTTTGAACCTAGAATTCATCCAAGCATGAAACCAACAATTCCATGTTTTACTTAATTAAGTTTGACTTGGTTTGCAGTCAATTATAAACAAGAGATTTTGATAAACATAGTTTGGAGGTAACATGCTGAACAGTTTTAACTGTTGCTTCCCAAATAATTATACAGCCTTTCTTTTCAGAGTTAAGGAAGGTATTAAGCTAATTCAAGGGGAGGACCGATTCCCTTGACTTCCAGTCAAGGCTCTTCAGACAGGAAATTTTTCCTGATACAGTAGAAACTACTGAGTTGATACTGTCTACCATTTTAAGTGATCTCAGCAGAGTCATGCGAACGTCAAGGCCACCTCCTGCTTTCCTAGACATTGAGCCGCTCCTCGTGCTGCCCCTGTCCTTCAGCTTCTGTTCTCTCTTCCGCTCCTCTAATGGGTGATCCATGGTCTCGCCATCTTGGTTTGACTTGATTTTGTACACTGAGCTAGGATCTCCCTGACAGCTCACGCTGCTTCTTCACCCAGGAAAGAGTGTTAGACAGGCTCAAAGACTGAATTAAAGTTAACAAGAGCAAACATTTTAGAGCACTCGACAACATGCCAGGAACTGTGCAGAAAGCAGTGGTTCTCAAAGTGCGGCCCTTGGACCAGAAAGCAGTGGTTCTCAAAGTGTGGCCTTTGGACCAGCATCACTGTATCATCCGGGAACTTGTTAGAAATTCAAATTATCTGGCCCCACCCAAGAACTACTGAATCTGACACTCTGGGGGTGGGGCTCAGCCTTCTGGTGGGTTTTGGCAACACCCCCTCACCCCCCTGCCAGTGATTCCGACACACACTCTTTGAGAACCATTGGCTTAAAGTGTTATTTGGATTATCTTTTTCAACCCTTTTTATTGACCCCCAAGGTAGGACAGTTATCCCCATTTTATGGATGAAGAAACTCATCTTAGAGAGATTAGGACATTTGCTCTTACTGCTAGTGAGTGGTAGAGCTGGGTGCGAACCCAGGCAGCCTGACCCACAAACCTCTTCAGAGCTCCCCAGCAAGGGTGGACACGGCCACTCAGCAACCTTATTCCCAGGCACAGCGCCGGGCTCACGTTCCAGTGCACTGGCAGAAATGCTGCCTCAGATTGGCATGTCCTGTTGTCTTTTTGCTGATTCCTAGCGAAACTTAGGACACATTTCTCAATCTCCAGAACTTTCCACTTAAAAATATTTTTTGGAAAAAAAAAAAAAAGGCAGCCACAGAACGGAATCCCAAGTAATCCTCAACTCAGGTCCACTGGGGTCCTAGAGAAGGCTCAGCGTGACGAGGAATATTTGTGATCGTCAGCTTGCGACCTCTCCTCTTGAAAACCACCTCCCCTTCTAAGTTCCTTTTCTCTGTGCACTGCCTCTCTTCCCAGTTAATACTGTGTGGTTACAGATGCCACTTTGCTTGCAGTGATTTATAAGCCGTCGCTAATGTTCAGTTGTAATTTCCCATTTCAGACGCGAAAATGGCTCATAACATTCACCACAAGGGCCTCTCTACAATGATATATAATTTAAAAATTAACACAAGGACAGAGGAGACTCTGCATTTTTGAACTAGGAACTTAGAGATTCAGAGGTTAAAACTTGATAAGGTGAGCTCAAGGAATTAGATGCGTTATTAAAGCAAATGTCTCTGTTCCTGACTTCAGAGCTTTTCCTAGCATCTTCCAGTTCACTTGGACTTGTCAAAGTGCAAGCCCACAAATGGTATATTTATATTAGGGTATTTCCCCCCATTGTTAGGAACATTCTCTAATTCCTGACACAGACCTTTCCGATATAAACCATGCTGTCTGAAAGCAAGCAAAGCAGAAAAACAATCAATGCTAGATTTCCAGCAGGGGCTAAACAGACCTGAACAGCAAGACCAACAAGACCTTGTGGCGATTCTCTGGGGGAAAACCCATGGCTGCGTTGACAGTATCATTGGCTCTGGCTGGAGATGGACCCAGAAGACTCTGGAAAGTAGACTATGCAGTATGCCCATCTCCAGGGATAGCGACATTGACAGGGACAGAGGTAGGAACGAAAAAAAGACAGGGAAGGAGAAAGTGAGCTGGTGCAAGAAGAAGAGCTAGGGTACTGTTTCTGTATGTGTAACACTAGAAATACTTTGGTGTTTGTATTGGTTCAACCATTCATGGCCTTGTGACCGAATCGTTTCCCGGTCTGCTGCAGCATCAAGTGGTTACAATTATGGATTGCAAATTTATTGACATTTGACATCTACATCAGCCTTCCTCTGATCAACAGACCTCTCTGCCACCAAACTGAATAATTACAGAAGATTTCAGCAGTCACGGGGATGCCAAAAAGGTCATTAAATCATCCTGAAGAAACAACGTGTTCCTCCATCTCATCTCGCCAGTAAATCTTCCGTTGAAGTCGGGACCACCTAGTGTTGACGTGCAGAGGAGGGGGCTGAATTACAGAAGGGAGAAAGGAATTAAATTAGGACTGAAAAATAGGAAGGCCAGCACAGCAGGGACCTTTCGTTTTGTGTTTCATAATTCCTAGAGAAGCATCACAATAGTGGTTTACTTTTATCAGATGGATTCATCTAGGCAAACAGGCAGTAATGGCAAGCTTGGGAGTTGAGGGGGGTCCAGGGGAGATATGGGAGGAGCAGCTGTATCCAGGTCCTCTGAAGCCCACTCAGGACCCCATGATACGAAGTCTTTAGGATTTGTCCCGATGCCCCCCAGGTCTTCTTCGTCTGACATCCTTTCTCCCTCCTTGACAAGCACGGCTCTGAGGGGCCCGGAACCCCCTTGGCCTTGCTAATTCTGCTCCACGCTCGCTCTCTCCACTGCAGTCCAGATGCCACCAGCTTTCCCCTCGCTTTCCCACAGCCCCCTTGCTGGCCCCCCCCTTCCCTCCTATCCCTCTCATCCCTTCCACACGGCAGTCGGACTGATCTTCTCAAAGACAAAGTACAGCACACCTCTCGCCTAAACCCCCTCTGATGGCCTCCAGTCGGGCTTAGGGAAAAAAATCCAAAGTTCTGAGGATGTTCTATCAAGCCCTGCCTTGCTTCGTGCCTCCTTGCCCACCCCCGGGTCATGTCCCAGCCCTCCAGCCCCAGCTGTCAACACTCCACCTTTCTCTGAATCAGACACACCAACCCCTCTTCCTGCTTTCCCGTCTGGGATGCTGTGCCCTCAATTTGTCACGTGTCCAGCTCCTTCTCATCTCCTTCCCCTGACCACCCCCCCACCCCCTTACTTAAAGTAGGGGGCCCCATCCTAGGCCCACACACTGCCCTGTGTTTCCTCGGCAACCCCTCATTCTAAGAAATGACTGACGTTTATTTTTGTGCTCAGTAAATGTTAGCCATTAAGATTATTATCAACCCGGGTCCTTTGACTAAGATGCAAGGTCTGGACTTCTCTTACCCTCAGGGGGAGCCCAGCACTTAGAACATGCTTGGTGCAGGGCAGGTTCTTCCAGGGGATGGATGGATGGGCGACTGAATGGAGGTCCCTGATGCTCCTGCCACAAAAGAACGCGGAACTCAGCCCAGACGCACAAGCCTCGTGGCAGGGTCTGTCCTCTGGACAAACCGTCTTTACCGTGGGCTGGGAATATTTCTGGCTTCCGTTTACTTTTCTGGGCTGTGCAAAGCCTGAAGATTTCTTCCCATTGGGATTCCACTGTGTGCTGGGCACGGCGCTGAGGGTTTCACATGCTTCATCTATTTACCTGCCTCTCTGAGGGGTGACACGGGCATTACTGTCATTTCACACTGGGGGATGTCCAAGGGTCCCTCAGCTCCGATCACCTCCACTTTTCCCTCCATCCTCTACTCGTTCCCTCCTTCCTTTCTTTCTCCCTGCCTCCCTTCCTCCCTCCTTTCCTTCCTTTTTTCCCCAACATTTATAGCGTCTGTGTATAATGAGCTAATGAGAAGCAGCCCCGCCCCCCTGGAGCTTAGAGGCGGGCCCCAGCTTCGCATCGGCTGTAAACAGGCGGCTCCGGTGAAAGTCCACAGCCCCACCCCTTGCCAGCCCTACAGAGTCAACGTCAGGGAAACAACGTTGAAACATTTCCATAAAGCAAAGCTTTCTCGAGCGTCTGTCTCTCTGAGGCTCACTAGACGAAGTTTATACACCCACGTGGAAGCCGTGGTCTGCCTCGCCTCCAGCCCACGCCGCCTGCTCGGCCTCCTGTCTCTCCACCTTATCCGCAAGCCCGGCTCCAAGCACGCTGGCGCGCGTTTTCTGGCATGAGCGCACACTCTCTCTGGCTGGCAAGGCTTCCCCCTCTGGCCGTTCCTTCTTTCCACGGGACCCTCCCCCTTCTTCTCCACCTGGCAGGCTCCGCATCGCCCCAGACCCAGCCCAGAGCTCTGCTCGTGGCCAGACCTCCTTCCACCCTCGGGGCTCGGCCGGCCCAGTGCCTTCCTGGAGCCGCGCTGAGCTCCCCGTTAGCCTTGGCCGCGCCGACTTTCTTCTGTGACAGTCAGCTCCGGTCCCCACGCCGCCTCGTCCCCGCACCAGCCACAGCCCCCAACATGTAACAGGCTTCATTGACTGTTTCCAAATCTGCCTTTCCCCAGTGGAGGGTCCCGAGACAGGACATGGGACTTGGCTCCAGCACATTCTAATTGCCATGGTTGCTGTTATGATTCCATTTGTTAGACACATTTGCCCAACCTTGATTCCAGAGTGCTGTATTTTTTTTTTTTTTTTTTTTTTTTGCGGTACGCGGGCCCCTCACTGTTGTGGCCTCTCCCGTTGTGGAGCACAGGCTCCGGACGCACAGGCTCAGCGGCCATGGCTCACGGGCCCAGCCGCTCCGCGGCATGTGGGATCTTCCCAGACCGGGGCACGAACCCGTGTCCCCTGCATCGGCAGGCGGACTGTCAACCACTGCGCCACCAGGGAAGCCCAGGAGTGCTGTATTTTAACACTGATGGGAGATGCTCTCTTTAATTCTATGTGCCTCATACTGTACTAGGGGGACACTAAGCAGGTTTCTAAAGTTGTTATAACAGGATGTGAGGCCAGCCTGCATGCGGCCAGTTGGTAGAAGAGGCGGCTGAGGGTCAGAGAGGTGAGGTGACCTGCCCCAGGTCTCTCAGCTAAGAAGTGGAGACCCGGCCCCAAGACCTGGCCGCAGCAGTTCCAGGGCCCACGTTCCTCCCCCATGTGCTTTCTTCACGGGATTTTTAGACATCAGGAAGACTCTGTCTCCTAAGACCTTGTGACAGGCCTTCCCTCCGCGTCCAAAGTCCTCTAACGTTTCATCTTCCTGCATTTCTAGGCTGATGAGGTCCCGATTGGTCTTTGACTTCTAAGCCAGAGCGAACACTATCTAATAAGGACCCGTCTCCATGGTTATCGCACACCAGAGAATCCACAGGAAGGCAGCAAAGGGGGAAGTGGAAGCTACAGCAAAAGGGGGGAAGGAGGGAGAAATAAACAATTAAACATGACAAAATCCTCTTGTGAACAAAAATAGAATTATTTGACTGTGAAATCGAGTAATGTAGCATTGAAAATAACATAACCTGAAACATCACTTTTTCCTCCATAGATGAAAAAATACCAGATAAAACCATGCACGTTGAAAGTGCCAATTTTCTGGAGGGCCTGAGTGGTAGAAGTTGTCTGTGTCAAAGATTTGAGCTTTTGAGATATTTAAACTTTTTTTTTTTTTTGCCCATTCATCTTCTCTCCCATGCAAGTAACTTGTGGATGGGGCTCACATCTCACACTTTGGTGTAGCACCCAATAGAATTTAAGCCAGGGGATACCAGAAAGGTGACGGGAGAACTTTTGTCCAGAATTCCAGCTTGAGGTAGATAGTCATTTGTCCACACGTGATTTCCAGCTCTGCCACTTATTAGCCGTGAGAGCCTGATCACTTCCCCTCTCCAAGGGCTGGTTTCTTCCCTTGTAGCCTAGGCATAATCACAGTTCTTTCTTTATAGAGTTTAGGTTTAAAATTAATTGAGATAGGGGCTTCCCTGGTGGCGCAGTGGTTGAGAGTCCACCTGCCGATGCAGGGGACACGGGTTCGTGTCCCGGTCCGGGAGGATCCCACGTGCCGCGAAGCGGCTGGGCCCCTGGGCCATGGCCGCTGAGCCTGCGTGTCCGGAGCCTGTGCTCCGCAACGGGAGAGGCCACAGCAGTGAGAGGCCCGCGTACCGCAAAAAAAAAAAAAAAAAAATTAATTGAGATAATATACATAAAGGGCCTCGCACAATAGCTGGCATGCTGTAAACGCTCAATAAATGTTAATCCTCTGTCAATATCCATCAGTGACAGCAAGGACAATAGTGATAGCGGACACTGTGCCAGCCACTGATTTCAGCTTTCTTTGACCCCATTAACCAACGTCGTCATCATCATCAACATCATCATTTTCATCAAAATGCGCAGAAGACCAATGCAGATCTTCCTAAGCGTGACACAGACACCAGGGATGTTGGACTGTAGCAAATGAAAATGTTCAAGGTAGATGGTGTCAGGGAGAGAAAGGGGGCGTCAGAGGGGAAGACATGCAGGTAACGGTACATTGCATCCTTTCCCAGGGCCACCCAAACACCACCCAATACTACTGCTTCCCCCTCAAAGCTGTTTTAGTTACATCGGTCCTAGCAGTCTCTCCCTATTTCTATAAATCAAATGGTACAATCCACCCCCATCTTGATTTAAGCCTTAAGCAAACCCAAGAGGAGTTTTTTGAGGTAGAGGAGAGTGATGTTCGTCAAGCCCTCGCTCTGTGGGCCAGGCCCAGCGCTGAGCACTGCCCGTAACGTGCACTGTTTTCCCTAACCCTGGACACAAGCTGAGAAAGGAGAAAGGGAGCTGCACTGCCCGCCACCCTGTCTGTGCCAGCCTCTCTCATCAACCTGCACGTAGATTATTTTTTCAGGTTTTCACAGCACTGCTGGAGGATTAGCCCAGTAGAAGGGCCCTCCGTGCCTAAATATATCATATGTTTCCTGCCAGTAAAAAAAAACCAAAGAAATCAAGACTATTCCAGGAAAAACAACGACCGCCACTTTTCCGCAGCACCCTGGACTCATGGGCTTTGGGAAGTGAACGTGTGCAACATAAAGTTCTCTAAAACCCCCAGATGTGACATGTGCCTTGGGCTCCTGGCATCCTTTTTTCCTGCCAGGTGAGCCTGGGGTAACATTGACACTGGATTTAATAGGAGAACATGACATGCAGTGATTTTCAACAAACACCTGTTCTTTCAGAGGAAGAGTCAGGAAAGAACGCACACACACCGAATCCTCTTCTATTTTGGTACCCTCTATGCCTTCCCTTATCTCCGTGGCCTACATATCATTTAACAAACTGCCCTGCGATTCTTGCAGGGCGTGGCGTCGTGACTGATTTAAAATCCCCGCATTGCTAAAACTGCATTGTTCTTCATCAAGTTGAGTCATTTTTATGTGAAGTGTCAAGCTCCCTAACAAATAACTCCTGCCAGACAAATCAAGTTCCTCGTCTTAGAGCCACGGCTAAATAGTTTATAGCTTTAATCTGCTCACCGAGGTGTGCAGTCTATGACAGTAATTATAAATGCAAGGAGAAATTATAGCTGAATGCTTTAACTGCATTAGGAGCTGTTTGATGAACAATCATGAGTGCCTGCTCATTTCCAACAATAGAGGGCAAGTTGGTGTCAATGCATTAGAAAGATTTCAGTTCTGCATGGCTTTTTCTCTCATTTACCATGGAATGTCACTTGTCTCCTATAAAGTAGAAAAAAAACACCGTGGAACGCTTTAAACTTGATCGTTAAAAAAGAAGACAAAGAGAAATGCAGGAGAAAACTGTTTATCATGATGACTTCTGGGTTTGTTTCGTTTTTTTTTTTTTTCTGTTTTGTTTGGCGGGCAGGTTCAGTTTCAAATTAGTTCGGTGAAGGTAACTGCTTGTTTACTTACTAGGGGCCAAAAAAAAACCCAAGCTCAAGCCATTTTCGAAAAATCTTTACAGAGAAAGACTTCTTTCAAGGAAGGGCAAGTTCAAATTCCGCCCAGGCAGAGGCCCTGTGATCGGTGTGTGTCTCTCAACTAGATCCCGCTCGCCATCTGTATCTACCTAAGCTAATGACACAATTTAGCTCTATTTTCCTCTCCTCACTTTTGCAGAAAGACGTTTTTAATTTCGCTGAAGAATTACACAAATGTATTTTAAAGACATAAATCCATATAAAAAATATGAGCTAATTAAAACATTGCACTCCCTGTCGCTCATGGATTTTCAATTTAGCGAAAGAAAAAAGAATTGCATCTGGTTAAATGAAAAGATGATACTGACGGCAGATTGGAGTAAATGAAAAATAATGTTACTCTATATTAAAGCACCAAATTATACCCGTCAGGATTTGAGCATTCGGAAGTCCAAATGAGGGGGAAAGTGCAACGGAGACGGAGACGCATTGATGCAAAAGAGGGGTTAAGCCAGATCGCTCGGGTGACATGAAAACGTGAAAAGAGGTGACGCATTTGTTTCTCGCTGCGTTAGAAATGCCGCGGTCTCATGGTCAAACGCCCTGTTTCCAAATTCTCATTTTGCTCCCCCAAAATTAGAGTCCGGATGAGGATTAAAAAATTCTCACACATCTATCTTCCCTGGAATTTGGGTCATTTCTTGGTGAGACGCTCTATGGTAATTGTATGATCACCTGACTGAACAAGGAAATTACAATGAAGAGAGCGAGGATGCGTTGCTTCTTCCCACAGGTCAGTCCCAGGCCCCTGAGTCGTGGTGTTTGATTTGTAGCTGGAGCCTCCCAGAGGCCAAGGAGCCCTTATCACCTCTCCACCCTTACACCACATTTTATAGACTTTTTTTCTGAGCTGTTGGATGTATTCCTGGCCGTGGGTAGCACCTGGAAACCATCAGGCAAGACGGAGGAGAAGCCAAGAGGCAGAAGAAACTTGATGAGCATTGGGCAGTCCTGGGTTCGAATCCCACCTCGATGTGCACTGTGTGCTCTGAGACAAATCACGGAAGCCCTTGAGCTTTCTGCAAAATCAGGATGATCTGAATACCCGTGCCTGACTCATAGAAAGAGGCCAAGAGGCGGCAGTTTTGCTGTCATTGCTATCATTATAATTAAATGGTAGGTCAAGGTTTCCTTGGGGCACTGCCTAGTATTAAATAGCTCAACCTGGGAACACTAAGTTCTATACACTTCAGGCGACGCAGAAGAACACGGTGTGGGCCTGTAGGCACTGCCTAGAACTAACTCTTCTTGTGAACCTCCTATGAGCCAGGTTTCACGGAAAAGAATTTCGTACATTTACTTAATTCTCACAACTTTTCTGTGAGGGGAGAATGATGTCCACGTTTTATAGACCCAGAAGTGGGGCATATCTAAGAGACAGTGGGTGAGTTAGGGTTTGAACCCAGGCCTGCAGGACTCGGCAGCCCTGATGTCACACTACCCCTGGTACCACCGTTCCCCTCCTCGGCTTCCCCCAGGACTGGCCAGACGCCCTCCTGTGTCCTCCTTTCGGCGTCTACCCCAGAGCTGCCCGTCTCTGTGTCTCCCACGAGCCTCCAAGGCAGACTCTTGTCCTGGTCACTGGCTTATTCCCTGGGATTAGCACAGTGCTTGGCATGGAGTGATGGCTTTCTAGACGGGTGATAATGAATGAGTGAGGCTCAGAGATGGTGGGAATTTGAGAAATTCATGCAGAATCTCTCTGCTTCCATTTCCTCCCCTGTAACATGGCTGAATCAACCCTACTTCATAGGGCTGTTTGTGAGCATCAAGTGAAGTAATGTCTGTGATGTGCTCGCTGCAGCCCTGGCACATTTGGCTGGTATAATCAGCACGACTGTTGGTTCTCCATCACATAGCCTTTGCTAATAGAGTCCGGTGCACAGTAAAACCACAGCCAATGTTTGTTGAAAGATGAAAGAGAGGAGAGAAGACAGGAAGGAAGGAGGGAGGGAGGAAGGGAAGGAGGGAGGGGAAAAAAAAGAAAGGAAGGCAAGAAAGAATATTATTTGCTGGATAGAGGCAAGGGTGATGCCTCTAATAGACATGAGTTAGTCCAGCCCATTTGGTTCTTCCCAGGCTGCCATATTTCCCATGCCGTTAGGGTTGCCAGATTTAGCAAATAAAAATACAGAATGCCCAGTTAAATTTGAATCTCAGATAAACAATGAACACTTTTTTTTAGTATAAATATGGCCCATGCAATATTTGGGACGTGCTTATTGTAAAAACTTATTTGTCATTTACCTGAAATTCTAATTTACCTGGACATCCTGTATTTTATCTGGGAACCTGCGTGCTGTTCACCCTGAACGTGGGTTTTAGATTCATTCCCTCCATCAATTTCAAGGCTAGCTGTGCTGCTAAACTTGTACACTCTTGTACACTACATTACACGGTAATGACTATAATTTCAGGTCCTCCTGCATTCTAGACTCATTGATTTGTTCTCTGTTTAATTTCTGTTATTCAAGTGCATGTGGTTTTTAAAGGTATATACAAATATCTATTGAAATTGTTTTAGATTACTTATATCCTAAATTAGGGATGCACATTGAACATTTTCTAATTAACTTTTAATGAAAAGTTGCATTTAATATTTGGCAGAGAATTTTGTAGAACTTAAGACATATCTAAGAAAAGAAAGAAAATTCAGGTCAAAATTCTCATCTTGCACAGAACACAGGTATGGTAAAGCTGCCCTCCCAAATTTTCCACAAAATCTTGACCATCCTTACTAAGACAACACGTCATTTTGTACAATTTGTGCTATCATGCATACCAACTAAAATGAGAGTTCCAGATAAGAGTGATCTCATTTTGTGATTATTTGAAAACATATATGCCTAATTCTAAGCAATGGGCAAGGTTGTGCACACCTATTGTTCTAAAAGTGGACCCGTAGGGTGGAGGAATTCTTTTCTAGGTGAAGGGCAGCAGAAAGCCACCTGTGTGCAGATGTGGGAGCCATTCAGGCAGACCGGGAGATCTTTAGTATCAACACAAACACCAAGCACCTGCATCACTTTTTGTACGCACACAACACATATACTTTGAATGAGTTCCAAACACTCAAACCTGTTTTTCTGCCGCGTCCTCTCTCAGAATCACAGCACTGATGGAGCTTCGTTTTCATATAACGATAACTTTGTGATATGGTGCTTTGAAGGTCCAAATCGGAAATGTTTATTCTGTACAGATGCCGAGGGATGACAAAAGCGCTATCTTATCTATGTATTTAATAGACTTGTAAGTACCTTTGTGTCGGCTTTTCCAAATTATTGGTTTTTCTTTGCTTCTCTAGAACAGGTTTGTGCATTTCAGATTTGGACCTGAGGCTTTCTTTCCCTCCCCATTCTCCATTTACATACTGCAATGTTTTGGCTGTGCTATTAATTTTTAAAAAATGATTACAAACCTCAAATGTGGAAAACTGGTCTTCACTGTAGCACAAATAAACACTACCTATTTGTCCTTTTCACCATGGTTTGGACCTACCATTATGGGATTGGAAGCATTTATCTCTGTGTGTTCTGTGTCTATCCATCTACTTTTTTCTTTTTTGAAGGACCAGGAAAGCACGATAGTAAGTTACATAAAATTTAAAATGTTATATAGCACATAAATAGGTGTCACGGAGACCCAAGCTCACATTTAGATCCGATAGATGCATTTCAGCTTTTCTTTCAATAGTATGAGTTGAACAAATCATGCTGGGAAAGCAAGAGAGGAATCTGCCAGTAAATACACTTTAATTATCATGATAAAAACATGCAAACAAAACAAAAGTCTTCATTTGGGCCCAGAGAGCCATTAGCCGTTAGAGCGATAGGATGGGTTCCCCCTTTGTCAGAAGCTCTTAGATCTTCTCACTGAGGCAACAGCCCCAGTGTTTAACCCTTCATTTCATTCTGACCAGCCTTGCATTCAGTGACCCTCCCTATGTGATGTGAAGTGAGCCCAAGCCGCACCATATACAGAGCCGTCCCCACCTGGAACCCCGCTGGTGCCCACCGCTCGGTGGCTTGATCCGAAAGTCTCCCATTTAACAAGTGCTCTGACAGGAGGAGGTGGTGAGAGCTTATACAGTTGACCCTTGAACAACATGGGTTTGAGCTGCCTGAGTCCACTTATACATGGATTTTTTTCAAGCGTAAATACTACACAGCCCAGGGTTGGTTGAATCTGCGTGTGTGGAACCTCGGCTACAGAGGAAGCAGGGATAGGCAGGCTACACCGTAGGGAGGGCCGACTGTAAGATACACGCGGATTTCCCACTGCGCAGAGGGTTGGCACCCCTAACCCCCAAGTTGTCTAAGGGTCAAGTGTATGCTAGTATGAGCTGTTCGTATCTCGTATCTTAACCGAAAGAGCTAATCTATAACCTAGCATGACATAAACTGGGCTGGTAAGTGCCAAAGGCTTAAGTCAGATTGGGTCCCATTATGGGGTGTGGCCTAACACCCCAACCTGAACATTTGATGGTCCCTAGCACGTGGGGGGTATCATGCTGGAGGGGAGAGAAAAGGAGGTAGAGAAAATACATAAAGGGAGGTGAAAGGAAGTTCAGCCTTGCTTATGCTCAACGTTTGAAAATGGCTGGTGGGACTAGTCTGCCAAGGTACTTGACCTTGGCGTCTGCCCTCTTCCCTGAAGGTGACATAGGTAGTCTGGGCACTGGTGACTCTGCCAGGCATGGAACTTTGAGGATACATGATGCCAATTATCTCAAGCTGTGGGACCCCATGTGCATTGGCAATGAGTGTGCAGAATGTCCTTTGCTTCTTTATATAAAATAAAATCTCAAAGCCATGCATTGCATCTACCTTTGCTAAAGGTGGACTCTGATATTAGCTTTATCTTCAGGACAACCAAAAGACGAGGGAGGAAAGTAAGCTTCCTCTCTTTTCATCTCAGTGTTCTGCAGAGAAGAGTATTTTCCTACCATCCAACTACAGGGCATACGCCCTTTCACAGGAGACGTCATGGACAGGAAATAAAGGGGAGGGGGTGGAAGGTAGCAGATGCTGCAAGTAAGCTGCCCAAAGCATTAATTACTAGTAAGAATAATAAAGCCAGCTTTAGACTATTCATGAGCTGATTAAGAAACCTCTGTATAGTGGCTGCCCCCAGGAACCCTACAATCTTTATTCGCTCGCTCACTTTTTAAAAAGAATTTTCATCACCTTGCAAGTCATGCGCGTTACTCTCGGAAGGTGAGGTGGTGAAATGGGACAGTAAGAAAGGTCAGTACTTATCAATTAAAATGAGGTGTAGCCTTGGCCGGACTTTGAAAGTTGGGCCTTGGGTAACTAAGAGGGGCCTTGGGTATCAAGAAGCAGTATACCTGTGAGCTCCATCTCTCTGAACCCATTTTATTCTATTTCCCAACGCTGAACTGGAGAAATTGAGAGAATGGCTAGGGCTTAATTATCATGTTCTAGTCTTCCATAAAAATTCGTGCTATTCCAGCAGGCTACTGTGCTCTTGGTATAGGGAGATGTCAGCTGCCTCTAAATAGACCCATCTCCCTTCTAGAAGCTCCTCACGAAGTGACTGTCACAACCACGTGGGAGCAAACCCATACCTGCAGAGCTATTCTTCATCCACGTCTGTTACAAACTGTGAATGGTGTTCGGGTGACTTGCTGTGCGTTTTGCTTAGGTGGAGTTTTACTGCGTGTTTGCTCACAAATGTCCGACAGCACAACTTACACTTGAACTTAGAGTCTGTGTCCTCTTCGCCAGCTATGGTTTCCGGTGACCTCTGAGCCGACGATACCCGGGAGATCTCTCGCTCCACTTTGCTTTGCTGTTCCACGGCCACGCGGGTCATGTCCTTCATTTGGAAACCTAGGTGAGATTCTAAGTGACTGATGTAGGTAGAAGGGGTTCGGAACTGGGAGACACAGTCGCTGCAATAAAAGATAGGCTGTCCTTTGTCCATGTTTTTCAGAAATTTGGTCCCGCCCGTTTTCCTAAGCTGGTACTTGACGTTGGCGAGCCAGTGGCTGATGGTGGTCATGGAGAGCCCCGTGAACTTCGAGATCTGCATTCGCTCTTGTGGGCCCAGATCGGACAGCAGGTATTTGCCCTCCGAGGTCTGGAAGAGGCTGGAGGCAAACTGAGCCTGCAGGATCAGAAGATGCTGAGGGTTCCAGTTGGACTGCCGGCCTTTTCTTTTATGCAAGGTTGAGACTTCGCTGGACACGTCCTCAAAGCGCCTGACGTCCATCTCCAGCTTCACGGGAGGGACCCTGGAGGAAGCAGCAGGCTTTGGGGTGGTGGCTTTGGGGAGGACTTTGACCATGTCCGCGATATCAGACAGAGCGTGCTTCTGGGGCGGGGACGTACAGGACTGTGCTTGCGAGGACTCAGCCTTCTTGCTTTTGGACTTGGTCAGGTCGATGGGCTGATCGTTGCTCTCAAACAGGTAGCGTCTGGACATGCTGGCCGGCCTGGTGGAGACAGGACTCAAAACCGGCTTGTCCATGACACTGAGATTCGACTTATGAAACATCGACATTGTGCTTGAGCTCGGGCTGGAGCAGGAAGGAGAGCGCAAGGGTTCCGTAGCTTTGCCCAGGTGGTTGTTCAGGACGGACTGCAGGGCGCTGAGCGGGTTGATGCATGGCAGGGCCGAAGTGTGGCTGGCGAGGGCACAGCCGCTGCTGGGAGAAGATGCTGGCTCCAGGGGCTGGGCTTTCTCTTTCTCACCACCTTCTTTCATCCGCTTGTCCTCCTCCTTCAGGGGACAAGGCTCAGCCTTTTTGGATTCTGAAGGGGGTTCACATTTGGAGAAAGAGTCCCCCTCACTGTGGCTGAAAGAGGACGCCTCTTCCTGGGGACTCTCTTTCCCACACTCCTTCACCACTTCATCTTTGTCGTCGGGTTCCTTCTTAACTTGCGTGTATGGGGTCAGGCTCGTGGGCACAGAAACCAGCGGCATTACTTTCCACTTGGGTGCGATCGGCCTTAACTTGTTGCTGAGGTTGGGTCGAATCTGCAGGACCTGGGAGCCCATCGGCAAGGAAGGCTTGGTACCCTCTGACAGCTGGTAGGCGGCATGGATGCTGGGGTACGCGCTCCAGCTGGGAGCCCCATTTTGGGCTTTGTTGATGGCGGTGGTAACAGTATTTTCTAGTGACTTCAAAATGTCGCCTCCACCCTTTGAGCCGTCTTCCAGATCTTCCTCCCTTAGATACTGGTATTTTATCGTCGGGTCTAAAGGCTTCTGTAGAGGGTCCTTACAGTCCTCGCTTTTCACGACTTTCTCATCCTTGTTGATCGGCTCTGGTTTTTCTTTTTTACTCTCTCTCTTTAACTCAGTTGTCGAAGCCGTGCAGTCGGAAGCTGAGTTACTCGATGGCTTGGGAGCCAGAGAATCACTGTTCGGGGCATCTGACAATGACTGCATCTTCTCCACGGCGAGTGGGTCTAGCACCAGCTGCTTCCCTTTCTTGGAGGCAGAGCTGGTGACCTTGAGAAAGTGACCGGTGACCATCATGTGGGTGGTGAGTTGCTGCAAAGTATCGTGGGAGCTCCCACACTCCATGCACTTCAAGATCTGCGACTTGCAGGCCTCGAACTGCCAGGTGTAGCTGGCGCCATTTTGGTAGCCGTAGCGATTGTTGGAGGACAGCTGTAAGTTGGCGTTCTTCTGAGAAGGAAACGAATCTGCAAACGAGCCTGTGGTCGAATCGGGGGAGCACGGCCGATTGATGTCAAAGATGCGTTTCTTCGCCGGAGTGACCATTTTCGATGAAATGGTTGGTACTGGTTCCTTCAAAGGCACTTTTTGGTAATGTTTTGTTTTGATCATGTGGACGCTCAAATCTTGGAGGGAATCGAAGGAGTCGCCACAAAACATACATTTCAGGACCTTCTGAGCGTCCTCCTTGTCCATATCCTGGAAAGCCCTTTTCCGGGGCTTTGAATAGCTCGTGGGTCTGAGCTTGTCCTTTCTGCGGTTGTCATCTTGATAGTGGCCCGTTTCGTTCATGTGCACGGTCAACTCGACCAGGGTGTCATAGGCGGCACTGCACTGCCGGCACCGGAACCTGCTGGCCCCAGTGAAAACGGTCCCGCACATCTTACTGCTCTGCCGGTACAGCTGGACCGAGCTGAACAGGCTGGGCTTCGACACGGATCTGGAAGGCAAGTTCTGCTGTAGGCTTTTGGACAGAGCGTCTTGGTGCCAATCGAAATCAGTCTTGTTGCTGCCATTTCGGGGGTCACAATTCCGTCTCTCGCTGTTGGACAGTTTGAAGCCAAGACCCAGGCCCGACCAGTAGGAATCAGACAAGATGTTGGCATAGACGGCGGTCATTTTATCCATGCAACTGTGGGCTTCGTTTGGAAGCTTGGGGTGCACGCTTGCTTTCTTGTCCAAGGCATCTCGGCCGCACACACTCTTGATGTCTGACACCTGATCACTGGCGTCACTCAGCAAGGACTCATTCTCGGCGTCCTGATTGGACAGGTGACTTCCTGGCGAGTTCTGGTAGCTGAAGCAGCCTTTCTGCTCGGGGCCCGTTTCTAGCTCCTCATCTGTCCCTGGGTCATTGCTGCCCTGAAGTTGAGCTACCGAACCACTGTCTTCTTCTTCCTCCTCCTCTTTTATTTCCTCCTCTTCCTTCAGCTGTTCTTCCTGGGCGTAGCCTGCAAGAGAACAAGAAGAGATGAGATAACAGTAGCAGGTGACATATCCCATCCCAATTTCCCCACTTGGACAAAGTGCTTCCCGTATGGAACCGACAATGTAATCGACACTTTTATGAACTGCAAGCAACGGATACAGGAAAAAGCCAAGTGATGTCTTTTGTGCCATCTAATGCCTTTTTAAAAAAATGGGCAGGAGTCATAATTCTTTATAAGTGCCTAGAATTCCAAGTTAATAATTTTCCTGTTTAAGGAATATCACTCTAATACTCCTATAATGGGACAGTCACTAAATTCACGTGTATGACTCTCAGGAAAGCTGGACTGAAATTCAGATCCTATTACAGACATAGCTCTACAAGTAGGACGTTGGCTCATAAGAAAACTAAGACTTGACCCTTGGCATCCTCATGGTAAGGTTTACCAAGACACTTGGCCCTGCTGGCATACACTCATTTTTGAGTGCTCAGAAGTAATTTGGATGCATAGCCATTACATTTTTGATAGCGAGGGTCCTTTTTGTTATAACATTTTTATTTGTAGAGAGTCGCACAGCAGGAAGACAGATTATGGAGTATCAAATAAAATCTTCCATTGATAGCTGAAAAATTATGTAAGCTCAGCAAATATAATGATTTTAAAATAATAGCAAATGGTGTTAGAATGGGAGATTTGGGAACTATCCTATTATTCTCAAACAGGTTTATGAAGACCTTTTCAGACAAGGCTGAAAATGCCCTCTCGATCTTGTGCCTGTAATGTCAAATGCACTGATTTGTGGGTACCCGTCATGAGATGCCAATTATACATTTGATTTGTAGATGCAAAATGCTATTGGGGATGCATGCTTTCCCTTCTCTGAAAGGACTTAGGACCAGTAATTGCATAGGGAAAATGAAGGCATGAGAGAGCGGGTGCAAAGGGAATTAAGGGGCAAATACCCATCAATGGAGATGAGGAATGTGACTATTTACGCTCATGTGCTCATTTTCTTCACTTGGCCTTTTCAGAGCCACGTGGATAAAATGCAACCAAAGAAGTACCAAAGCAAGGGAGATTCAGTCTTAGATGTGTAAGGGCTGCATGATCTCAATGTGGTATTTTCCTTATGAGGTCCTATCTCCCCTCTCAGTGCAGGTGGGTACTTGGGAGAAACCCTAGGACAATGCTGTTACTTCCATTCACCAGGTATAATACTTGAAAAAAGGGGTGCTCAAGCATTGGCGGTCTCTCCTGAGAGGCAGGCAGAGAGGAGAGAAGGGGGATTATTAGGAGTAAGTCACCTGCAGTCAGGAACTCCAAGGGCTCCAAAGACTGAAAAGGAAGAATATTTCTTTTTCAGATTTTTATTTACTTATTTATTTTCCAAAATCAGGGTTTTTTAAAACTTGAACTGTAGCTGATACAGCAAAGTGATTCAGTTATACACATATTTATATATACGTCTTTTCAGATTCTTTTCCATTATAGGCTATTATAAGATGTTGAATATAGTTCCCTGTGCTGTACAGCAAATCCTTGTTGGTTACCTATTTTATGTACAGTCGTGTGTATCTGTTAATCCCATACCCCTAATTTATCCCTCCCCTGCCTCCTCTTTGGTAACCATAAATTTGTTTTCTATGTCTGTGAGTCTGTTTCTGTTTTGTAAATAAGTTCATTTGTATTGCTTTTTAGATTCTACATATAAATGATACCCTATAATATTTGTCTTTCTCTGTTTGACTTACTTCACTTAGTATGATAATCTCTCGGTCCATCCATGTTGCTGCAAACGGCAATATTTCATACTTTTTTTGTGGCTGAGTACTATTCCATTATATATGTATGTGTGTGTGTATATATATATATATATGTATATCTGCACATATATGTATATATACCACACTGAATATGAAGAATATTTATTATTATCTCCTAGGACCTGTGCTAACTATTGCAAATGCATTCTTTCACTTTATCTAATATCCACACGAAGTAGAAACTATTATTATTTTCATTTCACAGATGCAGAAACTGAGGCTCTGAGTTTGAGAAATTTTCCCCAAGGCCACAGAGTTAGCATTGCAGGGTCATGCCTGAACCCAGCCTGTGTGATGAGAGAATCCATGGTCTTAACCACTAGGTTCCACTCTCTTTTTAGTACCAATCTAATAAATAAGAAAACTTTGCAGAGACCCAAAGGTTAAAGGTCAAGCCATGGGGTTTCTTTGAAATGTCACCAAATGTATAACCACCTCGGAGGGGAGAACTGTAGGAATACTGTGGACGAGAGCCCACACTTTTAAGGGCATGATAGCGTAAAACAAAATGAAATGTAAAAACTCAGCCTCGCCAGTGGTTTTGCGGTCGTGTTCCATTTTGTAGTTGTTGTCATTGGTGTTGTGTTTTTGCTTTCCTAGCAGGTTGACAAGTGGATTTTTCATTAAACTGGGGTTGCTGGTCTCTAGTTCCATAAATTGATTTGAAGAAAAAGAAGCTTCTCAATCTAGGCAAACAGTCGTTAATCAGTGGTCACTACTTGCAAGAAAACCCTAGCTTAGAATAACTGAATTAGATCACACTCCACCCCCGACCCCATCCTCATCGTGTTTTCTTTTTCCTGGACTAGTTTGTATGTTTGTAGAAATAGTCATACCATTAAGATGAAGGAAAAGGTCTATTAACAAAATTAATAAATGACTTGGTACAGAGCCAAGCAAAATACTCCAAAGAATCAGGCAAATGTTACCAATTAGAAACAGGGTTACTTTTGAGAATTAAAAGGGCTTTATTACTCATACACTGGGATGGTACCTATTAGCCAGGACTGTTCCAGGCTAAGCTATACAGTCACCACCCCTATGGGTGATATGATCACTGAAACGAAGAACACCTACACCTACACACAAAGCGGGTGAAGAAATCTAGGGGAAAAGAGAAGGCTTATGCTCACTACGGTTGGTTAACATGTTGCCAGGTTTTATTCATCTCCCTATTTTCAGTGCCTAGCACAGGGCTTGATACTTAGTAGGCAGTTGGGAAATAATGCACGTTACGTTCGTTGCATGTGTGTCGATGACACATACATGCATGCTTGCATACGCAGGCGCGCGCACACCCCCCCCCCCCCCCCCACAGACAATCTGCCCAGCCGATATAGTCATTTTCACACAAGGAGAAAAGAAGTGTCTTTTTTAATGCTGACATTTGGAAGCTGAGCTTTCCGGACCAGCTCAACTTCACGATCTACTTTGTCCTTCTAAATGCATTCCCCAGAAGAAAAGTCGAAGACAGCAAATGCCTCCCCCACAATACAGATAAAATTTTCTGCTTAATTAGGCATTGACATGTTTACTATAACCTTTACAGAAGAGTAACTCGCGCTGAGAGACCCTTTGTGTCTGTTTTCTTCTGCAGAACAGACTAAATCTCAGGCACCCGATAAAGTAACGCATTGAAAAGCCTCGTAAAAAAAATGCCAAAGCGTCCATCAGAGTGAGCGTATTTTAACAATGGCTGGAGGTTCCAAGGAGTTTTAAAAAGCACATTTTCATATTATACATTTAAAACTGTTCACTTAAGTGGTTTTGTTTGCCACCAGCAGCTGAGGGGAGAGAGAGGGAAGACAGCCAGAATATGGGTGATCTGTGTGTATAATGAGTATCTGTGTCTCTCTCTATTGATGATTTGTTCAATAAGATTGCATCGTGTGTAAATCTTGGTAAAGTGGATGAGTGGCAAGCTTATTCCTATGAATACTTATCTAGCAAAAGAAAATGAGCACAATTGCACTGAGGCACAAGGAGAAAGGAGTGTCCTCTGCAGAACCTCCTTGTTGACGTTGGGTTTAAGATCAAACTTCATGGTGGCAAACATCTCCCTGTCCAACCTAAATGTCTAATTTCATCCCTTACCACCACCTGACTGTGGCCACATGAAGCTTCTTCACTCCCAGGACAGGTACTTCATGGGCAAACTCAGTTCCATGTCTAAAAGTTCTACGGTCAAGAGACCATCTCTCTTCTACTCCACAGCCACTGTTCTGTGTCGCCATTGCTGTTCACTCACGTGACTAAATGGGCTTCCTGCTTCCACTTCCTCTAGTCTGTTTTCCAGAGAACTAACTGCTAGAATATTCTTTATTAAAGATATTAGTTGGCGACTCACTGTTTTAACTCCTGCAGTGTCTTTCTGCTGCACAAATAGAAATATATTATAATAAAATTCAAACCCTTCGCCTGGTCTATAAGAGCTGGCAGGATTTGACTTTTGCCTTTTTGCTTTATCGCCCAGTACTCTCGCCTTGTCCTCCACACCCATGGTACAACAACCTACTGGTTCCTTCTTGCGTCTGCCGATCCTTTCCTTGACGGTGGTACTTTGCAATTGCAGATTTCTCTGCTTGGAAGGCTCTTCCTCTTTGGAAGTTGGTTCCTTTTCATGCTTTAGAATTCAGCTCAAATTGCCCCTTCCTGCCCAGTTGTCCCTCCTCTGTGTAACTCTAGATCACATCAACCTACTTACTGAAAGCACTATGGCACTGACGATACTCTGAAATCATCTTGTGTGTTTACTGATTGATTGTGTCCTCCCACTAAATGTAAAGGTAAAATGTCTGTCCCCTTGAAGCCAGAGACCTCGCTTCTCCCAGCACTCAGAGAACATCCTGGCGCAGAAAGAGGTCCACAAGTTATCTGAGTGAGTGGACAAGTAGATCATACAACGAAAGGGGATTAGTCCAGTTGCAACAGTGCAGTCGGCACCTGTGATGGGTATATCTCCCCACCCCAACCCTGATCTAGATCAGATGTGAATTACAACCATCCTGATCAACTTTCCTCAATGATAAAAACAGAACAACCCCACAGATCATCTTTTCAGAGCAACCCAGCCACCAACATTCTTGTTGCCAGAAATCCCTGAGCTGCGGATTTACACTTTTTAAGTATGAAGGCTGCAAACAAGCATCAAAACTGCGAAGCATCAGGAAATACACTCAACGTGAGCAGATTCTGATTCAAAAAAGATTCACCTACTTTGCAAGTGTGGATGGATTTTGTCACGGATAACGCTCATTAGCTGTTCCATGATGTATATTACACAAATATTAATATTAGGGTGGTCTTAACCCAAATGCTTGATTTTAAAAAGGAGAGATGTCATTAGAAAAATATACTATATATGCTGCAAACTTTTTACCCTGTCATTATACGGGTAAATGCTGAAACAAATCCTCCAACTTTAGAAATTTCCTCTTACATCAAAGGTTCAAAGAAAAAGGAAACAATTAAAAGAATTACCACCTCAATTGTTCCAAAAACCTGTGGTCAGAATGGCTTAAATGAAATTGTGCAAAATAATTCATGGGTGGCATGATGTAAATATCAGATTTTTGCCAAGCGTCCACGTTTGTAGTTGCCTTGAAAATCCACAATAGAGTGTTTACAGTAAAAGCACTGACAGTTTTTAAAGTGGCAGCAGAGGTGGAAGAGTCATAACCCGAGAAGAATATAAAACTCAAGAAGGTTGATTTTTAAAAATGAAACCAGAATTCAATCAAGACCTCATTTAAAAACATATCCGGTGGTGACAGGATCGTTTTCGCCAATCTACCCCACTAAATGACAGTTTAAAATCACATGAAGATTCCACAGTGTGCAGGGCAGACGTAAATGAGGGGATTGCAAGAATTTCTCACCGTGTACCCAGTAGGTACGGTAAATGATGACACGGAAGAAGGTCTTCCTGTCATGAGTCTCTAGTGTTTTGGTGACTGTGGTCTAGAAATCTGTTAATATGTATATTATTATTGGCACTAATTGGCACTCTTGTTGGCAGGCTGAGGAAAGAGATAGAGGATTTCTTGTTCAAGGAGGCTGAGCTACCTTTCAGTGGTGACTGGGTCCAGAGCAAGGGCCCCTCGCAGGGCTGTGTTGAGGGGCTCTGTCTGCTTTGTGTTCCAGGAGGTGGTAGGCTACGGGGCTGTGGGATCCCCGGCTCCCTTCCTGAGCACAGACCTGACTTTACAGAGAATCCAGGTACCATTAGCCAAGGCTCAGCCTCCCTGCCGTCTGGAGAAATCTAAGCTCAGGCACATTTCTAAAAAGAGACATTTTCAATTCAATTTTCATATAGATTTTTATTCCTGCCACACCACATAAAACTCACTAACATAAGCGTGACTTGTACACGCAGCTCAAGAGAGAAGGGCTGGTTCCTTCCTCTATCTGAATGTCAGAACCAAACACATAGAATTCTTTGTTTAAAGGAATGTTGAAGATGGAGTGGTTTAATGACACGAGGCTTCTCCTGGGCCCAGAAGTGCTCTGTAGAGATGGATGGAAAGCTTTCTGAAGGTCATCAAAACAACATCCCTTTTATTATTTCCTGCAGACGTTCAGTAAATTGGAATTTTTTTATATGTACGATGGATACATATTGGGTGCGGTCTGCGTGGAAAAAAAAAGTCCATTTACGTAATCTATTCTTGTTGTAGACACTTTCTTGGGCTATCCTCACAGCTCTTTGGACTGTGAAGCTGTTTCCTAACCACGCTCTGTGACTCTCTCCACAACTTGGTCATCAGCAAAAAAGGACTAAGTTAGTTTAAATCAGGGCAAGTGGATACTGGGTCATCCTTTCGCAGTTCATCTGTTTATTCATTTAATCAAGAAATATTTTTTCTGCAGCTATCACATGCCACATACTTTAGTAGAGTTTCCCTGGGAGTTCCATCCCAGTGGCTCCCCAAAGGCCCAGGAGAGTAGAGACCTGAGTTACAGAGAGAAGTTGGACACTGGGATTAGAGAGGAAAAGGTCATGATAAGGTCATGCATTACTGGAGGAATGCAGGTAACTTAAATGGCAAAGTAGGACAGATGGAAAGAAAACAATCCTGAGTTCCTAAGTAGTGCTGGCATCCACCTGGAGAGACACAGAGGAGCTGCGGATAGCTGGAAAGTCCACGCCACGTTGAAAGAGTACAGCTGCTACTCAAGGAACAATCACGGGGTCTAGGGTTGCCAGAAGCTTTGTTTGGACAAACCATGTAGAAGAAACCAAATATGTCTGGGATCCATCCATCTGCAAGCTCTGCACCAAAGGAATCAGCGGAGGCAGAGTTTGAAGATCTGGCATGCTCTCCTGTTGCTTTCTCATACCATCTCTTTGACCTTGATTCTCATCTGTCAATCCCAGATAGGAGGGACCATCCTAAGCATACCTACCTCACAGGATTCTGTTAGGACAAAGGAGGAAATGGAAGAGAAAGTGTATCATAAACCCTTGCTCCTCGAAGGATGGTCCCTGGATCAGCGGCAACAGCACTTGGGAACTTGTTAGAAATGCAGACTCTCAGCTCCATCCAAGGCCTATCGAATAGGAATCATTTAACAAGATCCCCGGGGGGATTCATAGGCTCAAGAAAGTTTGAGATGCCCTGCTGTAAATGGCGAGACTCTTAATTAGGAGCAAGAGATCTGGTAAGCTACTCCTCTCTGCCTATGTTCCTACGTGTATGTGGGTACCAGCTTTGGGAAGAGAACACGACTTCGAGAGTTCCAGCCCCGCTCCTCTCCAGGCAGCAAAGGATGAAATACCTGTGGCTTAGATAATTGCTTCCAGCTAGACTGGGAAACGCCGAGCAAGAGAAAAATAAAAGTCACTGAGTCAACGACTGATCAGTTAACTGAAGAGATAGGATGGCCCACTGGCCACGGGATCAGGCAGGCCTCAGTTCACATCTGCTGGTTTCTGTTTAAATGTGATCGCAGGAAAGTTGCTGAAACTTTCAGAGGCTCTGTTTTCTCATCCATAAAATAAGAACACTAATAGTATTTCCTTCACAGGATAGTTAGGAATATCAAATGTGATGAAGTACGTAACACAACAAGGCTGTAGGACCACCTCCTGACTCTCAGTCCTGTTGTACGTTGTTTATAAACACTGCACATCCTGACCGCCCATCTGAACCCGCAGACGGCTGAAATCAGTTGGCTTTGGCCTTCTTTGTCATCCCTAAATCCTGTTCCAAGCCAACCGCTTTTGATGATATTTGCATTAGATATGAACCAGATTTGCAAGTGTCATGCATAAGGAGAGAGCTTTATCCGATTTGGGGTTTGTTACTTAATATTAAATCATTCATACAAGGAGCCAGTGGTGTGTGTGCTGGGAATTTCTGTAGAAGTGATGTGCAAACATCAAATGGCAAGTTATTAGGTTATTACCCATAATGATAACGTCTGCAATCTTCAAGAAATAAAACAACTCACGATTCCAGAAAACAGGCCTTTGTTGGAGGCCTTGGCTTTGCAATGAGAGAGATGACTAATGGTCAAAGCAGAAGGTCTCCTAGAAAAAATGCTTTATATTCAACTACCTAGAATTTCAGTCTGGCATGTGTTATTATTGGGAAATATCCTGGTGACAATTTTTAAAAGCAGAGTGAGAAAATATTCATGGAGAAGGGTGAGAAGGGGGCCACTTCATAAGATTTCTTGTAGTTCCAGTTTAGAAATCATTATCCTTATATTATCCTCACACCGAGAGAGCATAAGTCAGGAGCAGGGGATAAAGAAAAGTGAAATGAAACAGGGACAAAGAAACTACACAATAGAACTGAGACTTTCCTATCAAAATAAGAGTTCTGTGCTTTGACTTTTCAAGTGGTAGCAACTATTTTCAGCAAAATGTACATACTGATTTTCTGTACATTTTCCCCCACATAGGGCTATATAAACACACCCACACGCCTATAGTTCTTTCTAAGACTATAAAGTTTGGAGGGTTTTTGTGGGGGTCTTTTGCCAAGAAAAGGGACAGTGGATCATTGTCTAGAACGACCTTCAGAAAGTATATGAAGCCGATGCACCATCTGTATTTTTTCAGACGTATGTTCCCATTTTACTTGAAATAACATCATTAGCACAGCCATCCCACAGAGCTAGAAGGTGATCTTGTTTCCCTCTTGCCTGGCTTGAAGTCAAACATCGTTTCTTTTTTTTGGCAAATGCTGCTTCTTTCTCTGAAATATTTCATGCAGATAATGGCTAATGACCACTTCTCACTGCCTTTTCTCGAAAACGTCTAACTGCATTAGCCAAGAACGGACAAATTTTAACCTGCTTCTTTTGTTAAGTTCACGGCTGTGACCACTTCCCATTAAGAAAGAAAGGGAGAGAGAAGAAAGCTCACTGTTCCTTCAGAGAAGCAAATTGGCACTGTCAGAAAGCGAGCTGGCCTTTGCTTTTCTGGTGAAAAGTCTGCTATCTCTAGAATCACAGGAGTCCAAGGTGGAAAGACCTTTCACGTCTTATGAGCAGTGACTCAGTCAGACAAGGATCTCCTTGCCCTGGTATTCTTCAATTCTATGATTAATGGCTCAGATACTGGACCTTCCAATTCTTCCTCTTCCTGTTGGATTCTCTGCCAGTATGATCACTGTGACCAGTCTGGCTATGAGGACCACGGTGTATAGAACTTCCCCCCATCCCTAGGAGTTGAGCAGGGTTTCCAGGCTGCTTCTCCTTGCCTCAAACACTCCAATTTGACTTTTGTTCATTTGACATGAGGCAAATCAAGAACTCATCCCCTGTAAAAATATAAAGACTTATTCTCTTATCTCACCTTTGCACTTCAAGGTGAACGAGTTTATTAGCTGGTTTCTATAGAAGAACACGTGGCCCCAGGAGCCAACTGGGTCACCGTCACACTCCAACCCAGTGGTTCTCAACCCGGTGCATGTTTGTGCGTTTGGACAATGTCTGGAGACACCTTTGCTTGTTATGACTGGAGACAAGATGCTACTGGCGACTGGGGGGTGGAGAGGCCAGGGGTGCCGCTAAACACCCCGCCATACACAGGACAGCCCTCACAAAGACAAAGAAATATTCCGTCTCAGATGTCAATAGCTGAGAAGTGCTGTAAAGCCAAGGTCAGCGGCATTGGCGCTGGGAATTGGCGACAACTCACCCTCTTTCTAGTTGTCAGTGAAGCGGGGGCTCTATGGGGAACACTTGGTGTTGTTAGGGGAGAACTAGAGAAGAAAGCACACACAGCACGCTCACAGGTGTTACGACATGGAATTGAAGAGCGCAAGGTCTGGAGCAAGCCTGCCCGGGTGCAAATCCCACCTCTGTCACGTCTCACATTGTCATCTGGAGCAAACTCCCAGCCTCTGTGGGTCTCAATGTCTTCATCTATAAATTGGAGATAATAGTAGTACCTCCCTCAAAGATGACTGTGAGAACTGAGATAACTGGAAAGAACTCGGAATGCCTGGCAATAATAAGCACTCAATGTACGTTCCCTCTTATTAGCGTTACAAGAACAAAGACGTCGTCGTGAAGAGACACATTTTGAAGCTGGATTTCTCAGGATGTTTAGTATTTACTCTTTCAAGTGTTGGCTGAAAAAAAAAAAAAATCCATCGGCCTCCTAGCATTATTCTCAACCAATTCCTTCTGGATCCATTTAAATCCCCTTATCAGAATGAGTATTTTTATACTACAAGAAACAAACAAACAAAAAGTTAATGATGAAAAGGATTAGCATTTCTAAGTAACTCCAGTAACTCTGTCAAATAAATCCTGACCTATTTCAGTTCCTAATTAACTAGGTTAGCTTTTACAGGAGGCAACTTATCTAAAACAGCAAGTCTGATCTGAGGCCAAACCCACGCTGGACAGTTGGATGAAGCAGTTCTTGGAAATGGCCCCAATTCTGGGACATACAGAGGTCTTCGATCTTTTTGAATCGACAGTTTGAAAAATCTGATGGAAAATCCTCCAGGGTTTTCTGACCCTTTGATTTAAGGTTAGGGCTGGTCTTTTCAAGGCTTGTCATCTTTTCTCTGCCCCTACCTACAAAGGAGATGGGTGAATGGGACAAGTCTTGAGGTCACTATGTCAGCATTCTTCCCAACCCCACAATGCTACTGAACTGGTCATTCTCACAGGAGAGGACAGTGGGTGAGGACAACAGTGTCTGCGGATCTAATTTCTCCGAAGGGGAGCACAGATATATGGCTCATAATACATCCACTGTCTTGTCCTTGATATTCTTTATGACCTTTTTTTTTCTTTCTGTTTTATGTATTTTCCTCTGCTTTTTTTTTTTTTTTTTTTGGCGGTACGCGGGCCTCTCACTGCCGTGGCCTCTCCCGTTGCGGAGCACAGGCTCCGGACGCGCAGGCTCAGTGGCCATGGCTCACGGGCCTAGCCGCTCCGCGGCATGTGGGATCTTCCTGGACCGGGGCACGAACCCGTGTCCCCTGCATCGGCAGGCGGACCTCAACCACTGCACCACCAGGGAAGCCCTCCTCTCCTTTTAAAGTCTTCTGATGTTAGTTTTCTGTCAGCTCCCAAACCACTTTCAGGAAAGCTGAATTCTCCTAAAAAATAATATACGCATAGTTTTCCTTAACAACAACTAAAAAGGCAGCTTTTTGTTCAGCTAATTGGTTAGTTAGTTTGCTTTTTGGTGTAAAAAATCATTTGTCCTTTCCTAGGGACATAACAAGAAAAAGAACCAGAGCTTTCTGACCTGGAGGAGGATGATTAGGCCTGGGTCAAATTATTAGAAAAGAATCTTCTTGCATGCGGCCTCTAACACCTTTGACTGTCTATTAGGAGATAATAAAGGGAATTAGCCGTCGTACCTAAAGACAGAGTTTCAAGGAGGACATTGGTTGCCTTTCCAGGTCTTGTTAATGTTTTGTTACTTATAAACATTTAAAAATGAGTTTGGGCTTCCCTATTCTGTCCATTAATTATCCATGATGATAAGGTCAATACTGTAAAATTTGGGACTGATGTTCATAGTCAAGCACCTAGTCCATTGTAACTTACACATTGGCTCTTTCAAATTCTGAGCCCACTTTATGTGCCACTTCCTTCCTGAGACCTTCTCCAAGAGCCCCAGATAGAGTCTCCCTTTCTCTGTGATCCATAGGGCTTTACCCACAACTACTACTGGACAAACCAAACCGTGATTCTGGATCCCACCTCCCAGATGGTAAGCTCTTTAAGAGCAAGGAGGCTATTGGTGTTTATTTTCACATGCCCAGCACTGGGAGTTCTTGGCACTCAGCAAGGACTCTGGAAATGCCCTTCTCTCCTTGACAGCTTTGTATTCTACGACTTTACATAGGATCTTTTTTAAAAAAATTAATTAATTTAGGCTGTGTTGGGTCTTTGTTGCTGCGCGCGGGATTTCTCTAGTTGCGGCGAGCAGGTACTACTCTTCCTTGAGGTGGGTGGGCTTCTCATTGCGGTGGCTTCTCTTGTCGCGGAGCATGGGCTCTAGGCGCGTGGGCTTCAGTAGTTGTGGCATGAGGGTTCAGTAGTTGTGGCTCGCGGGCTCTAGAGCACAGGCTCAGTAGTTGTGGTGCACGGGCTTAGTTGCTCCGTGGCATGTGGGATCTTCCCAGACCAGGGGTAGAACCCATGACCTCTGGATTGGCAGGCAGATTCTTAACCACTGCACCACCAGGGAAGCCCTTTACATAGGATCTTGCTTAAACAGAACAGCGGAGACAATGTTTACCTAAGGAGGGTCCCAGCCCACAAGCACACACTGAATTATAGACACACGTGGGCTCCTACCACTCCTCCCCAGTGACACCCAGCATATTTCTTGATGACTCAGCTGGGGTGATTCTGTTCCCTGGGGATATCTGCAATGTCTGGGAGCATTTTGGTTGTCACAACTGGGGAGGTGGGGTTGCTGCTGGCATCTAGTAGGTAGAAGTCAGGGACGCTGCTGAACACCCTATAGTGCACAGGACAGTGCCCACAGCAAAGAATGATCTGGCCTAAAAGGCAATAATGCCAAGAATGGAAGACCTAGCATGAGAAATCTTTCTCCCCAATTTGAACATGAGCCCCATGAATGCTGGAGCTTATTTGCCTTGTTCACTGCTGCACACTCAGGGCCAAGCGTGATTCTCGAGGTGACTATCGTCAAAAGTTCTTGAGGCTTTTGTCAGAGCATCATCCATTTCCCACTGGCGTGGGTGCCCTGCCCTTGCCAATCATCCCCTCTGCTTCTGCAGTTTAGGTGAGTTAAGAGTTGAGATCAACTCCTCTCTCTTTTTTTTTTTTTTTTTTTTTTTTTGCGGTACGCGGGCCTCTCACTGCTGTGGCCTCTCCCATTGCGGAGCACAGGCTCCGGACGCGCAGGCTCAGTGGCCATGGCTCACGGGCCCAGCCGCTCCATGGCATGTGGGATCTTCCCGGACCGGGGCACGAACCCGTGTCCCCTGCATCGGCAGGCGGACTCTCAACCACTGCGCCACCAGGGAAGCCCCATCTCCTCTCTTCATGTTAAAGTAGGTAGTGTAGCTGATTTTATTTTTTAAGGCATATGATCAGTTTGGAACTGATGTAAGAATAACATTGTCAGGTCCAGGGGGAATAAATCTGCTCTCTTCCAAGCACATTGGGAAGAAGCCAGCAGGACATAGGTTCTAGTCTTCGGGGGATTAATTTAATGAAACTCCAGTGCATCTGGACTACTCTCCAGCAAGAATGATCCAGATAACATGTGTTTAAATAGTTGATGGTTTGTTTAAAGAGCAGAGAGGTAAAACGAAAACACGAGAACGTTCTCTTTTCTCTCTTTTCTTTCCCTGTTTTTGGCATTTCATGTTTGTTTAATACGAGCACATGACTCCAGCTTGGCCAGTCAGACTCTTGTTCCTGGAATCTGAATTCTGACCCCACAACTCAAGGATGGAAAATGGCTGGAGTGGATCCATCCTGACAGCAGCAGCAAGCAGAGATGGCCCTCTGATTATGTCCCCGTGAGAGAGGCCTGCTGGCTCCTCCCCCTTCAGTAAGCTACGCCACACGTCTTCCAGCAAATTCCTTCTTTTGACTTGAGTTAGCCAGAGATTACATTTGTGGTTTGCAAACAAAGACCTCACTGTCTAATGGACGGTGCTGAATACATACCTTGAATCAAAGAATGAATCCCTGCTAACTCTAACAGGATGGTTTCTTTGCATGTAGAATAAAGCAAGCTCAGACTCTTGGTCACATTGCCTGGCATTCAGTACACAGACACATGGGCAGACCATAAAGCAATGCTAATTAGAGCATCCTCTTTCTAGAAACCAAGAATTTCCCTCCAAAGCCAAAGTCCCCTCCATCCCGATGTACATTTTTCCATAGAGCCTGGCTCTATGTATGGATCTGCCTTGAAGATGCTTTGTAGGAACATATCATCCCCCAGTGACTTGAATGTACCCTTCTAGAGTATGTTTTCCGCACTTACAGTCTACTGTGTCAATAATCTGCATATTTAAGAGTCCCCACATGCTAACTGAGACGATAGATGGGGCTGGTACAGTCTACTGGGTCAAAAATCTGCTTTAAATAGTCTACATACACAGGCGGCTGAGTAAATAACAGCATTTTCAAAAAGCCCCTAAATGTATAATAACATGATAAATCGCATCAGCTCCTGAAGACGCAGGCTCGCTACTGCTGATCAGGAAAATGATGTGCGCTTTAACAAGCCACTTACAAATGATCTCATCTTTTCCAGCTGTGGGAGCACTGTCTTCTCCTTGGCTATATTTTTCATATGTAGAGAAAAGGAACCCAAACACAGACACACACGCACGTGCGCGCGTATACGTATGCTCGATATCATCTGCACACATAAACTGGGTTTAAGCCAGTGGTCCAGATGTAGGCAGTCAAGGATTCAAGGCCAGAGGGAAAGGTTCTCCTGACTTGGGTTTGGAGAGTGCACCCATCACTCAGCTGCGTGTGATTCAGAGTTAAGCTGGGCTCCAAACGCACAAAAACGTCTGCTTAAATCAATTAGAAGCACTGCTTTTGAGACCTCCATCTGACCTCATTCTGCTGGGAAGATGGCTCTTTCTGTACCACTTCATTAGAACCCTGGTTACTTACAAACTGCTTCTATGTGTACCATATTCTAATATTTTACATGCACGATTTTATTTTAGCCTCACACTTCACTGATGGGAGTGATACTATTAGTTCCATTTTTAAAGACAGAGGAATCGTAGGCTTCGAAAAGTTAATTTTCCTAAGGTCACGTCCCAGATGTTGGTAGACTCCGGCTTTGAATTGAGCACGTGAGGCTCCAGAGCCGTCACCCTCTCGTGGTTACGTTTTCCAGCTCATACTCACGTCCATGCCTGTTTTCAACTGGGCCCTGCTTTGTTCTGGGGTGTGTGGCACAGGTGTATGTTTCCGCTGTAATGCAATATACATTCCTCGACAAGTCTTGCATTTTGCAAAACCTTGCATTAAAATGATAGCACTTAATAGCAAAAATAAGGTTAGGGTAAGCCAGTTCAAAACTAAGCAGGTAGGTACCTAGAATACAACCCAACAAAACCATATTAAAAATACCAGTCCAGTTAAAAACACTTGTTAAATTCATAACAAATAAAACAATGCTACAGCAAATAAAGGACTTTACTTTGTAAAGAAAGAAGTGATGGTAGTTGTGTAGAAAAGAGTTTAAGGAGGTGGTGAGACTGTGGGGTTAGAGATGGGTTGAAATTTTCAAAGACTGGGGAGAGGTTGACAGTGCAGGCTCCCAAGGCTGACCATTTGCGCCAGGAGGGAGTCGATGGGACTTCTAAGAGCTGCCTGCACTCTTCGTGGCTTCCTGCATTCAGCTGTTAGTGAACTTCGCATTTAGTTGCTGTTACTTAGTGTTACTAAACAATAACATGTTGGAAAAACTCATGTGAATGGATGTGACATCCTTATTATATTTCTATCATTGACAGGTTTACCAATCAGGAGGGAGCTCATTTGCTCAGGAAATATCAGTTGTAACAGAACAGACTTTATTTTATCCTCCGTCCTTAAAGACCTTTCACGTTCGACTAACTTAGTTACGAAAATCCTAGGCACCTCACCAATAAAATCTTAGCGTTGAATTAATTACTCAAGCAAACCATCCTAAAGGAAAGATGCTAAATCTGAACACCTTCCAGACTACAGAATTAGCAGCTTATGAACCCTCTTGTTTCTTGGGGAGATATGAAGAAAGAGCTTTCCTCGTACTTCTTCAAGCGTCTACTGTGTGCCTGATACGGTGCGAAGTGTTGGCTATGCGTTTAACTTTGGAAATAATCCTATGAGGTAGGCATTCTTATCTCTGTCTTAAAGGGGAGGAATTTGAGGCTGGCAGGAGAGATACAAGTGGGTCTCTGGAAGAAACTGGCAGAGGCAGGTAGGAAACCAAGCCCACAGACCCCAGGCCCGAGCATTCTCCCCTTCAGCGTTCTGCAATGAGGTAGTAAGTTATGAAGCACAGTCCTAGGGGATGGAAAGTGAAAAATGGTCTCAATCCTTGCTACCTGCAGTCAATTCTTAACACTCTTAGCAGTCAGAATGAAAGATATATCAGACCACGTCACCTCCCTGCTCAAACTCCCCAAGGGAAATGCATCTTACTCACAGAGAAAGCCAGCCTTCTCCCCACGGCCCTCAGATTTACGTGCCTGTTTAGCTTCCATTTCGTCTCTACCCGCCTCTTCCATCCCTCTCTTTCTGGGTTTTCTGCTCCAGCCGTGCTGGCCTCTTCGCTTTTCTCAATCAAGCCAGGAATGCTCCCATCTGAGGCCTTTGCACTGGCTGTTCCCTCTGTGCTTTTCCTCGACCTTCTGTAAGTCTGCGCTCAAAAGCAATTTCCTAAAGAAGCTTACTCCGATCGCCCTGTTTAAATTGCAGCTGGTCTCCCCACTCTCTCAGGAGCCCGATTCTTCTACCCTGCTTTACGTCTTCTCTTTCCATAGCACTTACCACTTAAGACTGTGGAACTGACTTCTTTATTCCTTCTGTCGTTTATTGTGATCTTTCTTTGTTAGCTTGTAGGCTCCACTGGAGCAAGAATCTTGGTTTGGGTGGCTCGATGCTGTAGTGTAAGTCACCTAGAGGCAGTGCGTGGCACAGGGTAGGTGCTCAATAAACGCTCACTGAGTGAATCAATGGCTACTTAAGGAATCCTGTGCATTTTTAACTCTACAAAGTGAGCTAAACTCAGTTACTAAAATCCTGGCCCACTCACCAGACCCTTTCTGGGTTGCTGTGGGCTTTTTGCACCAACATTCTATTCTCCGGTAAACGGTGGCCCCAGGAACTGGTCTTGCTTCCCAGACCTCCATCGTTTGCTCAGTATGCTAGCCTTTTAAAAACCTAATCAGGCTCTATATCTAGGGGTAAGTCCAAAAGCAGAAACACAAAAATACCTGCTGTAATATTAGAGATGCCTCTTAATTGGAAAAATACTAAATGCGTCCATGCTTTCAGCTGGATTGGGCTTATAACCACACAGACCCCGGACTGCTGAATATGTTTCTGAAAGGTACTTAAGCCAGACATTTAAAAATCTAACTGCTTGGAAGAAAATTCCAAAGCATGTTCTTGTTTTGCATCCATATTTCTGGTCCTGAGACACTGCAACCCGTGGTTCCAGGACACACAGAGTCTGTGATGTAAATAAACTCTTCTTTCTTTGTTAGCACCGAAACTATTTGATAACATCTGTATCTACAACGAAGAGTCTCTCTCTGACCGGAAGTCCCTCCTCACTCTCTAAAGGAGCGAGAACTGAGTCTGCCCATCCGAACGAGCAGAACAATTCACAGTTTGAGAGGAGAAAGATCCTCTCCTGTCACTCAGCTGCTAGTAAGCTCTATCACGTACTAGCTGTGTGCACTTAGGCAATTACTTAAGCTTTCCAGTTCTCAGTTTCCTCATCTGTAAAATGAGGATTATAGTACCAACCCGATACGACTGTTAAAAGGCTTTAATGAGAACATGCTACTTTTCCCTTTCTTTAATTCTTCTTCTGCCTCGTACTCAACTTTCCAGTTTTCATATAACGTTCCGTGGAGGATCTCTCCTGGCCACCTGATGAGGCAAGGATCACCTCTTAGTCTGATGGGATTTTTCTCTTGTGGTTTCCATGAAACCTGCAATCAAACAATTATACATATAATTGTTACATCTGAACTCTGCCATTTAGACTCCAGCAGGGTTGGGACTTTGTGTCTCAGGCATAGCTGTATCTCCAGGGATACAGGGAGCCTGGAGCATAGAACACAGTTTACAAACAGCATTTCATTGATTCCAAGGCCTTTCTTTTATATTTTAACATCTCAGAAATAAGGGTAGATCTTACAATCAGTGGTATTTTCAAATGGCTGGTGGGGGCAGTTGGAAGCTATTTCAGGAATGCCTTAACCAATTTATTTTGCTTATCTTTTCCTTGTGTCAAATTATAAAGATCTTAAAAAAAGAAGTCTCAAAGAGTCTCTCAGTAAGTATAAAATAGAAATTCTAAGTGATAGGAAGAGGGAAGTGGGTCATGGTTTAATTAGAAGCATTGTTTCTTCCTTAGTGGTACAAATATAAGTAGTGCAGTTGAGTGAATGGCCTCAGCTTAAATACAGTAACTGCTGAATGGATGAAAAAAGTAAAAGAGCTTTGCACAGTGCTTGGCACGTGGAAATTGCTCAGTAAATTATTGTGCTCTTACGATTTTTTATTATCTGGTTAATTCCGTATTTAAAACAACACTAATATTTTTACTTAATGGTTTGGACTTCTTGGCTCTGTATCTAGGTTTGTGCAGAAAGGTCCAACAGTGGAATCTCTTGGTTATAGGTACATTCAGCCTCGACTAAAAATGTGATCCTTCCTGCAACTATGATTTGTCTTTTCCTTCTGGTTGTAGGCTGCTTGGAACCCAGTCTAAGCAGTCTGGGTGCCCTTGTTTCCACAAAGCCTGGAACGTGGTAGGCTCAGTAAATATTAGATGACTAATTAAAGAAACCGAAATGCATGAATTACTAGAGATGAGGGTCCTGAGAATGACTACAGAGTGAGAGTTCCAGCACCGTCTTTGTTTTGCAGGGAGAAAATCAGAAACATTGCTCAGTATCAGCGTGGGCTCAATACTTTTTTGTTTGTTTGTTTAGCCTTTAGCACCAGTTCTCAGGGATCCCTCACACGTGATTAAAATATTCAAGAGCATTCAAATCAACTTTCAAATTGTAAAGCTTTCCATGCCTTAACTGAGAGGTGAGGAACAAATAGTGAGGGAGTGTATATTTCCCTACATTTTCCTGTAGAGGTTGGTGATCACAGTAATGAGGAAGGGTGCTATCTGCTGAGGATCCTTTCCTTTATGGGTGGGGAAATTTCTTAAAGACCAGGAAAGTGGACTTACACCGGGCACATAGTAGATACTCAATACGTATGTGTTGAATAACTAAGGTCAACGATCAAGATCATTGCCAAGATCTTGACTATTCCATTGATGGCCCTTTTACCACGTATTCTGCCCTCTGCTTTGCTTCTAGCCCCTCTAGATGCACATCCACCCCAGCGCTTAAACACGCTTCAAGACCTGGGTCTGGTGGCTTCTGGGGTCATCTCTTTGTGTGACCAGCTCAACATACGTTGAGTGTTGATTTTGTAGATAACCCAAGAAGGACAGCTCTTCAATAATCCTATTCATCTATTGTCAGCTGAAGTCAAATCACTTTACTGCAGATTCTTTCTGAAGGGGTGCATGGATTGATTTACAAGTGCAGCTAGTTAGAAAGACATTCAATGATTTGTATATGCAGGATGTCAAGAATGCCCTATATTCTCCCTCCTGTCCTGCTATCCTCTCAACTGTTTATTCTGTTTGTTTTAGCCAAACATAAATAGACTCCAGACACGTCTGGGGCTGGCCGAAGGCACTTGCAGAAAATAAGCTTCTTCAACTCTAGATACACTGACAATGGAGACCAAGTGAAGTTGCTGCTGCTGCTTTGACAAAAACCCTCCTTCTCCCAAGAAAGCAGGAGACAGAAAGTCCAGTTTCTCCATGCTTGAAGGAGACATGCAGCTAAGGACTTTTTAAAACACTTTTACTTTGAATCTCTTTGGTTAATTTTAATCTCCATGACTCTTTGTAGGAACCTGAACATGTTTTTTCTTTTCTTTTATTGATTTTGTTCTTTTTCATTTAGCCAACATCAATTTCCCCCTCCTTTCAGCCTGTTTGCAGAAGACAAGGCACTATGTCTCCGTTCTGTTGGGTTCCCTGTGCATGTGGGTACCCCGTCCATGTGCTCTGTGCCATCCACAGAGGAAACAGGTGTTTCCTTCCAGCTGTGACCATGGGGTCCACTCAGGTCTGTACCTCGGATGGACACAGCCACCACGGGGCAGCTGCTCTGCTGATGTGAATAGACACTTTGGGGAAGGCAGAGGGAAAAGGAGGAGAAATAAAGCCACTGTCCTTCAAATAATCAATTAAGGCATCTACTTCCGGGGAGGTGATCCAATTACAATTCTGAATTTTATAGACTGTTACTTTGTTTCTGTTATAGTGGTTGTACTGAATGTGGGGTTTGCTTGTGTCCACTTTTAGCACAGTATAGGGGGGTATCAGCAATAAATATATATATGAAAAAAGTGAATGAGTGAACAAGGAATTCTTCAAGGGTTGGCCCTGGGACAAGTAGGAGGACAGAATGAGAGACTGGAATTTCAGTTCTTTCTTTCTTTATGTTTTATTCTGTTGGTCTCACTTCCTTCATTTCTTCCAGATTGGAAGGTGGGAAAGAGAGTGCCGCTCCCAAAGAGGCAGACTGATGGGGGTGAAGATGTTTCTAGCTCCTAATGAAATATTAATTATTTAATTTGAAAAGCTGAGCACCTACTGTATGCCCTGGGCTGGGCGACCGAGAGACATGGCATCAAAGAAGCTGGAGGTGTTCTAACCTCGTGGAGATTAGAACTTTGCAGGTGAGGCCAACCTTCAATTAATTAAATATAACCTCACAATTTAGGAATTAGGTGTGTGCTAAGTGCTCTGTCTTCGAATGAGTTACAGCAAAGCTGTGGTCGGGGTTATGAAAGCATACTGCTGTTTTTCCTCATTTTAAGCATGAAGCCAATGGCCAGGTGGCATCCGTGGGGTTTCTCTTTGAAAAGTTGTGCTAAGTGACCCAGAGCAGAGGTGATGTCCTGGGTCAGCAGTTCCACTCGGGGGGAAGATGCGTGGAGGAAACAGTGATTGAAGTCATTTTGGGGATCGTTCATTATGATTTGCTGAGCTTCCGCAGACAAATGATGCCTCGCGAACCAACGCCACCCAGCCCAGGGCTAAGCCCTCTGGTCGGATTCTGAAGATTTGAGTTTTCAAGACAGAAAGTGGATGCCTACTTCCTGTTTCCAGAGGGGTCTCTAAAAGTAAAGGTGCAGGCAGTGCATGGACTCCTGAGCACGGGTCAAAACTGTTCTAGAAAATCAGTCTGAAGAACAGTCCTATGAGATTCCTATCTGGAAATTCCCCATTGTTATGCTGCTTGTTGAAAACAGAATAATCGGCACCCTTGTTTGCTCCTAGCAGAGGCAAACTCCCACACCATTAGCGCACCGATCTTAATCTGGAGGAGTAGGGGGCAATTTTGTCCCCCCAGGAGACATGTGGCAGTCTATGGAGACGTTCTAGTTGTCACAGCTGCAGAGGGGTCGCCATTGCCATTTGGTGGAGGCCAGAGGTGCTGTTAAGCATCCCACCATGCACGGGGCAGCTCTCTACAACAAAGAAATCCCAGGCCCAAACGCCAATAGTGCTGAGGTTGAGAAATCCTGCTTGGGAGATCCTTTTCCTGCTTATAGGTCCTAAAAGACTATTTTATCATTTTGAAAAATAATAACCTCAGCAGTTATAATTCACAACCTCACCAGAAAACCTGAGGATAAATATAAGCTCTAGTCCTGAATTTTGCGAAGTTCAATGCAAACAGCTTTAGCTGGAAAAAGCCAATTACAGATGATTTTTTTTTTTCTCATTCGTGGTGCCCTTTTACTGATGTTGGGGGGAAGACTCCTAAGCAGCAGACTTCCAAAAGCACAGAATTCTGAGTTCAATTTTCCAAGGCCAGGTTTATTGTCTCACATCCCCGTCCTCCTCTCTCCCCAGAAGTGTGTGAGTGTGAGTGTGAGTGTGTGTGTGTGTGGGGGGAGTCCACCTCTACGTCAAATATCTAAAGTGATACAAGCAACTGATCAGAATCAAAAGGAAAAAAACCCCGTCATTTAGAATAGAAAGATCAGCAGGCTGATAGGTAACTGGAACCCTTTGATACACACTTTGTTTTTATCAAGTACACACCGTGGTAAAGCTTTGAAACTTCAGTTCGTTAAAATAAAAAGAAAAAAAAAGAAAAGAGAAAAAGAAAAAATGGAAGAAGGAAAGAAAGAAAAATGAGAAAAAAAATACTGTAACAGCCTCACTTCCTTTGAAGTCACTACTGATATAGCTCTGAACAGATCCATTCAAGTTCAGCTAACATCAGACAAATGTTTAGTGTATCAGAGGAAGCCACAAAAGCAAGGATTTCATCAATATTTCACAACAGCCTCAGGGAAACTGTAGATTGCAATGCTGTAGGGCAGCTAATGGAATTACACACAAGGGTTTTGTACATTTAAAATAAGCAGCTACTAAAAAAAAATTACCCTTCAGTTTGATAGAAACTGTATAAAACTGCAGATAGGAAACAATGAAATCGCTCCCAACACTTATCCACGTCACTCTGATAGGTCATTTAATAACAGGTATTACTGTGTGTGTGTGTGTTTTCCTCTCCTCCCCCCCGATAAGGCAATAATAAAGATTAACATTTATGAAAAGAAACATAAAATATAGCACAGCCAAATGAATAATTAAAGACAGTTTTGAAGAACGTTTGCCATTGTGTGCTGAAGTCACAAAATATGTTTATATAAAATATAATTATAAATAGACAGAGGCTACAAGGGAGACCTACTGACTCTTGCTTGTTTTGATGTTAAAAAATAATTTTGGGGCTTCCCTGGTGGCGCAGTGGTTGAGAGTCCGCCTGCCGATGCAGGGGACACGGGGTCGTGCCCCGGTCCAGGAGGATCCCACATGCCGCGGAGCGGCTGGGCCCGTGAGCCATGGCCGCTGGGCCTGCGCGTCCGGAGCCTGTGCTCCGCAACGGGAGAGGCCACAACAGTGAGAGGCCCGCGTACCGCAAAAAAAAAAAAAAAAAGAACTTTGAAGTATTTCCTAGGAACGTGTGGGTTCCCCTGGATCTCCTTTATATATTATTATCTGGTGAGACTCAGGATTCTGAGCGACGGGCTTTCTCTTTTGGAAGATTTACAGAGGTAGACCTGGAGCTTACAAAATTCTATTCAGTAAGCCGGTGTGAGATCAGCGTTTTCTCCCCTGAAGTCCTTTGTTGGAGTAAAAAATTCTGCATATGAAAGCAAATTGCATTTTCGAAGCTGATTCTTCTGTGACCACAAAACCTCACCTGCCTTTTCTCACCCTTGGAGCTTCAACTCCCTAAACAATGACCCCGCTATTTATTTGCATTATTTACATTTCACGGAGGCGGAGACACCTCAACAGGGGCAATTTTGCCTCCCAGGAGACACCTGGCAATATCTGGGGGCATTTTTGTCTCCCGCTGGACGGGGTGGGAATGATGGAGATGCTCCTGGCATCTGGTGGGAGGCATCTAGGATGCTGCGATGCGGGCACAGCAGCGCACAGTAAAGAATTATCTGACCCCAAATGACAGTGTTGCTGAGGTTGAGAAACTCTAAGCCACGCAGACACCTGAGCTTTATTAAGATAATAGCAATAGCCTTGTTAATATGGCGTCTTCTCAACTGCTCACTGGTTTCACACACGTGTATTAGAGCGCCTCTAAGTGAAACTTACAATGCTAAGTCCTCTGGGAAAGGCAGGGAGGGTTTGACATGCTTACCGACCGCAGGCTATTCTAATTAAAGGAAGAGATTTTATACGTATATATATAAAATACATATATACACATGTACACATATGTATACACATACATACACATTTATACCGGCATACACATATACACACGTACATACAATAATAGCTACTACTTACTGAGCATATAGCACGTGAGAGTGCTTTGCATACAGTATCTCATTTTACCTCTGCAACAATTCTGGAGGGGAAATATGTTATTGTGCCTTTTTATAGATAAGGGGACACTGCCCAAGGTCATTGTCAGAATATGGCTATGGTAAGCCTGAGACCCAAGCCCTAGTCCTGTCACCAAAGCTCCCATGGCCACTGGGCTTCCTTGTAGCTAAGCTAGGAGTGAGTGTGTGAGTGTGTGTGTGTGTGTGTGTGTGTGTGTGTGTGTGTGTGTTTGCCTGTAGTGCCAGAGTGCAAACACCTCTGCCCTCTCATCTGCAAGGAAGAAGTAAAAGAAGGCTCGCAGGGAGAAGGGAGGAGAACACGGCTCACTTCAGAGAAGTTTCCAGGTTAAAGCTAAGAGAAAGGTAGCTGCCAAAGGGGAGGCTTGGGCAGGGCAGCTTCGTTGTGTTTGTTTATTTGTTTTATTTGTTTGCTTTTAGAGGGAGGATGTGTAAACCAATGTGCAGAGGGAGAGGGGGAAGTGTTGCAGGTCAAGTAAAAATGAAGTCAAGGGAGACAGAGAGGTGAGGGGGGCGGGCAGCATGCAGAAGCAGGTGGGCTGTCAGCTCATCTGAAGAAACGTTATTTTTTCTTCTGAGCCAGCAAGTTAGGAGAAACGGCTGTGGGAAGAGTCGGAGAAACTGCGCAGGAGAGACAATCTGGGAAGTCTCAAGACCCGTGGTAAAGTGGGGAGATAGGTCATCTGCCGTGGAAAGGGACTGGAGCCTCACAGGGCTGGGTGGAGGCGGGAATGGGACAAAGAAGAATCCAGGTGGGCCCAGCTGGGTCTGCGTGGAACTGGCCCGATGGGCAGCCTTCTCCAGACATCCCCTGCTCTGGGAGACACAGAGAGAAGACACACCTGCCCCTTCCCTCTGCACCTCCAGCAGAGTCATTCCCAGTTTGAGGAAAAACAAGTGGGTTGTTTGAATCTTAGACATGTAGAATTGGAAAGCCATTTAGGATGAATGGAAACTGTAATAAACTGAGAGCATTTGCCCTATCTGAAGGCTACACATTCAAATGTATAAATGTTTTGCAGGTTGACCAAAGTAAGTTGGGAGGTTAAATGTATTTTGTGAGCCATTTATTTCCAACGCCCACCTTGCATTCTTTTTAAGATTCTATGTGTGTGAATGTGTACATATACACTTAATCAAATATGTACATTTATTCTGTATGTCATATATATTCTTTATTATATATTATAATTTTATAGTATTACATGTACTTTGATACAACTGGAATTATACCACAAATACTGCTGTAATGGAATTTTTCACTTACACTCCAAATAACACGAAGTTGAGGGAATTTAAACCTATTCCCTCTTCTTCTTTTATCATTTAAAGTTTACACTGCAGAATTACTGGAATAGCAACCAGGCCACTTTTCCATTTGTTAAAAATTTCTTTAGCAACAGTTGTGACATCACAGAAAGAGACTTGAGTTTGGAATCAGGACAAATGTGTTGAAGCCTCCGTTCTGACAATTAATAAGCCATACGGTTTTAGGAAAACTACTTGGTGTCTCTGAGTTTCAGTCTCCTTAGCTATAAAACACAGCTACAAATAGTTTCCATAGCAGTGTTGTGAAGATTTGAATGATTAACTGATGTAATCTCTAATAAAATGCTGTGCAGTCTCTACGGTATGAAATCAATGCGAGGGCTGCGAGGATATTAGCATCCCCTCTGCACCCAGGGCACCTGGGGTCGGGCCATCCCATCTCCGTTAACTTTTGTCGGGACTCAGCTCTCTTTGTTAATGGGTCAATCAATCACTCAATATTTATTGAGAGCCTACTATGTACAAGACCCAGGGGACCTGTGATGGGCTCACATCAATAGAAGTACACACTGCAGGACAATTAGCAAAAGCCTATTTTGACTTGACCTCAGGTTGGCATAGTAATGGAATGGTCCCTAAGCGTAGGAGGTGGTGAGTGAGAAAAGAAAGAAAGAAGGGGAATAAAAGAGTGGGTCTGCCTGCAATAGCTTCTCAGTCCCCTCAGAGTTCAATAGAAGGTGATTTCAACCAGCTATCGGTAATCTATGCCCCGCAGGCCAAGTCTGACCTGCCACCTGTTTTTGTAAATAAAATTATATTGGAACGAAGCCACACCTATTAATTTACTTACGGCTGCTTTTGTGCTACGATGACAGAGTTGAGTAGCTGCAACAGAAACCATATGGCTTGCAAAGGCAAAAATATTTACTCTCTGGCCCTTTACACAAAAAGTTTGCCAACCCTGATGTAAGCAATCTCATGAATAATTAACCATCGCCAATTCTTATGCACGTATGCAATGGTAACAGCCATGTACTAAGTTCTTAGGGTGAACTGGAGAATGAACTAGCATTTTACATACATTTTCACATCAAAGTTTCAAAATAACGTCATGAGAACAGTACTGTTATTATCCCTATTCTGTCGATGAGGAAACTGAGTCTCAAAGAAGTTAAGGAACTTGCCCAAGGTTACACAGCTAGTCAGTGTGATTAGATCCCAGCTTCGTCTCATTCCAGAGTCTGTTTCTTAATCGCAGTGTCAGAGTTTTCCAAGCTTCAGTCTCTCACGTACCACACTCATCATTTATCTTCATATTCACAACCTCTTTACTATTCTTTGCCATTTTTTTCTTTGAATTGTCACTTTATTCCTTTAGTTTGATCTTAGGAAATTATATTCAAATAGTTTGGATTTGATGTACTGGTCATATACGTATATTTTAACTTTTTGGGGGATAATCGTAGATTCACATGCAGTTGTAACAAATACAACAGAGAGATCCCATGTGCTCTTTATGCGGTGTTCCCAATGATAACATCATGCTTAACTGGAGTGCAATGCCAGGAAATTGACACGGATACAATTCACCAACCTATTCTGATTTCACCAGTTTTACCTACGCTCATGTGTGTGCTATTTTATCACGTGTGTAGATTTGTGTGACCTCCACTACAAAAAAAAATAGAGAAGAGTTGCATCACAAGGACGTCTTGTGCTCCCCTCTTATAGCGACGGCCACCCCCCACCCCATCAACTCCTAATCTGTTTCCCATCTCTATAATTTTATCATTACAGGAGTGTTATGTAAATGGAGGAGGTAAGCTTTTGAGTATGTAAGCTTCTGAGATTCACTTTTTTCACTCAGCCTAATTCTTCTCATATATTTTTAAATTCACCTTGAAATAACTGTATAACTTTCAGAAGTTAAAAAAAAAAAGGTCATTGATGTGAAATTTTATCTTGAGTGCCACCAGTGGTACCCATGTTATACTCTAGGAAGCCCTACCATAAGCTGTAATAACACCTGATAGGCAAATAGACAGATAATGCAGCCATAAAGCTGCTTTTGAATAACAAAAACCTCTACATCAATGCTGTTCAATACAACTTTCTGCAACGATAGAAATCTGAAGTGTCTGAACTGTCCAATGTGGTAGCCACTAGCCTCGTGTAGCTACCAAGCACCCAAATGTGGCTTGTTCCAATGAAGAAAGAAATTTTTCATTTTCATTGATTCAGGTTTACATTTAAGTCACCACGGGTGGCTAGTGGCTTCTCTGTTGGATAGTACAACTCTAGATATTAAGGGTAAACTATTAAAAGAAATAGATAATTTTTTTGTTTTCTTATACTGCATTTTGTCAACGCAATGACAGCCTGAAAAAATAAGAATTCTCTTAAAATAGTCTTCTAATGGATTTATTTGTGGGGATCTGACCTTGTTCTATAAGTCTGCACGTGTCTAAGTCTTGTATTAGCTCTCCAGACACCCCGGCTGATTCTGGGCATTTGGAGAACCTCATCGCCTCACCAGTTAGCATTTAGAGTGAGCCCAAGTGGGCCTGCTCCTAAGGGTCCTGCTTTTTAAGTGACACTGTGTCCTGTGTCCCTCAGAACAAAGGGCCAACTGACAGAGCCTTTGGATGCCCAGTTATAAATTAACGCAGACACACTGAGCACGTGGTATCCTGGAAGGTTATGAAAAGGTCCTGTTGATTATGAGGGTCTCAGAACAGCAGGCTGTCTTTAGGAAGACACGAATTTCAAGCAACTGCTGGTGGTAGTATTCTTAAATCTTTGCTGATTAACAGGACCTGCTCTCGATGAATTTAGCCGTACCACTGGTCTGGAACAAGGTGCGCCACCGGAAGCTGAGCGTCCGGGGAGAGGCAGGAATGTTGAGGTTTCAGAGGGTGCTGGCAGCAGTGTCGTGGAGAAGGGAAAAAATAGCAATGACAACTGTGGGTACTTGGGGACAAGTTTCCGAGAAGTCATTTGGCAGAAGAGGCAAAATTTGTAAGGAGGTGGGGTACAGTGGGTTGCTGGAAATGTTAGCACCAAACCAGGTATTTTCTTGGAGAAGGAAAAAGAGTGGTCTGTGTTCCCTTCTTATTTCTTTTAGCCTAAATATCATGGGCAGCAAAAACTAGCTTTTGATCGTTAGCCATCCACACTATCAGTGATGTGGACCCATGAAAACACAACAACAGCATGAAGGTCGTTACCCTGGCCGGTCTCTTATTTCGCCTAACTTCACGGATCTGTAAGGCGTTAGCCATGGCAAGAGATTGATATGATAGTTTGTGAGTAATTTGGATGAACTATAACACTAACCCAGTAAAGTATTATAATTTTAAATGTGTCCAGAAAATAATTGAAACTCAGGCTTAGCTTCATCATAATGCAAACTGCTGGGTATGTTTAACAGCTGACTAGCTTAGCATGAATATTGCTTTGGAAATGGGGTCATATTGTTTGTACGAGACAATATTGCTCTCAAACACATTTAGGAAAAAAAACAAGAGATTATGAGTATACTTTTAACCTCTCTGTCTCTCTTTATCTGTGTTTACTTCGGTGATTTAGGTGTTTGGTGTTGTTTGAAGGCAAACACAAAAGGTGCTGGCGTTTAAAACAGACCTGGTAATGAGCCCTTGGACATCAGATTCCTTCTAATTACTACTTTGTCACAAAATCTCTGTTCCCCATCAATCCGTTTTTCTGTAGGCTGGTCAGAAATGGGAACGATAAGAGCATCCCCTGATGACCACAATAGATATTATGAAGAGGTGGTGCCCGTAGTCACCCGCAGAGTGTTTGCTTATTTTTAAAATGTAATTGCCAACATTACAAAACGAAGATTTCACATAAAAATCCAGATTTATGGATGTTCCTGAAAAGTCCAAGGATTTGGCAATACTGGGCCTGCTTTGCCACTGGGTGACAACCCCTGGGGCTGAGCAGGTACTGTTGCCTTGAGATGGAGAAAAGGCACTCCGGTTTACAACAGTTTTCTCCTGGCCTGTATTTAATTTTTCCTCTATAGTCATTTGAGTTTTTAATTCCAGGTTCCCAATATCATTTTCTTAGTCCCTTGTACCCAAACATTAAGTGTGCCCTACAATGTGTCAGGGAGTGCATTATGGGTCCATAACATCCGTCAGCAAACTTTCTCTGTAAAGGACCAGGTAGCAAACACTTTAGACGTTGTGAGTTCTGTTGCGACTACAGGACTCTGCTGTTGTAACACAAAAGCAGCCATGGTCATTTGTAAGTGAACGGGTGTGTTTGTGTCCCAATAAAACTTTATTTGTGGAAACAGTTTGGCCCATGAGCTATAGTTTGCTGAGTTCTGACAGAGGAGAAAACAAAACAAGACCCCCAAACTGGCTGTTAACTCCGTAGAGGCAGTTTTCATCAATACAGAACTTTCAGTAGATGTAGCGGTAATTCCTCCAAAGGCAGCGCTCAAACTCTGAAACCACTGTCCTCGAGCATGTGTGGGTGTGGGTACGTAACTCCTTCCCCTTTTCGTTTATTCTAAAACTACTGACTGACTCCTAGTAATTGTTCGCTCCTAGTATCACCACAAAAGACTTTCCTCAAAGAAAAAAAAAAGGAAAACGTTTCAACTTTGTTCCTTCATGGAAAATGAGCTAAGATGGGTTGTTCTGACTGATGGGTTATTATTCCCCTGAGAAGGAATCATCATGGTGGGGCAAAAGCTGAGAAACCTCATTGTTCTTTATTTGAGAGGGAAATAGTTTTCTTGTTTTATCTCTGGGACCAGCTACGCCTTAGCTTCCTAATCAGCGTGGGTGGGAATGCCAGCTCTCTTTCCTTAACTGTCCTTTGAATATCATTTAATGTTTCCTTTTTCAAAAATGAAGAGTTAGAACTAGATTGGAGGTATCTTAACTGGTAATTTTGAACCAAATCTATTCTGCATACATATTTAATTTGGTCCAGAGTATTTAAAAACAAAATACGAATTAGTTATTGACCTAGGGAAATCAGAAGATTTCACCGAAGCATCAGAGTTTTGGCTTCTTTTGAACAATTTGAAAATCTGCTAATACTGCACATACATCCCTCCATGTCTATAACTGGCTGGGGATGAGCGTAGGTACCTTCTTTGATCATTGAGTCTTCACTAGGCTTGCTTGACCCGCGTAAGTGACTTGTCCTGATAAGCCTTTGAATTTGTAACTTAAGGACCACATCTTTGGTAAGGTCTCCTTTAGAACTCAATTTCTAGGATTCTGGCCCCTCCCTGTAAAGCAACAGTTACAAATTGCCAACCCATAACATCTCCCAAACTTCATCAGTTCAAGGATGAGTAACATGAGGTATCACCTCGCACCGGTCAGAATGGCCATCATCCAAAAATCTACAAACAATAAACACTGGAGAGGGTGTGTAGAAAAGGGAACCCGCCTACACTGTTGATGGGAATGTAAATTTGTACAGCTACTGTGGAGAACAGTATGGAGGTTCCTTAAAAAACTAAAAAATAGAGCTACCATACCATCCAGCAATCCCACTCCTGGGGATATATCTAGAGAAAACCACAATTCAAAAAGATATATGCACCCCAGTGTTCATTGCAGCACTATTTACAATAGGCAGGACATGGAAGCAAACTAAATGTCCATCAGCAGAGGAATGGATAAAGAAGATGGGGTACATATATACAATGGAATATCACTCAGCCATAAAATCAGAACAAAATAATGCCATTTGCAGCACCATGGATGGACCTAGATATTGTCATACTGAATGAAGTAAGTCAGACAAAGAAAAGCAAATATTATATGATACCGCTTATATGTGGAATCTAAAAGACGGGTACAAATGAATTTATCTACACAACAGAAATAGAGTTACAGATGTAGAAGCAAATTTATGGTTACCAGGGGGTAAGGGGGTGGGGAGGGATAAATTGGGAGATTGGGATCAACATATACACACTACTATATATACCATAGATAACTAATAAGGACCTACAGTACAGCACAGGGAACTCTACTCAATACTCCGTAATGGCCTATATGGGAAAAGAATCTAAAAGAGAGTGGATATATGTATACGTATAACTGATTCACTTTGTTGTATACCTGAAACTAATACAACATTGTAAATCAACTATATTCCAATAAAAATTTTTAAAAAAGGATGGGTAACCACGATCTGATCAATACAGTAGGGGGTTATATTCTGCTGACTACGGTTCAGTTACAAATCTAACACAAAATAAAGCAGAAACAGGGATGAACAGCCCATTTTCAGTCCTTTGTAACTGCAGGAGGAAAAAGCAAGAACGCTATTTGCTTTCTTCTTGGGGATGTGAAAAGCTTCACAGATTTTATGCCTTGTTCCTGGCTAAACTGCTCAAGGTTGTTCTTGTGTTCAAGAAGCCAGAGGGAGGGACACAGAAATGGATGGATGAGGACACCAGATCTTATGGGGGAATTCACAGCATTTCAGATAGGCTCTGTGTTTAGCTGGAAGTCTCAGGCCAATGGAGAATGGAGAAATTGGCGTTCTATGAAAATACTGAGAAAAGGCCTCGAAGGGAGGAACAAAGAAGATCTTCTTTTACCATAACTGTTTCCCTGTTGAAAATGGCCACGTGCCATGGAGCCAGAGGCTCAGCAGGCGGCAGCTCTCTTTCTGACCAGTCTTGTGTTGAATCAGCCGGTTCATCATACGGGGCTGATTAAGTCTAATTAGGTAGTCCATCTACTAGACTAACCTATATGAGACTACATTAGGTAGGCTCTAAAACAGGGTGGCAAACTCAGAGGTGCTGAACAGGGACCAAGAAAGTAACATTACATCGTTTAATAACTATGTTACAATAGTCTTCACCTTCATAAAGAAAGATACTCTCTCCCATTTTTCTTGCAAGCTCTCTCGGTCTGTTCTCTCACTTTTAAGAAACATCGCTACGGGAGACATTTCATTTTCCTTATGAAAAGAACGACAAAGTCACAATGATAAATAGTTACTGATATTTGGCCTCAGGGAGACAACAGAAATAGGTGGAGACCAGGAAGAATTGCTGAGTGTCTGCGCGTGGGAAGGGGGTGGCCACCACCCAGCTCTGGTGATCTTGCCAGGCACCGATAAGGAACCAACGTGACAGATTTTTGGCCTTTGCAAAAGAAACGGGAATTTGAATTTTTATGTAGAATCTCCTGGTCTCCAATTTTGGCAATCGTGTTTACTTTATTATTATTATTTATTATTTTTTTTTTTTGCGGTACGCGGGCCTCTCACTGTTGTGGCCTCTCCCGTTGCGGAGCACAGGCTCCGGACGCGCAGGCTCAGCGGCCATGGCTCACGGGCCCAGCCGCTCCGCGGCATGTGGGATCTTCCCGGACCGGGGCACGAACCCGCACCCCCTGCATCGGCAGGCGGACTCTCAACCACTGCGCCACCAGGGAAGCCCGTATTATTATTATTAATATTACTGTTATTATTATATAGCATTTTGGGTGGGCCAAACAAAATCAGTCTGTAGGCCAAACTCAGGTGTCCCTTTGCCAACTATCTTGAAGTTTGATCTTGCTCCTGCGTCTCAGGTTCCCATCTCTCGGTTTGAGTCACAGTCGGCGCCAGCTGAGACAGCGTGGATGTTTGAGCGCACACACAGCTCTGTTGCTTGAAAGCTACTCCAAGCACATGTTCTAATTGCAAGTCAGAGGCCTTCAGCCTATAGATATAGTCTTTAGAAAACAAATAGTGCAGAATAAAAGACAACACCATGCCTTGAAAGAACCAGACTGAGACAGCTGACCTCGTGCAATCTGTCATTAGCACAGCCCTCATCTGAGCCTAGGCTTCCTTACCCTTAAGAAGAAGTCTCTCTCGAGGTAAAATACGAGGCTGTGTTGTTCGGGGAAAGAACCCATGATTCTGCGTCTGAACCATCTCTCCAGCGTTAATTAGATTTGCAAACTTCCCTCCACCTCAGTGGTTTCTCTACAGAGTGAGCATAAAGCCAGTATCTGGGGGTTCTAGAAGAGCTTTGTGGAAACCAGGGGTTAAAAGCTGGGGGAAGCAGGCCCGATGTATAGCCCTCAAACACGTTCTGTCTGGCCCACGCATTGTTTTCAAATTAGAAAAATTTCACGTGTAAGTATAAATGCGGTCTGTCTCCTGAAAACAGAAGTTCTGACGTTACTGGCCCTATATAGTTGCCTGGCAGAGCTGTACCTCTGCTGCCCCCTCTGGACTGAGCAGCAGGGGTCGGCCATGGTCGCACCCCCCCCCTATATTACACCAGCTCTCTGCCCACCCTCCCTGCCTTTACCAGTCTGCCATTCAGATTTGCAGTCCCCGGCCCTAGCAAATCTAAGGTGCTATGCTAATGTCCGTTAGGGGTTATTGTTATTCTTTTCCATCCATGATCCCTGTGAGCCACATATCTGCTTCTCTGGGGCTCAGTTATCTGGTCTTTAAAATGGGAATGATAACATCTCATTTGCTTGGAGTCAGGGGCTCTGGTGAGGTGAGGTCCCTGTTGTTTCCAGAGCTCCCATCGTGTGGGGCATCCAGCCACCAGAGGGCGCTGGTACAAAAGGCTGCAGGTGGTCCGATCCAGTAGGGAGCAGACAGGTAAGGCAGCTGGGCAGGTAGGAGCTCTCACGTCCTGCCTTTCACAACTTGGGAGGGCACAACTTTACAGAGGGGTCGTGACAGGGAGCAATTACTCATCTATCGATACAACCGTACATCACCAGCAATGTGACTTTCTGGAGTGTGTAATGCGACCACAAACTTTCGAATGCCGCAGCCTGACAATCAGACGCTAAAAATAACGAACGGTCTGCTTCTGCAACAGAAAGAAATGGCCCCTTTGGACACTGGAAACGGGCCATTTCCAGCTCCGCTCACCGCCAGAGCCCTGCAGAGCCCTGCAGAGCCCTGCATGGATTTCTCCGGGCGGTGGAGTCTGCGGAGGAGAGCTCACTGCATCTGAACAGTGTGTTTACTTTCAGACACGTTGGTCCCAGCAAGATGGAGACAAATTGGAGCAAGTTCAGAGCAAGACAAATGAAAGGGGAGAGAGGATTGATTTATAGGGAATGATTAAAGCAGCCCAACACGTCTGAGCTGTCTTCTGCGGGTGACGAATCTGGGAGTGACACACAGGAACTCCACGTACCTTTGAGGGGTGTAAACAGCAAAGAGGAGGAATTAGCACAGTGTGAGTTGCTCTTAACAGCATTTTCTGGGATGATGTTGACACCAGAAAAATGGTGATGGCCAGTAAGAGCTGGTTGGGTCACACTTATTGTCCTGATGGTATCTGGCAGAAGATGACGTTTTTAGGCTAGGCATTCATGGCCTTCTGTAATCTGGCCCTGGCCTACCTTTCCTTCTACTTCTACATCTTCTCTTCCTTGCCAGGAACCCCCCTTCCCACCCTCCACCCCATTTATACCCCTGGTTGCAGCCTCCACGACTTAGTCTCTTCCCCTCATCAGGAACTGAGAGGCTTAGGAGCCAGCAGTAGCCAGGCTGGTGAAAGGAGCAGTGAAAAGGGCTGGGGGCAGACTGAGGCCCAGTGACTGCGGCAGACCAGACCAGAACAAATGACAGTGCCGTCACTTTGATATTTATTCCATATAACCCTGAAATACCAGTGTCTTATTAAAAAGTGAGCGGGGAGGGGCTTCCCTGGTGGCGCAGTGGTTGAGAGTCCGCCTGCCGATGCAGGGGACACGGGTTCGTGCCCCGGTCCGGGAAGATCCCACATGCCGCGGAGCGGCTGGGCCCGTGAGCCATGGCCGCTGAGCCTGCGCGTCCGGAGCCTGTGCTCCGCAACGGGAGAGGCCACAGCAGTGAGAGGCCCGCGTACCGAAAAAAAAAAAAAAAGTGAGAGGGGGTCCCCTCTGTGTTCTATTCTTTGTTTTCAGATGCTGTTCCAGGTCTGAGAAGGCCAGAGACCAGAGCTAAGGCTCTCCTGTCTTTTGCATTTGAGTCTCTGCAAGTTGACCAGGGAAGCAGGTTTTAGCTAAAATAAGGAAACCTGGGAGGTGAAGAATCAGATCTCAGAGACAGGCATCTGGTCCTGGGGAAGAGGGAGGGGACAGGAGGGACATCAGCTCCTTATAAAGAGAGGCACTAAGCCCCAGGGGAAAGAGTGGCCATTAGGTCCAGGACCTCTTATAGCCCTTTCTTCCCCATCCCCATTATACCCTATTCTTATGTTTTTAATAAATTATCTTCCCCACTTCTTCCCTCCTCAAGAAAAATTTTCCAGGATGCCTCCATGATGGGAATCTGATTGTAGACCGGAGCCAGAGTAGTTCTGGGAAACAGGCACATGTCTAATAAAAGCTGTTCAACCTCCCTTGTGTACCAGGAAATGAGAATTAAAACAGCAACAAGATACCCTGGAATGGTTTAACCAGGGGAGGGGTGTGGTGAGAGCCTTTCAGTATGGCCTGTAACAATCCAAAATGCTATTTCGGTCCACAAACCAGCACAATAGACTGAAAAGCTGCAAACTGGTATTGTAATCAAGGGATGAGGCGGGTGGGCTATGGGGGAATAGCCCAGACAATGTTTACCGTGTGGCCTCGGTGCTGTTAGATTTTATCATTCTGTTCATAGTCGCCTCAAATTCAGGTTTTGATAAGATAAGCTAAAACAAAACAACAAAGCACCAAACAAAAATCACATTTCTGCAGGAGGATAAACACCGGATGGGTCTGCCCTTGGGCATCTCCTGGTCTTAGTGTCCATTTGGACTTTTCACCCTGCCTTTCTCTTTCAAGGGCCATATCCTTCCTTCACAAAGCTTTCTTTGATCAAGCTCATTGCAGTTACACTCTCCTCTCAGATTCAGGGCCCCTTATTATAATATGATAACAATAACAATAGCATTTATTGAGTGTTTACTAATCACCAGGGGGTACAAAGCACTTTACACGTTTTCCCTGGATTAATTCTTTCCTCTGCTCAAACGCTAGTTGCTTAGAGACCTTCCCTGAATATTCTTTGTGACAATATTCTGACTGCACTCCCCTTCACCCCAAACTATGCCCTGCCTATTTTTCTTGCACAGCATTTAATAATCTGACGTAGTTCATAATTTATTTAATTGTCCATCGTCCGCTTCCCGCCACTAGAATATAAACTCCATGAGGGCAGGGATCCTGTGTGTTTTGTTGTTATTTTCTCAGTACTTTAGACCAAGCTCGTTATGTAGTATGCATATTGAAATGAGTATTTAATGTTATCAATTTGAATCATTTCATTTGATTCGGGATACTTGCCATATTTTACTTTGCACTGTACATTACTGTGTAAGTTTAAGGTCCTCATACTAGACTGGAAGCGATGTAAGGCCAAGACCTGTGCCTTATCTGTGCCTGCATCTTCCCCGGCACCAGCTTTGCTTGCGGCCAGCTTAGCGCAATGTCCTACCTGTAACAGGCATTCAGGAAATACTTGTGGAGTTAAATCAGCCTTTCCGACAAGGGAACCACAGGATATTATAAAGCCAGGCTGGACTCACTCTTAGGAGGCCTGGTATTGCCCTTTAGATGTCAAAATACCAGAGCAGTTTTGTTTTGACTCTCTTTTTTCCAGGTACTATTCAAATCTCATGTGTGAAGAGCAACCATTGAGGTTATCAATGTTCATTGGCATGAAATTGCAAAAAAGTCCAATTAGTTTGTTGATTAAATTCTTAATAGTATCCCAAATTATGGTGTTTTCAAAAGAACTGAAGGTTATTTCTACAGGAAATATTTCTCCATCAAATGTGTGTGTGTGTGTGTGTGTGTGTGTGTGTGTGTGTGTGGCCTAGTACCGTGTTTTACTCGTGGTATACAGCGCAGTTTTTCTCATTGACTGGTTGATTAAAATTTAAACCCTTTTTGCTGTGGATTTGATCAGTGATGCAGTCAGTTCAGTGCAGGCATTGAAGAGTGCTGGGTGGCCCGTATTTGTTCTAGTTGTAATCATGCAACCAGGTGCAGCAACAGAAGGAATTCAGGGACCAGCTTTCTTTCAGGACTAATCCAGACTCCCGATTGTCATATTTCTTCAGAGAGAGCCAAAAGGTACAATTTTGCATACATTTTCAAGGCATGAACAAGGAAATGATAACAAACTTTCAACCAGTGGTCTCTGGTGGCGAAATGTGTAGCCGTTTGAAAATTTATTTAAAAGTTTTTGCTTTTGCTTTTTTGGCTGTTTGCCGTATGTTGCAAAACTCTATAACTAAATGGAGACTGAAGTTTCACCCTCCTTACTATCAATTACATACTGCGCTAGTCATCTTCTTTATTCTTCCCAGTGTCCTCTGCTCTTCCTTTGATGGACAACACCTTGGTTTGAATTTTCCTTTGGAGCAGAACCCACTCCGCTGTTCCTTTCAGTCCTTGTGATTCGGGGAAAGCTAACCCACCCCTAGCCACCTGATGAGCATGTGACAACCAAGCTTAGTTCTTCAGAGTGCCCTATCCTCCTGGCCACAGGGAGTGGTCCAGAGATGGGCTTCTGACCCAAACCTGGCAAATAATGTTACCAAGTCCAAGCTCGCTCTGCTCGTCACAAGACAGGCCAGTAAATCAGGAGAGGAGGTGTTGAGGCAGGGAAGACGACTTTATCCAGAAAGCCAGCCGGCAGGCCGAGAAGATGGCAGACTAATGTCTCCAAAAGAACCATCTTATCGGGTCTGGATGCCAGTGTCTTTTATAGAATCAGAGAGGGAAGTAAAGTAAAAAGGCAGAATAGAGAGGGAGAGGCAGGGAGGAAGTAAAGTAAAAAGGGCCATCAGTCTTGTAAAACATCTCCTGCAATGGCCAGCCTCGGGGAGGGGATGTGTTAATTTCTTCTTTCTTGCAGCCATTCACAGGTGGGCAGGGCTCCCTGCGGCAGGCCATTTGTATGATTATAATAACAAAAGCAACGAAAAGCAAAGGTTTAAGTCAAAGAAACAGATCCAAAGTGGAGTCTGATTTACCTCTTCCCTGTTACAATTAGAGTTGCAGAATTTCACTGAAATCATTGCAAAGCAGTCCTTTCTTTCCTCCTGGTTCTGAATCTAGGGGACCACCTCCAAGACGAGAAAACCTTTTCAGAATGAAGCCAGCAGGGAGGAAAGCAATTTGACTCCTGAATCCAGCCACATTGGACCAAATTTACCTCCACACCGTTCAGTTAAAAGGTGCAGTGAAGTCTCTGTAGATGCCCATTTGAGTTGGGCTTTCTGTCCTTTGAAACAAAAACATTTCTTGACTATTATATAAGTTATTTCCCCCCAAAATGTGAACTAATATTTCAGAGTTCCACTTGGGGGGTTAAAAATTCAAAGACTAGTGCCCATCACACCTTTATTTGAAAATTATTCTGTGCTCTGCCGAAGAAGGGCAAGAAAGAGTTTTCTAGCAAAGATCTCTTAGTATCCTTTGCTATTTATTAACAGGAACCAACCCTTAACTAGTATCATCATTTAAAGAAACCAGATGACAAGCATTGGATTTCTCCAAACATTTTTTTCCCCTTAAAGAAGCAGCTCAAGTATCTGCCAGTATCTTGTCATTGCTTATGTGACACTTTAAATTATTGTATAGTGATTTCTCTTCATTTCCATGCTCCCCGTGCCCAGTCACTCAGGGGCTCCAGGATTCCAGGGAGATGCTAACCTAAACAGACCGGGCAGCTTTACGTGGGCACCCAGGCCTTCTGCAAGCAGGCCTTTTGGGACCATGGGGAGAGCTAGGAATGACTTCAAACTTGCGAGCTTATGTGACTTTGATGTGATGAAAACTCAGGTGGGCAGCGCAAATGGGGACAGGCTAGTTATAAGACTTTTGTGGAGCCCTCAGCATGTTTGCCTTTGGAACCCTTCCCCCCATAATAGTATCAATACCAACACAACACTGTAAATCAACTATACTCCAATAAAAATTAAAAAAAACCTCTTCTGAATATTACTTTAAATGTTTCCATATTTAAATTTTTTCTACCTTAAGCAAACTTTAAATTTTTATGGGTTCTAAAATTTTCTTTTTTTTCTGATGTGAGAAAAAATAAAATATTTTCTTTGACCGTAAAAGTTCATTTGTTTCCCTCTGATCTTAAAAGAAATTAAAACATTTTTACATGCCCTTAAGGGTTCTGTGGGCCCCAGACTTATTCTGCCTGATGGAGCCAGGGGTCCTGGCTGGGGGCGTCCACAGAGTTCCCGTTTTGCTTTGTTTCATACAAAAAAGAGCTTGTATCTTAGACCATCAGAGGTTTAATTTTAAATGGAGATCTTGGATAACTGTTTAGTGACCTCAGGCAAGTTACTTAAAATCTCAGGGCCTGTTTTCTCATATGTAAATCGGGCATGATAGTAATCCCTCCCTCACAGGTTGCTATGAGAATTAAATGACTCGATTCAGGTCATGTGCTTGGAAGAGTGTGGCACACAGAGAACTTCACTTAATAAATACCAGCTACTAATACTCCTGCTGCTGCTGCTTTTACTATTTCCAGACGGATTCTGTGAGAATGCAATTATCTGTTTGTTTTCTCCTCCTTTTCTCTCGTCTTCCTATCTTTCTCTCTTTTCCTTTAATTACCAAAGAAATATTTCTTATAAAAAACACAAACACTGCAGAAATATTTAAAGTAGAAAGTCAATTTCACACACCTGTTCGTCCTCTCAGAAGTAACCTCTGTTAAGAGTTTTGGTGTGAACACACACACGCACACGCACGCACACACACACACATGCGCACACACACAATTTGACTGAGATCACAGCTATGTCTTATTAACTTGCTCCTTTAACACTTAACTCTATATCCCAGCAATGTTCCCAAGTCAGCACACACTTACAGAGGGGATCATGTTCCTTTCTGCAGGTGGTTGCCTCTGCCCATGAAATAGGCACTTCCGCTCTCTGGGAAGAATGGAGAAGGACCTGTCATGTTCTCTGCCCCTCACTGTGGAGAGCTCTCTGTTCTCCACGATGTTCCCCACACAGGCTCCTTGTGTTCAAGGCCATTGCTCAGCTGTTTCATCTCCACCTGTACTTTTCTTTTTCAAGTGTTACCCAGAAGGATGGGGGGAAATATTCGGAAGCCCATTTTGGCTCAGTTTCAAGCCAGCTTTTCCAAAGCAACACTGGTCTGTTATTCCGTTCGGACTCATGTATTTATTTCTTTGACGGTTTGGGATGGGAGGGCTTTTTTTTTTTTTTTTTTTTTTTTTTTGGCCGTACACGGGCCTCTCACTGTTGTGGCCTCTCCCGTTGCAGAGCACAGGCTCTGGACGCGCAGGCTCAGCGGCCATGGCTCACGGGCCCAGCCGCTCCGGGGCATGTGGGATCTTCCCGGACCGGGGCACGAACCCGCGTCCCCTGCATCGGCAGGAGGACTCTCAACCACTGCGTCACCTGGGAAGCCCTCGGAGGGCTTTCTGACTAGGACTCTTAAACGCTGACAATATAGTGCTACCTGTCAGGTTTTATGTGTGTTTGGCTAGATAGTATTGACGTACCTCTATTTATTTAACTAGCTTTCTAATGATGGATGTTTAAGTGGTTTCTGAGATTTCCTAGCCCCAAACTGCACTCTGATGATGTGGGTCAGCCCATGAATCCTTCTCCACTGCAGAGTACAGCACCAAGGGTAGAACTGGGGGTTAAATTATGTATGCATTTTAAATGTGTATAAGAGCTGTCATCACTATGTCAGTGTTGTTTTTTAAATGTCTTGTTTACAGCTCAGAGAAGTTGACTTCATGCCAAACCAAAATGGTAGGTAGAACAAATGACAGATGTGTCCTCATGGGGGTAATGCTCTTGGGGACAGGGAAGGTGATGCACAGTTAGAAATCCGGAGGTGCCCCTGGATCAGTTACAGAGCAGCAAAGGGGTCCCCGGAGTGCCACAGAGTCGTTCAGTGTCACCTCCTGTGCTCGCTGAGATAAAGAAATTAACCGCACAAACAACCGAGTTAACACAGATCGTTTAAACAATTGAGGTAGCTCAGATAGTGGTTAAGGGAGTGCGGGAGAAAGCTCTAGAATTTTCCACTCTCTAGCTCTGTGACTTTTTGGGAGTTGGTTAACTACTCTGCGCTCATTTCCTCACCTATAAATCAGGGCTAACAGCGACACCAATCCACCTGGCTGTCATTTTCAACCACCCTACAGGGTTGGTGTTGTACCCTGTAACACTATTGCACGCCTCAGCCCACAGACTGCCTTGCACCTGGTAAGCACCTCATAAATATTGGGTGTCATTATCAAGTGACATAGGGGAGGGCGACATGCGCTCAAAGGGTTTTGCCCAAGATCCAACACTTGGGGAATTCTTTATTTCACCACGTCTCAGCTTCCTCATTCTCCAATCAGCATTAATAATTCCTACTTCAGAGTATTAACCCGAGGATTAAATGAGAAGCATGGATGAATGCCTGGCCCAGAGGAGGCACGTCGATGTGAGTTCCCACCTTCTCCTCCCCACATCAACCAAAGGGAGAGAAAGTTTAGAGTGAAAGACGGCAGCCAGACAGAGTGAACATCCCCTTCATCAGCGCCGCTGGGGAGCCTGTGATGGACAAGGCAGCAGAGGCTGGTCTTCATCTTGGCTCAAGGCTGCATTTTTTCTTTTTTAACTAAGCGTTCACATTTTCTAAAGGAATTGATCTTAGGGCTAATGCCATTCACTGCTAGCTAAAGGGGAATTTTGGTGGTAGAACTCTCACACCAGAGCATATCTTTCAAAGGTCAGGGCTGTTTGCATCTGTGTTGTTTCATTGACTTTTTGGACTTGACCCTCCAGCAAAGAGTGACAGCACCAATAAGAAGAGGTATGGCCCAGAATCTGGGATCTGGGGAGGTTTTAAGAGTTTAAGTTATAACAGTGGGGTTTAGGATGCTGATATCCAAAAAGGCGGCAGCGGGCAAATCTGGGAGTCAACTGGCCCTACGGGTGAGGAACGTGATGGGGAGAAGGCAAACAGCTGAGGGCATCTCACGTCTACTGACCACAGGCTTCTGGGATCTGGCCCACAGCACCTTGCCACCAAACTTTAGGACTTCAAAACACACCTGATTTAAGAAGAGACCTGCCACTCCCTCCTGATTTTTAACCACAGCGGAATAAGATGCCGGATCCCAAAAAGGACCACTCTCTGTGAGTTCTCTCATCTCATTATTTGGTGTGCATGGATTTCTCAGCCACTCCAGCTCCCTTCCAATTTTGCCTTCCTCCTTCTCATTTCCTTAGCTAAGGCAGCAGCGAGTCATGGAGTGCTTGAATTGCAAACAGGCTAGGCTGCACGAGGAACAACTGTATGTTTACAGGGCATCATTATCCCTCTGAACTGCATCATTTATATCCCTGGGAAGAGACCATGCCAGGTCAGGAGCAACAGTTTGAGTCGATAATTTGTCAGGTTGGAGCAGGTGGTAAGGGGTGGCCTAAGAAATCACCCGAAAGGCGCTTGCAAACTGAAATGGATGGAGGAGGAAGACTAATAAGAAAGTGATCAGTGAATCCACAAACAAGCGCAGATAAATCAAACAGCGCCAGGTGGATGGGAGCGAAATAGGAGAGAAATTAGCAAGAATGAAGCTTGTCAAGGCAAGGTTAGGAATTCACCTCTAGTCACCGTTATCCACCTAGGGCTGGAGAAGTGCCCACGGGAAAATGAATCTTTCCAGTGCGCGGAGCTGGAATGGAAGAGATTTCCTAGAGAGTATCAATTTGGATTATAAAAATCCCAAGGTCTCGTGCGCTGACAGGGTGAAAGGTAGAAAAATGGACCAGCCTTCTTGCAACCTTCCACTGCCCACGGAGAGCGTGATACTCCTCAAATGTTTGCACATTCACACAAACTGTTCATAAAAGCCGGCAGACAAAAGACCCAGCTGCAAAGCCTTGAAGAGATAAGTGTTTCTTCCAAATACCCATAACCTTGGGGGTTCGTAGATGAAATATTTTCCCCCGTTGATTTGTCTTAACTCTTTGATAAAGTTTAGTCCTGAGTGTCAGGGCCAGGGAAACATAGGCAAGGGCTGAGAAAAAAAAAAGTCCCATCGTCATCATGATGATTATTATTTAATAATAACGACAACTACTTTATTGAGGACCTGCTCTGACATCTGTGCTGACTGCTTTTAGACCTGAGCTCTTTTAATCCACACAGCAATCACGTGTGGTGACTATTATTGCCTTTATTTTTTCACATGAGGAAACTAAGCCTCTGAGCATGTAAATGCCTGGACCAGGGTCACAGTTCATAAATTATGCCGTCAGGATTTGCGCCCAGGGCTCTCTGAACCCAAAGCACACACTGATCCACCCTGCCCTCCACAACTGGTCCTTAATTATTTTGGAAGCAGATGAAGGCATTGGGACAGAGAGGGATGGCTCTCCATTCACAGCTCCATCACACACACGCATGAATCTACTGCATAAAAATGTGGACAAGCATCAAGTCCAGATGAATACACTTGGGTCTCATGTCTTACGAAAATCCAGTAGGTAAAGGTCGAATCCTGACAGACCAACAGCGTGGTCGCACATTTACAAAAGAATAAAGATGTACATCCTCTTATGTGAGTATTAAAGGACTCGGGATAGGTTTCCTAACATTTGGAACTCCTCTTATGCACTTCAAAATGTTTCAAGTCACCGATACTTGGTCCACACTCAACATAGAAAGAATATGTAAATTTTGCACAAAGCAAATACTCCTGTATGGAAATATTTTCTGCCTTCTGAATTTACATGAAGCATTGCCCACAAGTTCTAAACTGGAAAGAAACCATAATTTCTTGGGCTATAACGCATACTCAGACACATGTCTGAAGCCAACCACCAACACTCCTCAGATTTGTCCAAATTCTTTCTTTTGTTTTGTTTGTTTGTTTGTTAGCATAGTGGTTAATTGCTCGGATTTCACTACCTGAAAGACCCATAGGTAAATCCAGAATCAAACCTGTCACGTACTAACTGTGTGACTGTCAGCAAGTTACTTCACCTTTTGGCTAGCCTCAATATTCTCATCTATAAAATGGTGATAATATGAATAAGCTCAATGGATTATTTTGAGGATTACATGAAAGGAAGTTCAAAAAGGGCTGCGTACAGTGGTACATGGTAAGTGCCCAGTAAATGGAAGCTGTGATTATTATTGTCTGTTGTAGAGAGTAAATAGAGACCTCAAACACTGTTGTCCAATAGATAGAGAATGTGAACCATAGATGTAGTGTTTTGTTTTATTTTTTCTTTGTGGTACGCGGGCCTCTCACTGTTGTGGCCTCCCCCGTTGTGGAGCACAGGCTCCGGACACACAGGCTCAGCGGCCATGGCTCACGGGCCCAGCCGCTCCACGGCATGTGGGATCTTCCCGGACTGGGGCACGAACCCGTGTCCCCTGCATCGGCAGGCAGACTCTCAACCACTGCGCCACCAGGGAAGCCCCACAGATGTAGTTTTAAGTTTCTAGTAGCCACATTAAAAAATGACAAAGAAATGAGTGAAATTAATTTTAAGAATATATTTTGTTTAACCTAATATATCCAAAATATCATCATATCAGCATGTAATAAATATAAAATTAATGAGATATTTTACATTCTGTGTTTTTGAACTAAGTCTTTGAAATCCGATGTGTATTTTACTCAAAGCACAATTCAGTTTGAACCAGCCCTATTTCAGCCACATGTGACCCAGGACGTCAGATTAAATCCTCAAGGCAGAGTTAATAAACTTGATTCAGCCTCTAGGTGGATAAGGTTTGGGGCATGCAGTTAAAACAAATGACTTCCCAAGATCTAAAAACGAGGAGATTTCACCTACAAAAATCAGTCTTCTGAATTCTCTCAGCAAAGCTTACGTCTGGCAACAGGGCCACATTCTTCCTGGCCTCTTTCTCTGGAGCTGAGTCACAGCTGCCCTGGTGGGGTGGGATGCCAGAGGAGCCTGGGTCCCTTTCACTTCAGAGCATCTCGCTTGTGGCCCACTTTGCTAATTTACCACACCTGCCTCGCCCCTGTAGACCTGTGAGTTTGAGACCCCTGTGCCCAAACCAACGAGTCCCCAAAGTGGAAACTAAAATTTGATTCTGCTCAGACCCAGTTGCCTATGTTGGGCCTGGGAACTTCATCTGTCCTCTCTCAGTTAACTTCAAGGCCAGTTGTACCCATGGGTTCATCTGAGGAGCAGCTAAAGTTCTGGAAGGACAGCCACAGCTCAGAACATGACAATGATTCATATCGAAAAGGATGGAAAAGACCAAACAGCTCATATTGTCTCCCTTGATCTGGGCGTGGAGGATTCATCTGTGATGACTTTTACATGGCCATGGCAGCCAAGAGAGAAAGGCGGAGTGAACAGAGGGAGTGGCTGATTCCTCTTTTGAAAAAAAAAAGCACCCCCTGCTTCCTCCCTCCACAAGGCTGGAAGTATTCGAAGGCATATCAGACATCAAACCTCAAAGCCCAAAGCCATCAAGAAAACAGTTAAGTCTGGCTAGCTGCTAATGCTAACGTTGACTTCCTTTCATTGGATCAAAGCACCTAGACCGCCTAGAAGCGAGGCAATAGGCCAAAAAATTTAAGAGCAAAGGTTGAGAAATCTGACAGTCCCCAAATGTATCATTGGCCCATACTATGGGAATTTGGGTAAGTTGCTTAACCTCCCTCATTTTACGTTCCTCGTCTATAAAGCAGGTTTAATCTTATTTCCTATTTCTTCAGGTTGGAAGAAATCTATGGAGGTGGAGGTACTACATGTAAAGCACCTAGCGCAACGCTGGATACGTAGTAGGTGCTCAATAAATGTTAACGATGGTAAAGAAAGCACATGAAATTATTAACAACGACTATCTACATAGCTTCCCCGCAGAGAACCATATACCACCTTGCAGAGTCTTTGTGTTTGGACTTATTTCTTTTGCGCAAGGATTCCAAAGCACTTAGCTAACACGGAGTCTTCAATTTCACGTAGACGAGACCGCGCTGCGCAGGATATTACGTTCCCCTCCCACAATGGCGAAACAAAGGTATAGTGAGACTATAATTATGAAATCAAAGGCAGCAGGTATTCATCGAGGTCTTACCATGCTCCAGTCACTGGGGTAGGTGGTGGGAAAAGGGAATTACAGCCACTGCCTTTGTCCTTGAGCAACAAAATAACTAGTTGAGGAGAAGATTAAATAGCCACACGACAAGAGCAGTCTGTCACCATTTTTCTGCTTCTGCACCATCCACGTGAGACACAGACCGGAAAGAAACCCCTCTGGTTACTGGCAGTGCTTAGCGATGGAAGGAGAGGGAGGCTTAACGGAAAGTGCCAGGGCTGCCTTTGCTACAGAGCCAGGATCCAGGCACTTCCCGCCAGTACTTCCCCAGCCCGGTGGTTCTCAACCAGTGTCACCACTTGGTGGGAGAAGGGGTGCTACTGGCATCGAGTGGGTCAAGGGATGCCGCTCGACATTTTATAATGCACAGCATAGCCCTCTACAACCACAAAGTATCTGGCCCAAAAGGTAAACAGTGCTGTCCATAGCCTGCCTCACATGGACGCCTGCAAAAGCCTTCATCCTGGGTGTTCTGTTCCATCTTTCTCCCCATAGGAGGCAGGATGAGGGCCCCTTAGAGATGTTCACATCCTAATTCCCAGAATCTGTGGCTGTTACCTTATGTGGTTCAATTAAGGATTTTGAGATGAGATTGTCCTGGATTATCTGGGTGAGACCAATGCACGGGCCTCCAAGGGGCCTCATGAGATGGAGGCAAAGGGTCAGGATCAGAGAAGGAGCTGTGACAGTGGAAGCAGAGGTCAGAGTGATGCCGGGGCTGACTTGAAGATGGAGGAAGGGGTCGCAAGCCAAGGAACGTGGGCAGCTGTTAGAAGCTAGAACACGGCAAGGAAACGGTCTCCCGTTTCCTCTCCTCCCGGAAGGAAGGAAGCCTGCCGACACCGAGATTTTAGCCCAGTGACACTGATTTCAGACCTCTGGTCCCCAGAACTGTAACATAATACATTTATGTTGTTTTAAGCCACTCAATTTGTACTAATTTGTCACAGCCGCAATAGGAAACTAAGAGCATCTACTGTCCAAAGAGCAGTTAAGTGAGCCTTGAAAAATGCACGTCAGATCAGGCTACTCCACTTCTCAAAACCACTTCATGGTTTTTCCATTATTCTTAGAAAAAAAGTCACTTAAATTGGCTCCATGGCCCTTTATGGTATGACTTGCCAATTTTTTTAAAAAATTAATTAATTAATTAATTTTTTTTGCGGTACGCGGGTCTCTCACTGTTGTGGCCCCTCCCATTGCGGAGCACAGGCTCCGGATGCACAGGCTCAGCGGCCATGGCTCATGGGCCCAGCCGCTCGTCGGCATGTGGGATCCTCCCGGACCGGGGCACGAACCCGTGTCCCCTGCATCGGCAGGCGGACTCTCAACCACTGCGCCGCCAGGGAAACACTTGCCATTTCTTTTGACTCGATTTCTTTTCTTGTAAAGTTTCTTTTTAAATGGAAGATTTCAGACATATCCAAATGTAGACCCAGCTGAATAATACACCTCTGTATACCATCAATCAGCTGCAATGTTTATCAACTCATGGACAGTCTTGCTTCAGTAAACCCCTTCAACCATTGTCCCCACTAATATTATTTTGAAGCAAGTCCTGGACTTCATATCATTTCATCCATAAATATTTCAGTGTGTATCTCGAAAAGTACTCTCCTTATTTGAAACATAGTCACGCTCACATCCAAACAATAATAATAATTATTATCCCTTAATGGCATCAATTACTCCAAGTTCACATTTCCAATTGTCTCACAAACTTGTCTCAGTTTCCTCTCCTCTCATCTCTGTTTTCTGCACTTGGCCGCAGTAGCCTCTTTGGTAGTTCTTGGCATTTCTGATGAACTTCCACCTTAGGGCCTTTGCACTTGCTTGCACACAGCCTGGTGAGCCCACCCCCAGTATGGTCACATGGGTCTCACTCTCACAGGCCACTGCTCAAACATTACAGCTACTGCTGTAGAGAGGCAGGAGAACAGATTCTCAAGGAGACCATGTGTGCTCTGAATAAGTCCCTTTCATCCTCCCACAGGAAGCAGCCCTGCCTTCCTCTTAATTACATTTTCTGGCAATGGTCACGCAGTGCCTAGCAGAAAATCTTGATGTCCAATAAAATATTCTTGCTGATCGATTGACCCATTCTTCCCAGGATTGAACTCTAAATTTCCTTAGTCTGGTAAATTACTCCATGTCCAAGCTTTATTTTCCCTTCTAGGGACCAAGAGTTACAATTTAGTGCGTATGTGTGGGTTATACCAGGCACTGAGGTAAGTGATTTCTATATACTTAATACTCATAAACACCCATGCCATAGGCACTCAAATCCCACTGAGTGGGAAACTGAGGGTGTGGTGGGAAGAATTCGAAGATGAACCACTGGACTCCTGGTCCTTGGTGGGCACTACATACACCTTCTCCCAGCTGTTCTATTAAACTCTAATCCACATACTGCTGGGAAGGGATTTTTCAAATGTAATTAAGAGCCCAAATCAGATGATTATAAAATAGGGAGATGATCAAGGTGGGCCTGAACTGATCACATGAACCCTTTCAATTTGGGTCTAAAGCTCAGAGTCAGAGAAATAAAAGACTTGATACATGAGGGATGTGATGCAAGAGGTATTCACGAGTCTGGCTTTGAAGATGTCTACACTGAATAGAAATTATTCACACATACTGATTTTAGTTCTACGTACACTCACAATAAGTTTAACTCTATGAACTAACATATGAGTGACGGCTTTGTGCCAGGCACTATAAGAGTAGCTTTGTACAGAATTTTTCATTTAAGTCATGAGAAAACCAACGACTCAGACGGGTGCTGGGGCTGAGTGTCTAAAATCACACAGCTAGTGAGTGTCAGAGGTGGGATTGGAACAGAGTTCTGAGGAAGTACGTGCTGGGGCTTTAGCAGCTTATTATTTCTTGTGAGTTTCAGCAGTGGAGACATTAGGATTAGAACAGAGATGGCTCCTCTGATCCTCACCTTCTAGCATCATTCATATGCCCAAAGTATTGGATACATTTCAAAATCAGCCACCAATATGCTTACGTTCAAGTTTTGAGACGATTAGGGAAATGGTATGGCATTGACCACCAAAGCTGGAACCTGAGTCGGAATAAACCAGCTCCAGGTCAGCTCCTAACCTTTTAACCAGGGGCAATTCTTGGAGCTCCTCTGAGCTTAGTTATCTTAAAGGTAAAATGAAGGATTTGGACTGAAAGGTTTCCAATAAGCTTTACAGTTCTAAAATGGTAAAAATTAGAAAGGTAAAAACATACAAGTCCTCTGTATCCTTCACTTTAACCAAAATCCCACATTAGACTTAACTCGGGTATCACACTATCTGGATTTGACTCGTGGTGCCTTTACTTACCAGCTGTGTGACCTTGGGCAAGTCATTTACCCCTCCAACCCTCAATTTCCGTATCTGCAAAATGGGAATAATACTCATACTTATTTCCTAGAGTGTTCTGAGGATCCAGCGTGATAATGTGTATCAAACACTGGAAAAGCTTCTAGCTCCTGAAAGATACTCAGTCCACGAGTCCCACTGTCCATCTTGTCTCCCATCCTTACGCTGGAAAACAAAGGCAAGCTTCAGTCTGCACATGCAAAAAGTTCATATAATGAACTTAATCATCACTTGTTTCTTAATGGGGTCCACAGATGTGGGCTTCCCAGGATGCCAGAGCCCTGAAATTATATATAATACTTGTGTGTTTCTCAAAGGGGGTCCATCACTGGTATTCACTGCTCTAGAGAACTTCTAGTTTTGTTTTATGTGAACAATAATCTCCTTTGGATATCATTTTCAAGAGAAAGAATTCAGTTCTGGAAAACGGGATCTTTTTGCAGAACCATGGAACAATTTTTGGCCAAAGACAAACTTTGTTGCCTGTTGGGATACAGCCCAGCTAAAATGTGTTTACCTACCTCCAAGCAGATGGGGTAACTTCTGTTGCAACCCAGGTATACCAGTTGCTTTGCCTTTGAGCCCAGCCAAACAATTTCTCCCCTTGCTGCTGGAGAAAAAAAAAAAGTGGGGGGGGGGGGGCTTCCCTGGTGGTGCAGTGGTTAAGAATCCGCCTGCCAGTGCAGGGGACACGGGTTGGATCCCTGGTCCGGGAAGATCCCACATACGGCGGAACAACTAAGCCCGTGTGCCACAACTACTGAGCCTGCACGCCGCAACTACTGAGCCCACGGGCCTAGAGCCCGTGCTCTGAAACAAGAGAAGCCACCGCAATGAGAAGCCCGTGCACTGCAACCAAGAGTAGGCTTCGCTCGCCCAACTAGAGGAAGCCCGTGTGCAGCGACGTAGACCCAACGCAGCCAAAAAAAAAAAAAAAAAAAAGCCCTTTCTCCCCTTGCTGCTAAGCTCAAAGGAATTGCCAATTAAAGGTCAGAAATTCAAATGTTTGTCTGTTCTGGCCCCATATAAATGGGTGGCTGTCAGGTGGAAGCAGCCATGCCTGCAAAAGCATTTTGTGGAAACGGGAGGCTATGTTCCTCCACTTGAACTTGGTAACATTTAAATATCAAAAACTTTGTTTTCTAACGAGGAATGTATTGAAGGGGGAGAAATAAATTATATGCTTGATGGCGACTGAAGGTTGGGAAAATTAGGGCCATTTCCCACGGTGTGAATATAGTGATTTCAGTTTGCAAGAGTAAATTAAACCTTTGGGAAGATTTGTCTTTCATTAAATTGAACAGCTAAACAGACACAGAAGATGTTAATGTCACCACCAGGAAACCCCAAAGGTTACAAATAAAAACATAGCTTTCTTTAAAAGGCTCCTCCGTTGTACCCAACTACCTAAGAAACGCAAAACCACACATTGCAGTGTTGAAGATCAAAATTTAAAAAAAATTAAAGATCATAATTCCATTGCTATACCATATGTTATTAATGTCTGTCAACACTGTTTAGCCAGTAACTGCTGACAGTTCCATATTTGCTATCTAAATACATCATAAATAAATCAGTAATGAACCATTTTGGTAAACCTTCTGCACTGATTGGAAATACAGATGGAATAAACAAACTCTGCTAAAAGTATATACAACTGTTTAATGTCAAAGACAAAGTCACACTGTTATTAGACAAAACAGAAATGAAAACGAGGATGGGGTTGAGGGGAGAAAAAAAATACTGATTCAGAGGGAGAAGGTAGTAAGAAGGAATGTAACTTCTGTGTTTAAACACACACAGCTCAGAATTTTCTGTGTGAAAAGAAGGCCCCAGGGGAAATAGGACATGGGAAAGCAGAAGCTGAACTATCTATTCCTGGCTTCCCGCCAATGGGTTGCTGTGTATGAATTTAGACAATTTATTTAAATTTGCCGCTACTGCAAATCTGGCAAACATGTATCACCAAATACAGGTCTGCAAAGATTTGAGCCACTCAGAGTTGAATACGTTCGAATTGCCTGGAATTTAACTAGAAAACACTGGCGCCCATGTTGGGTGAATGCGATTACGCTTCTGTCTGCCTGTTTTGAAAAGGTGGGTCATTCAGTATTCTGAATGCCTCAAAACCAGACGTCCTAAAACCAGATATCATACCAATGGGCGATGTTCAGACAGAGCTAACCAAACTATTTCAATTTAACTGCGTTTTTTTTCTCTTTCTAAAATCTTACCTATAACGCAGGTTTCCTTCAAATAAGAGGTCAAGGTAAGTTGACCGTCATTAGACCTCCTAGCTTTATAGCTGAGGTGGCTTACTAATTAAGAACTTCACTAGGTGGCGTATTCAAATTTGTTGAAAGCGTATTTTAGCAGCAAATTCTCCATGCCTCTGGGATGTTGTCTCTGGGTCTGAATAAGACCTGCAGAAATGTATAATTATTCCAGGGACGGGCAACACGGAGAAAGGAGAATTCCTCTCCTCCACCGAGAGGGAAAGGGACTCAAAGTTGTCTAATAATCCCACGAGCTGAACAACTCTCTTCCTTACGGTCAGTACCCTGAAAGTTCTTTTGATCAGAGGCGTAACGAAATCCACGTGGCATAAACAGAAGACATCTCATTGATGGGATTCGAATGGCAGAAGCTGACTTCACAACAGAGACCCGACAGAAGTCCTTTCTGTAACAGGCTGCAAGTAGGAGACGAGGTTGGCCTCCTTGTTATGCCTAACCAGAAGGCCATCGGCGCTGCTCTCAGCACAAAAAAAGAAAATACATCATTCTGGATGGGCACATTAATCTGCAGCCGCCCCATTTCTAAGTCACCTGTAGTTAGGTCTGCAGACACTGTGTATACCGTATAAATCTGATATCTGAGCAGGGATGTGGGCGGGAGGAGAAGGGTTTCCCGGTGAAATACTAGTTCAGCAACGGTTTACCTGCCTTCCAAGGCTGTTAGGAGGATTAATAGCTTCTGGGTCATTTAAAGTTTGAAAAGATCCTTGTGCTCTTTCCAAGAAAGATAAAATAATAAGACTGGCCATTTTGTATGCTGGAAAGTGAGATCAGCAGTTAAGAGGGGCTCTTGAGGGCCACAACCCAAGTAAACTGAGGTGCACTAACCCTTTGGGTTAAATAAGGCCAAGTTTTTGCCAAAATGAAGACGATGAGCATAGTTAATGCTCTCTGTTTGAAAACATCCAGGCCCTGAGCCCCTCAAACGCCATCTGAGGAAGGGTGCATATGAAAGGGGAGGAGGGTAGCCCTGTTTGGATAACGAACGCTCACATTCTACAAACTTTCCCTTTTTTTTTACCTACGTATCTTTTGCCAATTTATCTGTTGTTTTCATCAGCGTACCCAGGCAAAGCAGGGCAATGCATAATTCAGGAATAAAATTGCTAGCAACTGGCTGCGGGCTCTGAACGAATAGATTCCAAACATATATTTTTCATCAGTGACCATCGATTACTAGCTGCAGACTTCCGATAGAGCAGCACGCCCATTTGTTCAGTGCCCCTTGTCTGGATCCTTGCCTACACCCAGCATTCCATGTCTGAAAGGCTGGGGAGACCGAGTCTGGCCATGGCCAGGGACCCGCGGGAAGGGGTTCTCTGACTCTCCAGAAAGTCCTGCCCCTCTGCCTACAAATTCTGGTCTTCTACCTCGCCCTTTGCCATCACTCCCCACCTTCCCGGGTGTGAGGAAGACACAGGGAGCTAGAGAGTGATAGAACCGGAAAAGAAGAGCAGGGGGGAGAGAGGCTGTTAATTTACAAAGCCTGAAATAGCAGCTGCGAATGGGTCTTTGCACTCATTCCATAATCTTTGCAAGGTCACAGTCAGAACTAGCCTGTGATTGATTCCAAAGGGAAACTCAGCGCTTCACATCTAACGGACATTTCAAAACGGAATAAAGCTGGCTCAGGAATCGCTGCCATCCTCAAGTCACCCCGTGCGAGCGTCTCAACCCGCATGCGCTGCGTGGCGACGGGGCCAGGCTTTCCCCAGGTCTTGATAATTAGTATCTTAGGCCAAACCATTAACGCCAGTGGTTCCACGAGCCCCCATGTATGGCCCAGGCAGGCCCCCTAAACTGCTATCTCACAAAGTTTCCTTCTTGGAGAGCGACCCTGAAACGCTTCCCTAAAGGGTTAAGGGGAATGAGTGACAGCCCTTCGGCATGATTTACAACGTGGGGCCCTGTAGTGAAACCAGGACGTGATGGATGAAGCTGAAAGTCGGAGACTAACCATAAATCATGTCTTTGAATCACTGACAAAGATAAAGGAGAGAAAGAAAAAGCAGTGGCATTGACATTCACTCTCCCAATAATGTACATTGACTAGTTACAATGCGGAGCCTTAATTAAAAAAAGCCAACTCGAGGTATTCACCTCGGTGGGGAGACCTTACCTCTTGGGAGGCTGCTCTTTGAGATGACAAATCAGGGTTTGAGCCTCTTTCAAGAAGGTCACTGCCACTGGCAGAAGACTTTCAATGGGAACAGCGCTAAGCTCCCAACAAAACGAAACAAACATACCAAAAAAGGAAACAAAACAAAAGACTGTAAGGCACCTGGTCAAGAATCCTGCCATTCTGCTCATGGAAGATCGTCCTTGGAAGTGGAGACTCTCAAGAGGAAATCAACTGAACACGAGCCCACAGACTGTGCTTTTCATCTAGAAAACACCCAGATCAGATAAATGAATCTTCAGTGGTGGCCAGAGGCACAGAGGTCAAGCAATATAACTTGTGCTCTCAAGTCAGAGCACTGAGTGGGAGGCAAAGGAGACGCCTGCCAGCTCCTCTGGGCTGTCTTTTCCCTTCTCTTTACAAGAAAACCCGAGGGCCCTTTCTTCAGGTTCAGGAAGGAAGGCTGGCCTCCCTTTTACTCTCAATTCAAGATGGGTTTCCTCTTAGCTGAAGAAGAGACCTGCCTTCCTGCAGTGGGTGGACGAAGAAATCCGGGATGTGCTTCCTTAATCCTTCAACAAACACTTAACTGCGCATCTGTGAGGCTCTAGACTCTTCCAAAGTCATAAGCATTGGAAGAGAAAGGATGGGCGCCTATATTAGTTCGTTCCACTAAAAATATTTATTTAACATCAACTGTGATTTACGTACGTTTTGTTTTTGGTTAGATTGTGGGGAACACGGTGATGAACGAGACAGATCTGGTCACAGGGAGACAAATAACAAACAAAAGAGGTAACAGATATGACGAGTGTTATAAAAGGAGGTATGCTGGGCTTCCCTGGTGGCGCAGTGATTGAGAGTCCGCCTGCCGATGCAGGGGACACGGGTTCGTGCCCCAGTCTGGGAAGATCCCACATGCCGCGGAGCAGCTGGGTCTGTGAGCCATGGCCGCTGAGCCTGCGCCTCCGGAGCCTGTGCTCCGCAATGGGAGAGGCCACAACAGTGAGAGGCCTGCGTACCGCAAAAAATAAATAAATAAATAAAATAAAATAAAATAAAATAAAAGGAGGTATGCTGAAGGGCGAGGAAGTGCACAAAGCATTGATGCCCGGCTGGGAGGGCACGAAGGATGCACATTCCCGTCCCAACAGGGCAGTGAACGGCACTGTGTCTGGAGCAGTTGTAAGCCCAGGAAAAGCAGACAAGACAAAGAAAGTAGGAAGGAGACTGGAACATATTCTCATTTTTCTCTAAATCTCTGGGAGTTGATATGAGATCCTTTTCTGAACTACAGGGAACCAGGTGCAGTATTCTATTTTTTTTTTTAACCTATTTTATAAGCCCTTTGCCCCAAGGAGGAATGTTCTCCACGATTCTGTACAGACAGTGCAATACCTTACTCTGGTTTGGAGCCTTTGCACAACCCTGTGGACAAGTAGAGTACACAGGTGAGCTCTGCACGTCCTCACCGTCATCTACCAGCTGGCTCAGCATCTCTGCCTGCGGGCAAAGATTCTAGGAGATTCCTACTTTGAACTTTACGATAGCACCTTAGCATCTATAGTTTAGACCATATCTCAACCTAAGGAGTCTTTCTTCCAACTCTGAGAACAATCATCCTTCTCAGTGGGATCCAGCCAAAAGGATGGAAAGATTGGAACAATCACCAGTTCTGAAAACCAGAATGTGCAGCCTTCAGTTGTGGGAGACCAGGCTTTCTTCAAATCTGAGCTTTGTCAGTGATGAGCTGAGTGCCTCCAGATAAGTCACTTCACCTCCCACACTTCCGTTTTCTCCTCTCCCATCAGGACCCTCTATGGAGGAGGAGGGTTCCTGGTCTTTACAGTCTGCCCTGTCCCCTTCTCTTGGACAGGATGTCTCATATTTTCAGTCTGCAACTTGTCTCTGTTTTTGTGTTGACCTTAAAATTGGAAAAACCTCATTTATTTCCCAGCCCCCGAACACCCACTGGGAGTTTGCCTCTTAATACCTTTCTCCCTTGTCTTCATTCTCCACTTACCAAGCTTCTGCTCCGTGCCAGACCCTGTGCCAGGAGCTGACAATAAAATACACAAAGGAGAAGGTCCCTGTCCTTCGGAAGCCTTCTTGTCTGACACACACAAGTCACGTTTTCTAACCAGGGAAAGGTTAGAACAGCATTGATCCCTAAAGGCTCTATAATGTTGCTCTGACATTTGCATCTTGCTTGCGTCTATCCAGCAAAGACAGTGAAAAGCAACCTCTTGCCACTTTTTAGCTATGTGACTTTGAGCAAGTTGATCAACCACTCTGAGCTTCAGTTTCCCCCGCATAAAACTAGGCTAATAATAGTATTGACTTTTCGGGTTGTTTTGCAAGTAAAGTCCTTTAAGCATTAAGTCCCCAGAAAGTCCTCACAAAATTATTGCTGATATTGTAATATTTTAATTTTATTTTTCTAATCTTATCCATTTTGAGTTAACGAGACTGGAACCAAAGCAAAATAAAAACAGAAACCCAAGTCCCATCCTCTCAAATGAGAAGGAAAGAAAAAAATGAAAAAAGCGAAGGCTCCTCAATGTAGAAACAATTGTGTATGTACGTGTGCCTGCTGGTATGTGTGTATATTTCTCTCTCGCACGTGTCACCTCTTTGTGTCCACGTCAGCCTTCCTTACAGTACTTCCTGTTCAGAACTTGGCAGGTCCTAATGTTCAATCAGTGTTAGCAACAAGTGATAAGACAAAACGAAAGAAGGGTTCAAAAACGAAGATATATAGTTTAACTCTTTATTATGTTCCATTAATGGTCATTCATGGGAAAAGGATAGATGCAAATGTTGCTAGATTGAGGCTGACCATGAAAATTCTTAAAACCCTGTATTTGCTATACATCACATAGTTAGAGGTAAGGCACATAGTTAATTAGCTGCCTCTATGTATACCCTACACGTATCAATAAAATACGATACATAATATTTTACATATAACTTATAACTGTATATGTGTATGTGCAGGTGTGCGTGCATGATACATAACAAACCCACAGTGGCCAATAAGCCATGAAATATAAAGCAAGGGCTTTTTAGAGACCTGCTAGCAATGTAGCTAACCTTCTGTGCTCCCTAAACCGCCAGGAGCATTAACCATGGTCCTGGCCGTCGATTAGCAGAAACAGAGATATTTAACCATTCACGATCCATCATATTCATTTGAAGGGGAAAGTGTACACAAGGACCTCTGTTATATCAATGAAAACATACCAACACATTGTCCTTGAAGAGTTCAGCAGAAATTCACCCCTACTTAGGGTGATGCCCACTTTTTGTTTTATTGATGTGGAGGAGTTGGAAGGGGAAGCTGGGGCTCATCACCGGGAGAAATGTGGGTTTGGAATGTAGTGTGCAGGTGTCTTGCAGCTTTTATGTTGGTTTTGAACTTCACATACATTAAAACTGCATCATCTATCAATCTTACAGTCACTTATGAAAATCTACTGAGTATTGTTTTCATCTTGCCTTACAACAAGCTGCGAAGCCTCATGAATACTGAATAGGGCTGGAAATACAGCACATCTTTTATTTTTAAAGGTCTCGACAGTTTGGAATGGCAGGATTTCTTTGTTGAAAGCGGCACCTCAGCACACCGATTGGGGGCTTTCTTCTCCATTTTCCATTCTGCCCAGGAGCGGGAGGCAGCATCATCTCGCATCATTAGTATGACTAGAGTGGCCCTGCTGTTGCCGCTGCCACTTCCCCATGTTTGAACCCTGTTGGTGTAAGTCACTAATGGAGGGCTGCTGGTTCAAGTGGGGCATTGTTATTCAGATATCAGCTCACAAGGAAACCACTGGCTGGGCAACCTAGTGAACCATTTTCCTAGCTTTCCGGGCACTTTATCCTCATCCTTATTTTAATTTAATGAAAGAGAGAGAGAGAGAGAGAGAGAGAGAACTACACAGAAAGACATACACAGATAGGGATACACAGTGAGAGAAAGAGAGATGTTTAAGAAATTAACTGTGTGATGATAAGTGTATTCTATTGCACTGGTTCTTCTAAGTTTCTTTTCTATCATTCCTTTATTCTATAAATATTTCCTGAGCAGTTACTCTGTGCTGTGCAAGAAGGATACCGAGCTTAAGGAGAGAGCTGGCATCTATTCTCATGTGGAACTTACATTCTCAATGTGGAAGATGATGATGTGATGATGATAAAATTAATAATAATAATACTAGTCACTACTGGTCCTAATATAATGCTTACTGTGTTCCAGGCATTGTTACAAACACTTCATAAATATTCGTTCTAAGCACTGTACCAACAGTAATACATTTAATTCTTATAACACTCCTATAAGGTACTATTATTATTACTATTTCCCATTTTCCCAGTTTACAGATGAGGAAACTGAGGTCTGGAGAGGTGAAGTGACCTACCCACTGTCACAGAGTGAAGAAGTAGCAGAGCTGGGATTCGAATCAAGGTTGTTTGGCTGGAGAATCTACCCTTTTTAATCGCTCTACCTGCAGCCTCTATAACTAGATAAAGGAAAAAATAAAGGAGATAACTTGGGATGTTGACATCTGATATGGAGAAAACAAAGAAGGATGAAGTACAGGCCAATGACTGGCTGGGGTGGGGCTCACATTGCTGTAGCTCAGGGGTTGGGGAGGGCCACTCTGAGAAGGTGACACCTGAGCTGAGACGTGAGGGATAAGAAGGACTCAGTCGAAGAAAGATTGGATGGAAGGTCATTCCAGGCGGGGAAAATGACAGTGTCAAGGCTCAAAGGAGGAAACGTCGGAAAGGTCTGCTCCTTGGGGGCATTTGATGAGAAGGGAATACATGTGCAGTTCTTATACTGATGTCTTCAAAATACAAAACAGCGCTAGAGCTTTACAGCATGAAAGAAACATAAGAACAATCCAATCAAACCTGGACCCGTGAAGTCGTCCCAACTCACTGGAGGTAGGTGATGCCCTTCCTGCCATAGCCTGAAGCCTGTCTGTTTCAGGGAAGAACTTCCCATGTTAATTTTATGCCAGTAATTCGCAGTGAGGAAGATTCCCCCTCAAGCCCCAGAACTGAAGCACGGCCAGCAGGATGAGTAAATAGAGGTCAGTGGGTCACCAAAACTGGTGGACCTGAGGTCATACATGCCCACAAATGTGTTTTGCTTGAATTGCTAGTATTTTGAAAAGGGGTGAATTAGTTGCCAATATTTATAAGTCATAAAGTTATGGAAAAATTTCAAAAAGTTCATACAGGGAGTTTTCTCTGAAAAAAAAAAAAAAACAGAAAAATCAAGTGATCTGGTAATACTGAGTCCTGTTCCTGCATGGTCACAGTCAGCCAGAGCTAAGTAGCATTTCCCCTTTTAATTAGGACATATGCCCTGGAGTTTACCACAGTCCACACCATTCCTTATTACTCACCTCCATTTGACTAATGTTATCTATCTGACTTTTGCAGCCATTTGAGTTTGCTGGTTTCATATAACAAGAAACTTAGGTTCAAATATCTTTACTCTGGGAATCCCATAAAAAAAAAAAAAAAAGAAGATAGAGGGACTTCCCTGGTGGAGCAGTGGATAAGACTCTATGCTCCCAATGCAGGGGGCCCAGGTTCAATCCCTGGTCAGGGAACTAGATCCCACATGCATGCTGCAACTAAGGAGCCCACGTGCCACAGCTAAGGAGTCCACATGTCACAGCTAAGGAGCCAGCTAGCCGCAACTAAGACCTGGTGTGACCAAATAAATTAAAAAAAAAAAAGATGGAAATATTGTTTTTTCTGGAACTCTGCTAATCCTTGATTTTATAATATCTGAGAGTAAATTCTTTATATTTGTACATCTCATCATAATTCCCAACATGTACAATAAATGACATGCAAATCCTTGTGTGACCTATTAAAAATGGCCTGAGCTGAGAATCTGCCAGTTTGAAGCTGTATGCTTTTGAGAAAATGACGGCAGCTCTTTCCAACCTTATCTTTGTCATCTGAAAAATGGGGATAATCCTATTTCCTTAAAAAATATTATGAGGATAAAATGCCCTAATGTACATAAATGCCTCGCATACAGTAGCCATATACTTTTAAAATACTAATACAATTATAGGACATGGTACTGATCAGGTTGGGTAACCGGTTTGGATACATGCTGCATTTATAAGAGTATGAATGTTTATGAATACGTATTTGCATATTGAGTGTGTGTTTGATGGATCTAGAAACATGTATCTAGTTATATACATATTTGGACCTATTTTCTTCTGTTGATTGGCACCAAATCCTAATGAGGCTTGTGGACTTATATTTTTACCTCATAGTCATTGTTTATTCTGCAAACCCCCTCTATTGCCTAGCAAGTATATTTTGTTAATTGAAAATGATACTGTTGAGAAAGTATGGGCTCACCAGGCAAAAAGCTTCCCTGTTCCTGGGCAAAGCAGAGCTCAGGGCAGACTCTAAAAAACAGTTTCTTAGCCTTGTCGTGTATCCCTGGTTGAGTGTCCATTTCACACTTAACTTTGAAAACTTAGAGAACTTTTCTGAAAGCCAAGGATGGGTGGACGGTCTCCCCCCTCCGTCGGAGCAAAGATTCATGTCAGGTACTTCTCCAAACCTCCTTCCAGATTTAGAGCTGGGGGAATGTGTCTGCTGTGCCACTTATGTAATGATCCATGACCGGCCCTTCCTCCCCCTTCAAGAAGGCAGAGAGAAATGACAGCCATTGCCGCCATGCAAAGTTACATTGAAATTGGGGCAGCGTTTGGGTTTTCATGGATTTTGAGAAGGGAACTGTGGGCACAAAACCATTGCTATTTGTTCTGACAAGCTGCCTGCTCTGACGGATTAAGTACCACGACTGCAACCCACAAATATCTTCAGGTGCAGGAGCAGAGAGCCCCCCAGACTTGCTTCATGCCACATATTCAAGGGTTCCAGTGATACATGAAGAGAGTTGTGCCACCAGCACCGTGGGTCACTCATCTGAGGGATCAGATCTCACTGTCGGCACGTGCTAAGGGCAGCCACACGTTACCAATTTCATATTTTCCTTGCTTATAGCTCCACCTTTTCCCTTCAAATCACTCCTTCTCAGAAAGGCTCCGTCTGAATAAAATTACTATCTAAAGCACATTTTTCCCCTTCCCATCAGCATTTCTTGTCCTCTCACCTTAAAAAAACATCTCTGAGAACTTTTCAACCAAAAGCAGCCATGTGGAGCTTGAGTTGGTTCAGATTTACACAGGCCCTCCGCTAACATCCTGTCGGGTGCTGAAATCCCACAGCTGTTCTGCTAGGACCACCCGGCTCGCCATGAACCACATCTGACAAAATGATACTGCTCGCTTCCAGAACCCATCACACAGTTATTCTTGGATAAAAGGTAAAGCAAATAGCCAGCCAGCTACTCACCACTGCAGAAACAAAGCCCGTTGAACCATTTATCAAAGCCCGAGACACAGGTTTGCTTTAAGCACAGACACCTCTCCCATTACGGCTTTAAACGATAACATGATATTATATCAGAAATGACAAATGGCACTGGGGGTCCTAACCTATATGCAATCGATGCCTGCTCAGAAGTAAGAACCATCTTGAAAATATCGACAGAGGGAACAGGAATCCTCATAATACGGCAATGTTTTCTTGGTGTTGTATTGCAACTGGAGGCCAACAATAGTCACTTGGGCATGACATTTTTCCCCCCCGGGGCACCGTGTAGCCCCCCGTCATGTGGGGAGGGTCAAATCATCATCACTGTCCTGCATATATGCTCTATTGGATTCTAAGCTGCTCAGGCCAAGGAAATTGATTAGGCAGCTCCCTCTGCAGCTTCAAACTCATTTTGGCTACACACAGGGAAAGGCAGGGGCCCCTGGAACTACCAGGCTCAGTGACAAATGGCAAAAGCGCAATTAGGGAGATGATGCCCCAGGGGTTTCTCTAGGTCTGGCCCCAAAATGTTTTTTTAAAACCCTCTTGTCTCTGCCCACACTCCGCCCCTGAGGGGGCAGGCTTTCATGTTTAGATCGCAAAGAAGTGACCCATCCCTCGGTGATTGATGACAGACGAAAGATTGCCAGTGCGCCGATGCCTCTCTCCCCTGTGTGGCCGTCTTTAGGCGGATGCCAGACACAGAATGACTTGGAAATGGGATAAAAGACCCAGAGCAAAGGCGGGTGACAGTGAAGAAAGGTGGTGGGATGAATGCCTGCCAGCAGGTGAAAAGAAGCCATCCTCAATAACAGGGCTACCTTGGTTTGACATCCTGCCCCAAAACAGTACAGGTGGTGAGGATGGCCACCCAGGACCCCTGGGGAAAAGTGACGAGGAATTGAGCACGTGATGCTGAGTTTTCTTCCTAGAGCTGACCACGTGACTAGGGGTCCTCGAACAATTTCAACCCCCAAACAATTTCCCACAGAGCTTTGTCAAAGACACAGATTGCAGAGCTTCCAATCTGGAGTTTCTGATTTAGCATGTTTGCAGTGGGGTTTTGAAATGTATATTATGGAAAATTCTTCAGGCAGCTCTGCTTTTGAGTCAGGTTTGAAAATTGACGGCTGAAGGCAATAGTGGGCTGGTAAATGTTTAAAACCTATAGCTTTCAAAAAATTTTTTTAAAGTCCTAAACCATAGTATTTGCCGATTTCCATGGTGTAACTACGCCTGCCATGGCCACTTTCAAGCAACCATTAAAGGCATTAGAAAGAGCTCAGCTCTAGCTAAACAGTACAAGCTGACTCCAGCGCACCACTAGCTTAACTCAGAGGAAAGTATGAAGAAAGATAGTAAGCACATGTGGTAGGGAGAAGTCAAATCAGTGAGGGGCACTGGGTGAGGTGCTGAGGAACATTGTGGAACAACAGAGCAAAGTCCTCCTTACATTGGTGGGAAACCCATCCAAGAGTCAGGTCCTAAGATGGTACCATTTGCTGTAATGTTCAACTTGGACCATTCTCCACCCTGAGTTAGAAGAGCCCTAATAAAAGAATAAAATTTGAGAATCAATAAAAGGTTGTACTCTTATAATAGATGTAGAAATGCATCATTTAAAAACCCTTAATTAAATAACTGATTCAGGCAAAGGATTACTAATTAGTACTAAAACCATTAAGTGGATGGTTGACGGGGAACTGGACATCCATTTAGAGAGCCCGTAAAGCCATAAAGATTACTTTTTAGTTGCAAGATGGTAAGCGGACGGGTATAATGGAGCAATCAAACTGCTATCATCTTAGTTCAGGGGTTATTTTTGGCAGTACTACTTTTGGAGCAAACAGATTATGTGTTTTCAGATGTATTGCCATGAAGCCTACACGTCTGATGTGTTCTGGTAAAAACAAGTTCATTCTGAACTCATGGGATTTTACATATCACTTCTACAGGGGACGGAGGAGCAAGGGGAATGGCAGAGAGAAGCTTCCAGACAAAGAAGGAAGACATTCTTCAGGACAACCGGCTTGATCACTTCAATTCTGGGTTGTAATAAAGGGACCATGTTAGATTAAAAGAACAAGATTTGGGGGACCAAACAACTGGATACAACATGAGGTCCTGGATCTTGTAGTAGGTTGATCAATTTAGCTGAAAACAACGCTTTTGTGCAACTGGAAAAATATGAATACGGTCTGGGTATTAAAAAGACAAAAATTATTAAAATAGAAAATAGATAGGATTGATCAAAAACAGTAGTTTATATAACGGCCTACATATTGTGATCTCATCTTATTTAAATATACAAATACGCACAGAGAATGTTCTGGAAGTTCACACACAATAGTGGTAACTTCTGGGTGATTGAGAATAAGATGTGTTTATTTTCTTATTTTTGTTGGTCTCTATTTTCTAATGTTTTACAATTCACGTTTTGCTTCTTTTTTTTTTTTTGTCTTTTTTTTTTAAGTTATTTTTTAAAAGGAATAAAATGCTCGAACAAAACAAGTATTGATCTCTCAAAAACATTCACAAAAAGATATCTTAAGATTCAGAAAGAGTGAGTCAAATACATTCCTCCCAGGAATCTGGATGGCTCTGTTTTTGCCCACAGAGGCATAGTACGGGGTATGCACGGGGTAGGTGCTCAGTAGATTTCGGTGGTGGAATCTGATCCATAAAGCATTTCAAATTCTATCAGGGACAACAGATCTTGGTGCTTGGGATGGGGTGAGGCAAAGGCGAGACAAGTGGAAAGGTGATTGATTTGATGATGCTGGTTTGTAAAGTCACAGTACCATGGGGACTGGAAGGAGAAAAGAACAGTGAGACAGAAAGGTAAAAAACAAATACATTGGGCTTCCCTGGTGGCACAGTGGTTGACAGTCCGCCTGCCGATGCAGGGGACACGGGTTCGTGCCCCGGTCCGTGAAGATCCCACATGCCGCGGAGCGGCTGGGCCCGTGAGCCATGGCCGCTGAGCCTGCGCGTCCCGAGCCTGTGCTCCGCAACGGGAGAGGCCACAACAGTGAGAGGCCCGCGTACCACAAAAAAAAAAATACATTGAAGATGTTCTGACACATCCAGGAGGTGAAGGGACTGACGAGAAACTGGCTGTTTGGTCTCCACATTCCGAGCCTTCTGGATGGGGCGGGGAGCAGTTGTCTCGCCAGCAAGCACTTCCTTTATCTTTCTCAGACCAACACTCCAAGGCCAACAGGGGGATGGGAGCCACGCACACACCCAAGTCAGCAGAGTACCCTTCCCGTCACACTGTCATTTCCTTCAAGTGGTTGACACATCCTGGCTACTCTCACCCCTCTGCCTTGTGAAAATAGACATTTAGCAAGACGACTCTTTGTGTGGCCTCAGGATACGAGGCAATGACAGAGGCTTTAACTTCAGGGAATCGGGTCCTGGGCAGGTCAGGCACCGATCAGTGTCTTATTCTGTGTGGCCAAGAAATTTCTGATAGGTTGTGTGTGATCATTTTTCTCTGTGAGAAACATGTGAGTGAGCTGAGTGTGTGTGTGTGTGTGCGTGCGTGCACGCACGCACAGGAGGTTGTGTATGAGGAATCTGCTCATACACAGCTCAGAGTCTTGAATCCAGCCAGCAGAAACATCTCCCACAGTTTGAAGAAAGTGCTTTTGCAACTCCCCCCAATCCCTGAGCACACCCTCCTTTGACAAACAAGACTTTGGTTTCCAACTGCTCTGTGTGAGGTTTACTCTAAACATCATGGTGGTGGGAATGACCAATGTCATGTCCACTTGAGACCTTCACTCAAGGTGTGGTAGACGTTGTCGTGTCCATGGAAATCCTTGGGCTCCATTGCCCTCTGCTTTTTCCAATCCATTTTCAAAGAGACCCTTGTGCGCTGGGAGACCTGAAATGTTCATTAGGGAAGTACACATCTTGAGGACCCTTCCTACAACATCTTTTAAACTTTTTCACATTAAAGGGTAGAAATGGGTGGACCGGGAGAATGACAGGGGAAGGACCACTTTCCTCAGCTGCCAAGAACCCGGCGCATGCTGTGCTCTGAGTACCACTGAGAAATGAATTAGAAACTTGCTGCTTGTACGCCTCTAGCTCACTGTGCCAAGTTCAAGGAGAGGCTGGGAACAGCCCGCTCTTCGTGACTCGGGAGGGTTTTAAAGTTCCATCTTAGCCTGGTAATCAGGGAAAAGGCATGAAGTAACTTCATTAAACGTCAGTAAATAACGGTTTTTCGCCGGATTCGAGGTTAGTAACATACTGAATACACATAGGCTCTAGATCCCTCGCTAGATCGCGAGACAGAGACAGACAGACAGACAGGCAGGCAGAGACTCTCATATTTAAACCATCTGGGAACAAAAGCTGACAGAAAGCCCTTCTGGTAGTTTATTCTGATTTGGTTGCTTTTTATCCTGTGCTCATTTATCAAAGGGAAAGAGAGAATCTCAGATTACCCAAAGTTGGGGAAACTCTTTGGCAATAGGTACACCATTTTAATTCACTATTAACACGTTAACTAATTTAATCAGTTAACTTAACCCCATTAAATATTTAGTGAATTATTTGCGACTATTGGCTTAACGCTGCTGAGCTGGGAATTCCATGGGGGCAAGCACTGTTCCCCTTCTCACTTTGGCATCATCAGATCAGTACAGAGCCCATATTTGTTAAATGAATGAATGGAACTTTTAAGACCTGCTTGAGTCACTGGAGGCGCTTACTAAATATTGAAGGAATGGAGGAAGGAAGGGAGGGAAAGAGGGAGGAAGGGAGGGAAGACGTGGGGGCAGAGGGAGGGAAGGAAGGAAAGATCAAACGCACTCTGTGGCGCACAGTAGGTGTTCAATGAGGCAATATGGACTCCCTAACACCACAGGTTCAGAAGCAGAGAACTGAACCCATGTGTTGTGACCATCACTTCTTTACCAACTTCATTCATTTAGTTTTTTTAACCATGTTTTGTTGCATTTGATTTCTATGATTAGCGACACTGTCTCAGGACAGCTGTCTATTTCTAAGTAAAACAACGACCTCCATTCCTCGCTCCCCGCGGCTTCTGATTTATCAAAGGCTTGTTCTGCTTCTGCAAGCTCAGTCCACTTTTCCAGACCTCTCTTTGTTTCCAAAGCTATTTGTTTTCGAGAGAGACGCCAGGCTTCTGTTTATTTCCCTTCTGTTAGAAACAGGTCATCCAGACCTTCTTTCAGTCTTTCATTTTTAGAGTTAATATGTACAGAGCAGCAATTACATCCCAGGCGCCAGGAGCCAGGTGACGTCGGTGTGTAAGAACGGCATGGTCCCTACCCCGTGGCATCTACTGTCTTGTTGGGGAAACAGATAAGAAACAAGCGAACACTTATGCAAACACACAATAGCATTTCAGAGACGGACGACGGCTATGAGAAAGATAAAGCAGGTGAGGTTCTTTAGCTAGGGTGGTCAGGCAAGGGCTTTCTGAGCAGATGACCATCAAATAAAGCGAAGATACTGGAGGGTAAGTCAGGATAAACCTAAGTGCAAAGACACAGAGGCAGCAGAGGATGGAGGGCTCGTGAGAAGAAGGAAGTGAGAAGAGCTGGGGCGTGTTGAGGAGAGGTGGGGACGCTAGGAAATAAGGAAGGGGAGAAGGTAGAAGTCAGCTCATACAGGTACCTAGCTAAGGGCATGGCTGCCAATGGAGGGTTTAAATAGAAAGTGTGTTACCTGATTTCAGTTTTCTGCAAGCTCAAAACCCTGATTCCTAGAAGCCACACGTTTGACCCGGCACGGCAACTCCTTGCTCCTAATCAAACATATGTAAGAAGTGTGTAGGAGGACCCTGGCAACTGTGGACCTTCCTACGTGAAGTTTTAGAACGACGGAGTTCTCCTTTGTTGCTTGATGTATCCTGAGCTGGCCAGACGAAACCAAAATCAGGAACAGCTGCCCTGGTGTGATCCCTGAGAAAAGCTATATTTTACTCCATGCTTACACACACTAATTTGCAATACTTGAATGAAACCCCATTGGCTGCAGTGACCAAGCCTGTGCAATTTGTCGGTGGTTTCTCCTACTTTAGAGAAGTTCATCAGAGTATCCTGCTTTGTACAAAGCAAACCATCCCTCCAGGGAAGACACCGTCATTCTTAAAATTAGAACAAAGTCTGAATGAAGTAATAAATTCTACCCATATGCAAAAGTGTGACAAAAGATGGAATCTGGTAATGGGCTCCTTCTGCTGACGGGCTCATAACACACAGTGTACAATTCTATCAACAAGCTCTGTAGAGGGTCCAATCCCCCACCCCCACTCCCCCAAGTCTCTAATTTCACTCTAGCATCTCTGAAGCCAGCGAGGTAGGTAATGGGAAAAGTACTCAACGCCGCAAGCACCTTACCCAATCATTTCCAAAATGGATCATTTTGTAGAAAAGGTGGAGATGCTGGCAACAGGGAAGACCAGATCAACAGACTTATTAGAAGGATGAACTAAGGTATCTACCATGATTATTTTTGTAATCTGGTCAGTTGATAAAAAGTGACTACTTTCAAATTGAAAAAAAAGATCAACATTCTATAAATGACAGTTTATGGGTCTATAAGATGCATCTGGTGAGATGTGTATTTTCTTTTCAGAAGGTGTTTCTATTATGGTTAGTCTGACATCATGTGATATTACAGTTGCTAGGGTAACTATTTTTTTTAAAAGAGAACAACAGAGTAAATAAGCATGTAAATCGACTTTGGTGCTATGTAAATTCTAGTGAATCTGTTATCGTTACCTTGGCGATGAAAAAACCTGGCATTTATCTTCTCTGGCCCCAGTATGATTTGGTTTGTACTTAAAATTTATAAGGTACTCATGTGGAAGTGCCGAAGGCTCTCTAGGTCCGTATAAAGCAATGCTGTTAAGGAGGTATGTTTAACAAGAGAGGCAGCCTGGACTCTGGTGACGGGTCCCCTAAAACCAGGGGCGAGAGTAGATGGTTGTCCGGATGTTCATAATCAGTGTCTGTCTCTTCTGAGACATCACATAGAAAGCCCACTCGGGGGGTACCTGAGCTTCCGGGGCTCAGAAACCTTGTCAACTGTCTGGTCTGTCTGTCCTCCTGATGCCTCACTTCTGACCTGTCCAGATTCTCTGTCATCACAGTACTTCTGACAAATCTGCAAAACTGCTTGTGTATTTTCTGTGAGGAGAAAATTACGAATGCAGCACATGTGATTAAGTAATGATGACTAGAAGTAAATCTTGGTGAATATTTCTAAACATTTTCCACATTTCCCATCTAGAGGTTTGATAATCCCTCCACCCAGTTTCCGTTTTATAATTGAGGTTGGCAGTGGAGACCCGGACTGGAAATGGTGTGAGCAAACTTGGAAGAATTACTTGGAAGAATGAATAAGGAAAAGACACTCAAATGGAAATCCCTTTTGAGGAAAGAGATACTTTTGTAATAAAAGCGTCAGCACTTCCATCAATAAAGGCACTGAGATCAGAAAATACATCAAAGGGAAAGATTTGGGATGAAGATACGGAACAGAAAACAGGCCGACCAGCTGGCAGGATTTTGACTTGTCTCTCCTTTCTAAAAATCATACTAAAAGCTTGGCTTGTGCTTTTAATGAATGAATGCTTTGACTTGCTATGTAAAGTGCCTAAGAAAACTTACGAACTGAAATGATTAGTTCCAAGAGTACGTGTGATAGGAATTCCTGGAGGAGGACACAAAAAAAGGGTATGCCTTGAAAATTCAAATTTATAGCAAATTCTGCATCGATCCTGTGGTGCTGGGTGCTATGATTATTTGGATATATCAAAAATATTACAAAGGAAAATTAAGTGCCACTTTGCTCTATCTTCATATAACGTGAGGCTGAGGACCTACTGATAACTATTTCCTTAACGGGACTGGGTTTTTTTTTTTATCAAACCTCATAAAATATGATTGCCTTTCCTTCGCTCTGAAACCCCCTTATTTTAATTTTCACGTGAATTTGGGATGCAATTTGCAATTAGTGTGTAGATTTAATATGCCAGTGGTTTTCCTCACTTCTCATCCCATGCCCACCCCCAAATAAAGCTTTTGCTAAATCTCTGGTATGCCTTAAAATGGATGGAGTCTTAGAATTGAGGAAACTAAAAACAAGAGGAGTCTGGAGCTAAAAGCAACAAAGAACATAAACACAGTGATGGTGACGCCTGTGCGATTAGCCCTATGGTTCCTTTCCCATCCCTGAGTGACAGGCAGAGAATCGACAGCTAATTCAGGATCCATCAGGGCTGTATTGCCTTTCTATCGAAATCATGAGCTTAGAGAGCAAGTTGCAAATGAATGGCTGAGCGTTCGCGGGGGGTTGAGTGTCACGGCAGCAGAAGTTAGTGTGGCATTGCTGTCTGCCTCATCCGAGAGATGATGGGGCCCTTGCAGAAGGGGAACAGCAGGGTAGCACAGAAATGGAAGGTAAAAGAGGTTAATTTATGGAAATTATCCAGGTCATGTAACCAGTAGGACATATCAAACAGAGCTTTAAGAGAGAAGCCGTAATATATGTAGAATCTGACTTTCAATAGGTCATGAGACAATGACAGTTATCAGGAGTCAGGCAACTTTTAGAAACAAAAGCTAACATTTCCAGAGCATTTCCTATGCACCAGGCCCTGTGCAAAGGCACAAAACGATGGGGCAGGTCCTATGATCCCCATTTTACAGATGAGGAAATAGAGCTTCCGAGAGTTTTAGCACAAAATCAGTAAGGGTTAGGGGGACCCGCTTCTGTTTTGGGCATCGCAAGGACAGTGCCTGGGAACCACAATATTAGGGGTGCATGAAAATTTTCATTTCCTTGAAGATCAGAAGAAAAAAAATGAACTTTGAGTTAAAAGAACATGTTTCAGTAGAGAATATTAATATACTTGTCTTTGTACCAATGTGGCCATAAAATATAATTTTAAATATTTTTTATGGAGGAGGGATCCCCCAAAACCCAGGGGCCACGAATCCAGGGAAGTCATAATGCAGCCCCGAGGGACAGAACAGGAATGAGGCTTCTCAGAGTGTGGTCTGAGGCCCAGAAGCACCTGCACCACTGGAAGCTCTTGGACAGGTAGGATCTCAGGCCACCCCCAGACTGCAGAGTCAGAATCCACGTTCTGAGATCTCCAGTGAGATTCCCAGGTGATCCCTAGTCAGAAGAAAATCTGAGATGCACTTGACTAAACCTTAACCAATTGTTTATACTAACTCTTCATCCTCACATAAGCCACCGAAGTCTTATCTGTATCAAAACTTGAAGTCATGCTGGGTTACAGCAAGATCTACTCTCTGGAACTGTTTCCTGTATCCTCTTTCTCAGGTAAGGCAGGTAAGCTACAAAAATGCATAAAGCAATACACTCCTATATAAAAATATAATTTGGGGATAACAATGTTGATTACATTGTGAATATTCTGTTACCTGAACTTCAGTCCTGGGAAATAATTAGGGATTTTTTTTTACTGGTTCGGGGCATCGGCAGTATTCTATGCCCCAGGAAAGGTGCATAAGTTGGAAGGGAGCTCTCAGTCAAGACCAAGTCTTGCTTGGTGTTTTCATCCTACCAACACTTCCTAGCAACTCCCAATTAGAAGGGCTTTGAGAAACCTGCTCGCTGGCTCCCTGCACTGGGGATGCCACCTCCTCCCAAGAGGTTTCTAGGTCTGTCTCTCTGACACCTGCTGGTGACAGGGGTCCAGTGATCTTCATGGTCAAGGACTAGGAAGTATGCTAGTCAAAGAAGTGTTCTTTGAGGTCTTTCAGGAAGAAGCTAAAGATAGGAGTGGGGAAAAGTTGAACAAAAGAGGAAGAGAGGATGGGAGGAAATTTGGGAGGAGAGATGGAGGGAGAAAATCTTGGAAGTTGAGAAGAAACCGAGGCCGTCCCAGAGGCTCGTGCATTGTGACAGCTCCTGCGTGAGCGCCAGGCCAACTCAGATGACGACAGCGCACCGAGGCAGGCATCGTTACGCTCACTGTACAGGCACAGAAGGGCTGCAGGCACGCAGGTAGCCAAAGCAGAGCTGAAAACGAGCCCAGGTGGTCTGCACCCCGCCCTACTGGCTACTTTAATTAAAAATGCTGGAGTGCTTGTGCCGTGACCTCGGGAGGGTTGCTTTGGAAAACGGCAAGACTTACAGCTGAGTCCTCACTTCCCCAGTGCTAGTGGGATTGTGAATCTCTCTCCTTAGATTCGAAGCTCTCGGCAAGCAATCTCTTCCTTTTTTTTCTTTTTCGGCTTGATTTTATTCTTTATAGATTTAAATATTAGCAAAAGGGATGTCCTCCTCCTTATTCTCCATCAGCCTCTTTTCCCCTTCAGTCCAGCTGGCCCCCACCTTGCTGCTGGGCAGGCTCACAGCTTCATCGCCAGCCCTGATGCTTAGCTTTTGCTCTGGCTCTGTTCACATCTTGTCTCCTCCATTGTAAAGCCACTGAAGCTATTAAAACACATGGATAAAGCCGCCCTTGGCTCCAGCACCCTGAGATGTCTCTTCTTCTCCCTCTTCTTTCCTGAATTTCCTTTTGGTCAGAACCCAATTCTCACAGGGGTGTGTGTGTGTGTGTGTGTGTGTGTGTGTGTGTGTGTGTGTGTGTGTGTGTGTGTGTGTGTGTGTGTGTGTGTGTGTGTGTGTGTAATTTGAAGTTTCATTTAAGATTAAAAGTACTACATGGAGAAGAAAAAAGCACACTATACAGAAAAGTATAAAGTGAAGAGCACACACCCCGCTCCCTGCGATATCAACCGTCAAACAATCACTGTTTACAGTCTCTTGTGTATCTTTCCAGAGCATGTTCGTGAATTTACAGAAATGATCTCTATCTACTTACGCACCTCCCGGTCTATCCATCCCGTTCTCCATTACACAAACGTTCAGCATGTTGCTTTTTCCACTTAACAATAAGCTCAGAATGTTGACCCATCAGAACACATGGACCTGCTTTCTTGTTTTAAAATCTGCCTAGTGTTCTAGCATGTGGACCTGCAATTGATTTGAGCAGCCCTTTATTGATGGATGCTTAAGTGATTTTGTTTTATTTTGCTCTGTTTTCTGGATTTAATTGTGTTAAAGCCATTCCTTTTTGTTTAAATGGATCTTTCTTGGAGTATAATTGCTTCACAATACTGTGTTAGTTTCTGTTGTACACCAAAGTGAATCAGCCATATGCATACACGTGTCCCCATATCCCCTGCCTCTTGAGCCTCCCTCCCACCCTCCCTATGCCACCCCTCTAGGTGGTCGCAAAGCGCCGAACTGATTTGCCTGTCATCATTTGCAACTGGGCTGTAAGCTTCTTGAAGGCAGAGGCCGTGTTCCTAGCAGTCACAGCTGCAGCTTGTCCGTCCACATGCCTAACTGCGCTCATTGAGTCTTCACCACACACCTGAGACAGCTACTGTGATTACCCTACTGCACAGAAAAGGAAGCTGAGGCTTACAGCTCAGGGTAGTTCATCCGAGGTTACACAAAAGCAAAGTGGATTCAAGCGCATGGAGTTGGACCGCAGAGCCTGGCTCTCACTTGCTCACTCGTCTCTACTTGCTATGTGGGGTCAGCCATGTAACTCCCACAGGTGTGACAGTGTTTCTTCGCGCTCTGATTCAGAGGATGGAATGGAATAGAGAGGCTGGAGTCAGCCGTCTGGGGCACAGATCCTGACCCTGACTCTTTCCAGGGTGTGAAGCCTTGGCAAGTTACCAGAATGTTCTGTGCCTCAGTTTCCCCCTCTGTTAAATAGAGATAATGGTAGTGTTCACTTCCCAGGACTGTTGTGAGGATTTAGCAACATCATCTGGACCAGAGGACGCACAAAGTAAATTTTATAAATTATGCAACCCTAGACCTCAGAGGAAAGACCCCGTAAACATTTGTGGCGCATGCTAGAACCCGAGTTTGTTATTTCCTCTCTTATATCTTCCTCAATATCCACATAACAGCTGATAATTTAGTGGGTACTAGATAAAAGAGTTAACTGACTAGAACTTTCCTAATATACCTTTTGAATATTTTGAACCAGAGGAAAAATTCCAGCCAGAATCCAGACGCAGCAGGCATTTTTAAAATAAAAAAGCTAAAGAAAGGTTTGGCAAATTGGAGAAGAAACCACAAGGAAAAAAACATCCTCAAAAGGCTTTTATTAATTGATTGCATGTAGCATATACTTGGAATTGAACTGAGAGAAGCACTTAAATTCTTGTCATCTTGGGACTTACACTTTAATTCACTAAAACTAACCAAATTGATATGGTTCAGAGTTTAAAGTAGAAAGATGTCTCTTTGTAATTCTTCATATCTAAAATGACCCTCTTATTCTAGGTAAAGTAAGACTTTCTGATTTTTTTTTTCCTACCAGAAAATTGATAGACCTAGCCAGGTAAACTGAGATATGCAAAAAACACTCTTTTTTTTCTGGAAAGTTATAATGATTTTCTACGGCTTCATATCTTCACGGTTCCCTTTTGTTCCCCCTTATTTATTCATAGGAGGCAGGATGACTTATTAATCTAACTATAAATTTCTTCCTTAGGTTGCAATTTTCATCTAGAGGGAAAACTCTTTTCATATTAATGGTCTGTATCATTTCTAGTAACAGTACCTTTCTCCCTTTGTTTTAAAAAAATAATAATGACAGTAATGAAATAGTACAGACTTTCCTCTCCATATCAAAGTCTAACAGAAAGTAAATAGGGAAAACATATATTTTGATGCCATATTTTAGTCTGAGAAAAGTCAACAAAATTATTTTTATTATATATAGAACACATAGCTCATGCATATAACTCAGAATCAATTAATTTAAGGTAATAATTTGTACAAACACCCTCACAAAAATTTTAAAGCATATTAAACACCCTGTTTTATAAACATAACACTTAATTTAGGAAAAAAAACATTTAAAAGGTAATGCATTTAGGATAAGTGCACAACACATGAAAATAATAAATGAAATTTTCCCAGTTTAGAAAATGAATGTAATTAATTAACATTTAAATTACATTTTTAATTGCAATCATGCCCTCCCAGGGGACTCATAAGGGACCATAATTGCAATTAAAAGCATGTGGATTAGATAATAAAACAATGCACACTGTCTGAAATGTGCGATTTAAAATGGAAAACAGACATTGTTATCGGCACATCTAACTTAATTGTAGCCATAAAGCAAATGTGCTGTACAAAATAAAATTCACATACGGGAACATTTAATTCTGGAGTCTCTTAAAGGGGACACGCTTGAGAGCACATTTTATGACAGGTTCTGTTGGAAACAGCCCTTTAAGGCTTTCGGAGCGAGGGCTGGTGCCTTAATGTTTTTGCATTAATAAAAGCAAAGCTGAATGTTCCTATTAAAACACACAGATACATTTAAGTAAGAGATGAAGCTCGATGTCTAAATTTAAGCTGCGGTGCATAATTTTATTAGCTGGCCAGACTGTAAGGCCATGTAATTTTGAAACTACGTGTTTTTTTTTAAACCCTTTTTAAATTATCTTCTCTTTTTGAGCGGATCGTCACGAAAAGTGTAAAGATTTGAGACTACAGAAAGAAAAGCCAGAGAGATGTGAGTGTCTGGCATGGTTAGAGCCAGGCCACACCACCCCGAGTCCCTGCCCCAGATATTCTGATGCCCAATATCCTCCACCTTGAGGAAGCCAGACCAGTGTTCTTTAATGACATAAAGGTCTCCTATTTCATAGAATGGATCTCACTACTATTTGATCAGAAAGCTTTTAAACACCATACATATCCGTGTTTTTAATCAGCGGTATGCTTGGGAATGTCTGGAGACATTTTCTGATTGTCTCACCTTGAGGCCAGGGATGCTGCCAAGCATTCTATGATGCATAGAATAGCTCCCCATAACAGAGAATGATCTAGCCCCATAATGTCAAGGTAGAGATACCCTGGTCCAAAATGGGGCGGCGGGGGCAGAGAGAGAGAGAATGGTCAGGCAATCTTGCAAACAAGGAAAAGACACGCCTTCTCCCACCGTGTGAGTGCAGATCAAATTTGCTGGACTGGCCACACTTTGTTTCTATTTAAATACAAAAAAAAAAAAAAAAAAAATGATGCCAAACTCTTTTAATAAAGAGGGATTAAATTTTGTTACATGCCTGTTAGGAAATAAGAAACCATATCCTAAGAGGAGATGGTCAAAAATCTTTCAGAATCGAATTCCAGTAGATACAGACTGCAGTCTTCTGCTTTTTAGCCTAGATGTCAATTTCATTTGCTTATTTATGAGAAACAGTGATTCCGTTTACTGTTATAAAATGTTAGCATGAAATTAGAAGCGACGTAACTCTAGAAAAGCAGTGTAATAGAAAGGCCAAGGTCTGGACTTGGGGGCTGGATCATTCTCCATTCAAAACCCAGCTTTGCAATTACTAGCTGTGTGACTTCGCTCAAGTCAGTTTTCCTCTGCAAGCGTCAGTTTTCACATCTGTTTATACAAACAATAGTTACAGCATTCTTGCCATCCATGGTGGTATGAAGATCAGAAAAAAATGGGAAATATATGTAAATATACACACACACAGACATCCACCAAGTATATTTAGGTATGTGTGTGTGTGTATATATATATATATATATACACACACACACACACACACACATATTGTACAGTGAATGTACAACTGTATGCATAAGTACCTTCATATGAGTGTAACACACAATGTATATATAAGCACATATTTGCGTATGCACATGTGCAAAATATATTAAGTGATATGCAAGTTCCCATGAAAATAGAAATATTCTTAAGTTCTTGACACTGCATAGAACTGATACGAACTGATTTGTGTTTTAAGGGGGGAGGGGCAGTTAGAGCTAATTCCTTTGATAAGTTTATATTTACATACAGCCACAGCCCACTGCATCCTACAAATTCATTCACTCAACAGATTTTTTGGAAATGCTGACTGTGTGCCGGGGACCATGGTAGCCCTGGGAATGTAGCTGAAAAGAGAGTCAGAAAAAGGATGTTTTAGGAAGATGACAAAACATCTGGACTTGATCCCAGGACAATGGGAGGCCATTAATAGATTTGGGCAAAGGACCTGCATTTCGTGAGAAACTCCCGTGTAAGGTGGAGCAGTGGTCAAGGAAGTGCGGCAGCTCGGAGATGGGCAGCCGAGATGTAGAGAAACCGAGAGCTGATACAATCAGGGCTCGTAGCATTTACCAGAAATTGAAGTAAAAACTGAAGTCAGCTGATATAATACAGTTTTTGTTTTTAAGAAAGCCCGAAATGACATACAACTCTAAATCTCTTTCCCTAATGGAAGGCAGCAGAAATGAAGATATAAGACTACTTAGGTCTGAAACGAATGAGTCCAAGATGTCGATCCATCATATTTTCCTGGGGCAAGTATTTAAAGTCACAGATTCTTGGGCTTCCCTGGTGGCGCAGTGGTTGAGAGTCCGCCTGCCGATGCAGAGGCCGCGGGTTCGTGCCCCGGTACGGGAAGATCCCACATGCCGCGGAGCGGCTGGGCCCGTGAGCCATGGCCGCTGAGCCTGCGCGTCCGGAACCTGTGATCCGCAACAGCAGAGGCCACAGCAGTGAGAGGCCCGCGTACCGCAAAATAAAGTCACAGATTCTTAAAGCCCATTCATAGCTCTCTAAAGTCAGAATGGATGGTGGCGGTGGGGACTGTGCAATTCTGATGCTAGGCACACTTAGGGAAGAGAGTGCTATAATCAGCATTTTTTATATGTAATCCAGACCACTAGAAACAATGAAAATATATGATTTTTATCATTATTCTATAAGCTAAAAATTTGATATCTGGGATTGTGGCAGAGGTTACGTCATATGTTTGACGAATCCTGTTTCCTTTTCCTCGTCCTAGTTCCCAGTTTCCCTTGTAGCTCAGTGTCTGTCCTGTGGCTGGTCTGACCAATGGAACATGGGCAGAAGTGATGGACATCACTTCGAGGACTTGTCCACACCTTCTTCAGTGACTTTGGAAGCCAAAATGAGATGCTCCAGGGGGTATAGCTATCCTGCAAATAAAGTCCACCAGTTGGAGGAGACCAGCATCAGACATTGTGTGCATATAAAAATAAACATTTAGTGCGTTAAACTGAACTATTTGAATCAGCCGGTAATTCTTAAATGGGGATGTGGGGATTCTTGTCCCTAGGGTACATTTGGCAATGTCTGGGGATATTTTTGGCTGTTACAACTTGGAGGTGAGGTGCTACTGGCATCTAGAGGATAAAGGCTAAACATCCTACTAATGTACAGGACCGCCTACACAGCAAATAATTATCCAGCCCAAAATGTCAACAGTGACGGCTGCGAAACTCTGCACTCAGCAAAGCCAAAGTACGCTTGATCTGGGGCACTAAGGCTTGCTTGCCCGCTGGACATAATCACAAACCCATTATGTCCAAAAAGACAGTGGCCAACTGGTCCCAGACGAGACCTACAGTCAAACACATCCGACTGCCCACTCCTGGCGATTCTGCCACTTTCTGCCACATTGTGGCAGCTGGTTTGTCAGAAAGACAAACAGAAATGTTCCAGGGACTTTTTGTCACCTGGGCATGAAAAAAACAGTTTGAAGGACCCAGTTATTCACACGTTCAACTCTGTCTTCTTTCTTCAACTGTTGCTGCTGCTGTCAGCGGACCTGGCAAAAGCCACACTTGTGATGTCATAACCTTACACCCCTCTCTTCATCCTCCTGGGTGGTGTGACACCCTAACAAGTGACAGCGTGTGTTGAGAGAATGTTGCAAAGTCTTCCTCTCCGCTGTCTCCTTCCCTCTTGTTCTTCTCCCTCAAACATCATGCTCGCCACAGAGAACACTTTTATTATTCTTTTTATTTATTTATTTCTTATTTTTTTGCGGTACGTGGGCCTCTCATTGTTGTGGCCTCTCTCGTTGCAGAGCACAGGCTCCGGACGCGCAGGCTCAGCGGCCATGGCTCACGGGCCCAGCCGCTCCGCGGCATGTGGGATCCTCCCGGACCGAGGCACGAACCCGTGTCCCCTGCATCGGCAGGCGGACTCTCAACCACTGCGCCACCAGGGAAGCCCCTACAGAGAACACTTTTAGATTGCAGTGTTTAAGGGACTATGAATTAAAATGTCAGCCAATCGATGTGATTTGAGAAACACCAAGAAATCCCTTATTAAACACACACACACACACACACACACACACACACACACAAAAGCATTGCTCCCTAACATTCTCTGCATGACACAAAGTGTGATCTCAAAATCTAAGAAGCTGTACAGTCTGATGACTGAGGAGTGAGCTTCGGGGTCAGATAAACATAAATTTCTCCACTTCCTACCTGTGTGATTTTAGGCAAGTTATTAAACAGGTCTGAGGGCCAGTTTTCTCATCTGTTTGGAGAAAACAAGGTTCACTTCATATGTTTCATGTGAGGATCAAAAGAGAAAACGTATATAGTGTTCAAGGCAGTGCCCGGACACAGTAAATGTAAAGTATATATTTATTGACAAGTAATAAAAATTTCTCCATAGAGTGCACGGTCATATGTGACTTGGCCTCTGCTGGTCTCTGCCCTCATCTTCCTACCGCATTCTGTACTCACTGTATTTTGGCCACCATCCTTCTGTTCCAGAAAGAACAAAGCCAACTCATTCTCACCCCAGGACCTTTGCACTTGCTGTTTTCTTTGTTTGAATGATCTTCCTTCTTCCTCCAGGTTTTTTTTGTATGACTGACTCCTTCTCAGCATTCTGGTTTCAGCCTAAATGTCACCTTTCTCTGACCTTTGTCCTTGATGTTATTCCCTACCCCCATTCTTAGGTATTCAGTATGACATTGTTGGTTTTATTTTCTTTATAATTCTTATGGCCATCTGAAATGATCTTGGTCACATTTACTTACTCGTCATTTGTTTTTATCCCACCCCTGATGTAAGCTGCATGTAGGCAGGGAATTTGTCTTATTCAATAGATGCGTGCACCACACTTAAATTGTTTCACACACAGTTGGTTTTCAGTGAACATTTTTGAATAAAGTGAACCAAAACTAACTTGGTTAGCAGAAGTTGTTGAGACTGTCCCAACACCTCTTTCAATAAAAAAACGGGGACAGGGACCACTAGCATGGACTCTATCTAAGCTCTTGACAATATCCTCAAAGGGCAGAGACTTCTGGTTTTTATTAAACCCTCACCTTGTATCAATTTCTTATTAATCATTGCAGGCAGAACAAGTCCTTGGGTATGGGAATGGGACCACTAAACACGCACCACCATCTGAAACCAGAATATTCATGATGCATCTCCACTTCTGGGCCAGAGTGTGGGAAGCTAGGAAGGTGTATGGACCAATCAGAGGGCGGTTCAGCATCCCTGTGCCTCTGCACGTGTTTTTGATCACAGTCGTGTGGAAGCCTGTACGTGAACACACACGGGCAGTCAAGGGTGGCTTTGAGGACTACCTAATTACGTTTCAAATTGAACCATCAGGCAACTCCACTCTGCCACTTTGTCACTTGCCCCATGAAATGGATCTGAGATACAAACTACGCCTTAACTAGGCAGTCTCCATTCTTGCTGATCCCATTAGCTGCCCAATTGGGCAAGACGAGGTTTTAATTGCATGCCAGAAGCTTTATTTTTCTGCCCCAGGCAAACAGTTAACCACATTAGTATACCACTGACACATTAGAAGTTGGTCAGCAATGAGAAGTGAAAGAGCCACTTTTGGAGAGAATTGAGGTACCTGTCAGTTTCTAGCATTTTCCCCCCTAGCATCTGTAGCAACCCGAGGGAGAAAAATTTCAACCACTTCTGCAACAATGTGACAAAGTGTAAATAACACATGGTGTTAATATTTCACGGCTTCCCGGTGTGATGTAGGACAGTGGTGAAGGACAAGGCTTGGAGGCAGACAGACATGGTTCAAATGTGGGCTGTGCAGCTTACTAGCTATTTTCTCAGTTTCCTCATCTGCCAAATGGGAAAAATTAATGGCACCTTCCTCTGTGGGGTATTATGAGGGTTGAATGAGAATGAAATGTTACAGGGAAAGCCTTGGACCCAAATGCTAACACTTATTAGGTACATTGCGAGTGTTAGCTATTATTATTACTTTTATCCATCCATCCATCTATCCATCCAGCCATCCATGTATGCATTCCAGCCTCTGCCACAATTCTTATAGTTTGGGAGCCCACGAGGTAGGGATGCTAGAGAGGAGAAGTAGGGATTAAATAGAAGGGGTGATGACATAACCATCAATCAAGGGCCCTCTGCATCTCAGACATCAGTGATGTTGACTCCCCCTGGCTTTGTCCTCCCATGGCAGGCAACACATACTTATTTTACTGAAGGTCACACGGAGATGATGTCACTGTGATTTCAATAACTGTCCCATAGGAAATTCTATTTACGGCAATGACTAGGGAAGAGGGGACATTATTGGGTAGGCGCAAAAACTTTAGCGTCTCAAACTTCAACTTCTTCCTTCTAATAGAAGGCTAGTCCTTCATTTAACCACACAGCTACTGGTGGCTTAGTGGTTCCTGAGGTAGACAGTTCATATAAAGAACATGTCCACAATCACAGAAAGTTCTCTCGGACAGCACTGCTTCAGAGGAACATTTAGTTACTCATCTCAGTATTTTGATCCTTACATAAGTTCTGTTTTCTTAAGAAGAGAAGTTGACCTTAAGAGGAAATGATCTCTTCTTTTTAATATCTGTAAAACAATGAAATACTTTGCCTATCATATTCCCAATAATCAAATAAAAGACAAAGGTGAGATAAAATGGAAATTTTCATGCTTTTCTGGTGGTAGTGTATCAAGTTATCCCTACTGAGAAGCAGCTGTGTAATAAGAATCTAGAGAAATACAAATATTCTCACCCTTTGATCCAGTAACCCAAGCTGATTCCTAACCTTTACTAATCCCAACCTATTTTAAGATAATAGGTAAACACACAGAAGGTGCTCGACATAAAAAGATGTTCACCATGGTGGTGTATATAACAGCAGAAAAATTGGATCAAAGTAAGTGTCTTGTAATAGAGGAATGATTAAACAATGGTGCATATACTTGATATTGATGCATAAACACGATTGTTACAAATAAAATGTAACAACTTGGTAAGTTACTTAAGACAGAATTAAATGGGAAAATACTCAGAATATAAAATTTTATCAGTTATCTATTGCCGTGTAACAAATTACCCCCTAGTTCAGTAGCTAACAACAACAAACATTTATTATCTCACAATTTCTGTGGTTCAGGAATCTGGAAGTGGCTTAGCAAGTGACCCTAGCAAGTGACCCTCACTCAGACCCTAGCTCTCAAGGTTGCAGTCAAGCCATTGCTTGAGGCTGCAGTCCTCTCAAAACGGGGGCTGAAGAACCTACTTCCAAGTTCGCTCGTTTGAGTCTTGGCAAGTGATTGTTGGTAGGCTATCAGGGTGCTTCTCTCAGTTCCAAACCACACCACATGGGCTTTTGTATGGGACTGGTAGCAACAGGGCAACTGACTTCCTTGCAGTGTGAGTAGGTCAGAAGGGAGAGACAGTGTGTGTGCGTGCAAGCGTCTAAGATGGACGGCACAAACTTTTCATAACCTAATCTTGATTATAAAGACTGGGTGACATCCCAACATGCTTGCCACTTTCCCTTTATTAGAGGTGAATCTGTAAGAGCATCCACTTTCCAGAGGAGGTGATCATACAAGCATCCAGACCCCAGGAGGTGGAGATTCCTGGGGCCACCTTGCAGGTTGCTTATCACAAAAATCAGCTATACAATATAGCCGCACCATTTGAAACAATAAAAAAGATTGGCTTCAAGAAATAAAAGAAGGAGAGAGAAGCAGACACGCAGAAGACAGAATGGATCTTCACTTCAGCTCTCTCTTAATGGTAGGACTATGGAGTACTTTTTTTTCTATATTCTCTCACTATTTTCCAATAATGGACATTTTCGTTTACAATTATCATAATGGAAACACTCAATAAATGTTATATAATTGAAAAGAGAAACCCTGTTAAGAATACACAGGTGCTACATTTATAACTGATGAAGGTCATTTTAAATCCACTTCCAACTCTGAAATCAACTTTCCTATATTCTTTTTTTTTTTTTAAGAAGCAATCAGCTGATGTCCCTGCAGTTGATAGAATGTGCTAGGTAAGATCATTAGAATCTAAATATCCTCCTCCTTCCCCTCCTTCCCAGAGCCCAGCGACTCCCCTCCCATGCACCCTCCTGCCAAATTCCCAGAGTCCCCTATATTTTAATGTCTGCAAGGGCGAAGGAGCCAGGATTGATGGCCCTGCAGTCGAGTCCCAGGCTGACACTGGCAACAGAGGGTAACTCATGCTTAGCCCTTGACGTAACTTTTTGATGACTGAAACCTGATTCCATCGACCGATCCCCAGTGGCTGATCTCATCTTTTTACCATCAGAGAAACTGAAGCAGAGTTACCAGGAAAGATAAAAAGAGGATGCAAGTGGGCCACGTCTCAATACAGAGAGGAATAAGCTTGTCTTTGATCGTTTGTCCAAAGAACATTCTGGATTCTCACAAATGGGGTGGCTGAACCCAAAATATTGCTGCAGCCAGTCCTCCCCCTGCTCCCAGCCAAATTTTTCTGAGCTGGGTGTCTGTGCAGTTCTTTAGGGAAAGCTACAAGTGTATTTTTTCCTTCAGGGATGACTTTGAGGCACCTCTCTTTTATTATAAAAATTGAGCAGAAAAGAATACTGCAATTGACAAAACAATCTTGAAAGCATTAAAAAATAAGCATAATAAATAACAGCAACAGAAATTATTATTTATTGAGTGTTTTGAGCTAGGAGCTAGAGGCAGATGACACCGGTTGAGGTCTGGCTCTGCCACGTATTCACTGAGACTCAGACAAGCCACGTTTTCTCCCTAAGCTTCAGTTTACTTCTCTGAGAAGTGATTATAATTGTACCTATTCATTGAGTTTGGGGGAAGGTTAAAGGAGATGACCCAAAGTGGGTATACAGTGCCTGAGATGTAATGATTGCTTATTAAAACATGATCTTTCTCTACCATAACTCAAACTCATCTGCTTAAAATTCTATCATAGTTTCCTATTACAGAGAATGAAATCAAAACTCCTCACCATAAGCAACAAAGCCCTATTTGATCAGTCTCTGTTGTTCTCCCTCATACTCACCACAGTCTAGCCCACTGTTCTTCACTCTGTCCCTGTGGTACGCTGCTCTTGCTCCTACCCCAGGACCTTTGCACTTACGATCCCTCTTCCTAAAACACTCTTTGCTCAGACATTTGTCTGGCTGGTTCTTTCTCAGTATTGAGCTCTTGAGTCAAATACCACCTCATCAGAAAGCCTTTCATGACACCTTTTTTTTTTTTTCCTGAAAATAACCAGAGTTGGTTTCTAACAGAAACCAACTCGCAATCAGAGAAGGCTAATGGATTCAAATAGCAATTTTCTTGAAAGAGTACTTTGTTCTTTCTTTCCCCTCTTCAACCACAAACCCCTCTGTATTTGTTAATGTTTCACGGCTTTATTCTTTTAGATCCTGTCACTGATCTGCTTTTAGATGAGTGGAAATTTTCACCTGGCTTGCTAGCACCCTACAAAGAAAGAGACTAAGGGTAGGGAATAAATAGATGAAGAGATGAATTTAAAGAGGATGAGTCTATGGTGAGTGTGATAAAAGCACTTCCAGAGATACAGTTTGCAAAATGGTTGATTTAGAAAGGGTATCTTAATACTGTTCGTGTGCATGCTTTCTGCGGCTCCAGCACAGCAATACTGGGAATATCTGAATTTGAAACCAGAGATGATTATCGCATACAGAGCAGGGATATTTCGCATAAGCAATGACTAGACCCAGCACAGCCATAAGAGATTTGACGCTGACTCCTGAACCCATGAAGATGAAGGATCGTCTCCTAAGAAGGCACTGCCCTCTTAAACCCTTTCAACGTTGCCCATTTTCTTGGGAGAGAGAGTAACTCTTTAACATGGGCTTCTGAGCTCAGTACCATCAGAAACACCTGGACCTCCTAACCCCTCTTTCACGTGCTCCTCTGGCTTACTGTTCTCCAGACACACAAGCATCTTACTTTGAATTTGCTGGTGCCCACCATGCGCCCTCCTACCACTGGGCCTTTGCACATGCTACACCCTCCTCCTGGGATGATGGTCTTCTTTCTCTTCTTTACCCTCTCATCTTTCAGTCCTCGCCTCAAACATCATGTCTTCAGCAAAATCTTCAACCTCCCTGACTAGCACCCTTCCCCCCACAATGTGTTCTTAGGTACGTTCCATCCTCTATTTCATAGCCCTCTTCATAGGCTTAGTTTTATAATCATTTAATTAACAGCTGCTTCTATCACCAGAGTGTGAGCTCTGATCTGGCAGGAAGTGTGTCAGATTTTGCTCAGCAGGGAATCTGCTGCCGTTATCACAGTTACTGGCTTAGTATGGTGTAGACAGTCAATAAATATTTGTTAAATGAGTGAAAAAAGAAAAGAATGAATGAATTTACTTTAGCACCGACTGAAAGAATAAATCCACATTAGCAATTCATATTTTGAACAATAGGCAATTTATTGACATTAGCCACATAAGCCTGTGTTTTTTTAATTCCCGATTCTTAAAATCATTCATTCAAAGAGCATTTATTTCTTTTTAACTGACATTTTGTGGCTGTCATGGGAAGGGTAGATGTTATGTGTGTTTCATGAACTATAACTGATTCACTTTGATTTACTTTATTTTTTTCCATCTAGAACAAAGGTCAGCAAACTTTTTCTGTAAAGGGCCAGAGAATAAATATTTAAAGCTTCAAGGGCCATATGGTTGCTATAGCAACCACTCAATTCTGCCACTGTGACACGAAAGCTGTCAGAGACAATGTGAAAACAAATGAGTGTGGCTGTGTGCCAATAAAACTTTATTTATAAAAAGAGGTGTTGGACTGGACTTGGTCCACGGGCTGTGCTTTGCAGATCCTTGTTATTTAGGATGGGGGAGAAAAGGTCAAAATATGGGATTAGCCTGGCATTTAATCCTGGAAAGGAGTGTGATACAAGGACTTGGCACACCAACTGATCTCTCTGGGCCTCAGTGTACTGAAGTATAAAATGGGAATAATGGCCACAAGAAAGCATGGTTGCGAAGGTAAGAGGCCTCCTACTAAATAAGCCAGAACTGAAAAACCTTGGTTTGCATTATATGCATACTTCCTTTTATGTTTACTTTCTACCTATAGCCATTCAGTCATATTACTTTTCTCTTTATGGTTGTGATATATAGGTTTTCTTTTTTTCCCCCAAAATTAATGTACTGAAGGAAAAAAAGAGTGAGTCAACATAAAGAATGTTTTAAGGTTAAAAAAGATTGTCTGGTTCTTGTGTGGAGGGGGGCGCTGGAGGTGCCCAGTGTCAGAGAGATCATGTGACAACCTATTGCAAGAACCCAGGAGCGCAGTCGTGGTGGCCAGGCATAGGTGGCATTATGCCTTCACTGGCAGAGGCTCCTTGAGGGCAAGGACCTTGTCGTACCTGGAGATTCCCATGGCATATAGAAGATTCTTGGGAAACAGATGTTGATAGAATGGAAACAGCAAATACTTTCTGGGCAATCTAGAACACCTTGTTTAAAAGACATGCTTTTATCGATGTCCTGCTTAGCATCCTGTTCTCTCATCGGGGGGCTTGAACTTCAAAAATTCACCCACAATCCAGCCATTTCTCACAATCTCCACCACTGTCGGCCAAGTCCAAGCCACTACCATTCCCCGTCTGTACTGCAGCCGCATCCCCAGCCCATCTGCCTGCTCCCAGCGCCCCCTTCCCACAGTCCACGCACCAGCACTTAGTCAACCTTTTCACACATAAGTCAGAGAACGTTACTCTCCTGCCCCAGACCTTCCAGCAACATCCATCGCCCTAGAATGACATCCAAAGGCCCATAGTTTCCTCACAACCTGACCTTCTGGGACCTCATCCACTCTCCCCTCCCTGACTCTGCTCCAGCCACACTGGCCTCCTTTGTTGAGACACCCAAAGCCCATAGTCGCCTCAGGGCCTTGGCTCTTGCGTTTTCTTCTGCCTGGGACCTCAGGCAGATACCTGTGAATATCCCCACACCTCCCCCCCTCCCTCCATTCAGACCTTGTTCCAACATCACCTCCTCAGCTGAGATCCTCCCTGACCTCCCCATCCAAAGTAGCTGCAATTCATAACCCCCAGTCGAGTTTCTCACTTTCTCTCTTCATCACAGTGTCTACTACCTGGTATTCATTTGTGTATGGCCTGACCCCCCCCCCCCCCCCCGCGTCCCTGTCTTTCCTATTAGAATATAAGCTCCATGGGGCAGGAATCTTTTTTTTTTTTTTTGCGGTACGTGGGCCTCTCACTGTTGTGGCCTCTCCCGTTGCGGAGCACAGGCTCCGGACGCGCAGGCTCAGCAGCCATGGCTCACGGGCCCAGCCACTCCACGGCATGTGGGATCTTCCCGGACCGGGGCACGAACCCGCGCCCCCTGCATCGGCAGGCATACTCTCAACCACTGCGCCACCAGGGAAGCCCGGGGCAGGAATCTTTTTATTCTTCATGGCTACAACGCAAATGTCTAGCAGGCACGTACTAGGTGTTCAATATATGTATGTGGAATAAGTAAATGAATGTAAAACACCTGGAAATCATCCATTCATCTCTTTCTCTCCCACTAAAAGCAGAAGCAAATCAGACTCATTATCAAAGATAGAATAAACATGTTGACATGTATTATTACATATAATACTAGTTTCACTTGATAGAAACCAATCAACATCTAATTGGTGCTTCCTATAGCATAGATGAAATTTTCACGATAAGGATAATTTTTTAAAAAATACCAGCTCAGGGGCTTCCCTGGTGGCGCGCAGTGGTTGAGAATCTGCCTGCTAATGCAGGGGACACGGGTTCGAGCCCTGGTCTGGGAGGATCCCACATGCCGCGGAGCAACTAGGCCCGTGAGCCACAACTACTGAGCCTGCGCGTCTGGAGCCTGTGCTCTGCAACAAGAGAGGCCGTGATAGTGAGAGGCCCGCACGCCGTGATGAAGAGTGGCCCCCGCTCGCCACAACTAGAGAAAGCCCTCGCACAGAAACAAAGACCCAACACAGCAAAAATTAATTAATAAACTCCTATCCCCAACATCTTCTTAAAAAAAACCCAAAATACCAGCTCAATGTTGGGGGGCATTGTTCAACAGAGCTGCCTTGTTCAACAGAGCCTTAGTGAAATGCATCTATAGAGAGTTCCAGAAAACTGCAAAAGAAAGATTCTTTCAAACCCACCAGAGGCACTGATAAAAGGTAGAACTCTTAAAGACAATCAGAATGTTTTACATCCACAAGAAGGTAAGCTCTGAAAAAATATTTGCTCCTGGAATCACGGAATTTTGAGCATAAATTGAGCAAGTAGCTTTTTTGCTCACAGAGGGTGGGATTCTAGCTGTGCTGAAGATCGCGTACAGGCAGATTTGGGGAGGAGTTTAAAAGGGCACATGCTAAAAGCATGCCCTGCACAGCTGTGACACATGCAGAAATAAAGCTTGCTTGTGATGTGAGGAGTTATAGATAATCAGATGGTGTCGAACAACTGAAAGGCCTACTGTTATCTGCTTCATAAAGTTTTGCTTAAGTTCTCTTAGGCAGATAGACATTGGAAGATGGCATTTGTCCCTGGAAGTAGAAAAGACACTCAGATCATTCCAACAGCTCTGATTTCCCCCTACCTATGGAAATGTTATCTCAAAATCTTTGATCACCTTTAGAATATAACCTATTGGGGAAATGGAATAGGCCAAAAAAAAAAAAATCAAGAAATAAGTATTAATTCAGCACTGTGTAGAAATCACCGCACTTGCCCTTTCATCCTGAAATGTAGGACAAACTTCAGCAATTCTTTTCTTCCCAGGCTACACGAGCCAGGGTCCTCTCTCTGAATCATGGGATTTTGCACTTCACAACGAGACCTGGGTTTTATTCTTGACATTTGCTTGCTGGGTAACCTTGGGAATATCATTGACCTCGTCTGAGCTTCTTCATCGATTAAAGGAGGGCGATAAGCTTGGCTCTACTGTTTCTAAAGGTTATTAATGAGGTTTAAGTGAGATGATGTACCTACAAGTGCTTTGCTCCTGGAAAGTGTGGCTCAAATGTGAAGGGACAGCGCTCTAAGGTGGGGACTGGACACTCAGGTGCCTGCGTGAGCCAGCTGGTGAGATAAACGAGGGAAGCCCTCGGGGTTGTAATCTTTCCACGCGGACACTATCATTTTGCATATGTAAGTGTCAGATGATTCTTTTTCCACAGACATATATGTTTTCTTCAATTTTGCCTGAAGCACGTGGCCTCCTGCACTAGCTTTTGTTGGCTCATGGTAGGCATATGGGTAGAAAGAAACATTACATAAAATTTGAGTAGAAGAACAATAAAAAATGACATAGGACACATGGAACCAGCCAGTAAGAGACAATAGGGATGTTGAGGATAGCGGCAAGCACAGTGCTCACACCCCCATTTGTAGCCCCATTTGTTGCTCCCATGAGAAAATGGGACTCCTGGGGCCAGATTTCCCAACTTAAAGAGAAGCCAGTCTTGGGCTTCCCTGGTGGCGCAGTGGTTGAGAGTCCACCTGCCGATGCAGGGGATACAGGTTCGTGGCCCGGTCCGGGAAGATCCCACATGCCGCGGAGCGGCTGGGCCCGTGAGCCATGGCCGCTGACCCTGCGCGTCCGGAGCCTGTGCTCCGCCGCGGGAGAGGCCGCAACAGTGAGAGGCCCGCGTACCGCAAAAAAAAAAAAAAAAAAAAGAGAAGCCAGGCTTTTAGAGCCATATATCAATATAATAAGCCTTCAAATATTTAACTAAAAGTTAATTCACTGATTAAAGTTCTGAAAAATACTGGAAACACACCCTGGAGTCTGTATTGTCTTGTGGGCTACAGTTTGTGACCCAGAAAACCTACGATGTAATGCTTTCCTGTAGCCAATGGATCACATGCCATCATTGTCTTCTGGGGCTACTCCAGCATCTAACTGGACTTTTATTTAGATCCTACCCGCTAACCCATTTCATGGAGTGAAAGGTGCAAGATTCCCAGACAATGAGGGTTTTAACACTCTTTGCAGTTTTTCCTGGGTCCAGGTCCTGAATAAGTGAAGTCAGTTTCAGAATGAGAACGCCTGGCGCTGGGAAGACACTTCAAATTCAGGTTTTCCCTCAATCTTCAGTTATTTGTCCTGGGTGTCCTCTGCTTGCCCTGCACTTCTATTCTGTACCCTCCTTCTCTGCCCTGTGCCCCGGGAGGCTGACCTGAGATCAGGTCACCAGGATCCTGTATCGTCTGGATCCCATGCCTTCTGGCTTCCCCTTGGGTTTATCCAAAGGGGATGGGCTGGTAGGAGGAGACTGAGGTGGGCATATATGTTTCCCCGGCTTTTTATGGCCAGACTGCCATGAATCCTGTATCCCTCTACCAAAGGTGGTAGCTCCTATGAGACAGTCCTGTACATGTGGCCACACCCTCGCCAGGTTCTGGAAACTGCCGTCTGCTCGTTCCCCTTCAGCAAAGGCTCCCTTCTGTCACTAGTCTCAGGTCACAGCAATGCCCCTTGTTGTTTTTGTAAAAACCACTCCCACATCTGACTCTCCTCCTATTATCCAGTGGAGTACGTCAGGTGTTTCCTGCCTGGTCACATCATTCATTATCCAAATGGACCATTTGGAGTGACAGTGAGGGCCCAGTTCCACATCAGAACCACAGGTGAGCTTACCAAGCGCTTCTCATGTAAGCACTCAGTAAATATTTGCCAGAAAAAGAGATTAGCCTTTATTTAGCCACTGACAAACTTTCGAAAAATCAATACACGTTCAAACACCTGTCTTAGAAGAAACAAAAATCTCACACATATTAACTAATTTTCCCCCCCAACTTGCATTTAGGTGGCAGGCATTTTTTATATAGAAGGCATAGTTTAGGTGTCATAATTGGGGGGGGGGGGTGGAGGAGATAAATGACCATCAATAATGATCATGATGATAATCCAAGCAAAAGATGACTGTCGAACCGTGACTGTTTGCCAGGTCCTCTGCTGTGGCCTTTACGTATATTATTTCATCTACGGCTCACAACAACATTCTGAGGTAGTTACATTTCTACACCCAGTTGACAGCTGTAAAAATGTAGGTTTAGAGATGTTAAGCGATTTCATACATGAAGCAAGTAACTTGATCAGGACTTTACCCCAGGTCTCCTGATTACCTCTAGATTTCAGTATCTTCAGTTTCAAAGAAAGGAGTGGTCAGTGAGAGAGGGAGTAGTCCAGAAAGGTAAGTATTAATTAACTTCATCATATACTTGAGAAATTGATACTTGCATCAAGAGTCTGTGGACCACACGCTGATGGATCTCTCGACTGGGCACAAGAGAGCGTCAACAGTGGTTGGACATGGAAGGTGGCAGTTTCTGGCATTCTGGGGAGAGGAGACCTAATTTTATGATTTGTTATCTCTATTTTACTACTAAACAGAAATTTTGCTCATGGGAAAAGACCCTTATTTGTACCAAATCACACATGGGAACAATACCTTAGAAAACATTTGCTATTTTTGGTTACGTAAGTCATCCTGTCATTTCCAAACAAAACTGAAATTTCCTTTGGGGAAACTATTTATTACCCATTAGATATAGTCTGATAGGACTGATTCAAGTTCCATACCCTCCAGGCCTAGGTAGGGGGCCTGGGACACTAACTGGGTGGTTTGATGGATGGTAAATGGCCTATCTGTATAGACACCCTCTGCCACGTGACACCTGGAAGCTCCTTCCATCAAAAGATACGACATTTGTATCTCCATCGCTTGAGGCTGGCCTTTTGTCTCACTTTGTCCAATGCAATGGAAGTGACCACGGTGTAGGTCTGAGACTACCTACAGAGGCCTTTGGGGCTTTTGCTTTCAGAACCTTGCCACCACATGGGAACAAGCCCAGTTAGTCTGCTGGAGGATGTGAGGCCACGTGGAGAAGCATTCCTTGAGTGGAAGCCCCGCAGGCGGAGCCAGCCCTCAGCCTAAATTGCTAGCCTATAGGATCATGAACGAAATAACTGGTTCTTGTTTTAAGCTACTAAATTCTGGGTTTGTTTTGGTTTGTTTTTTAATGTAGCAATAGCTAAGTGATCTGGTTGAGCACATTGGATACTCTCTGTAGTATCTGCGCCTTAAGCAGAGAAGACAAGAAAACAACGACATTTTTGGACATTCAGTCCAGTGGCGGCACCTAAACAGACTGGTCTACAGTTCTGGCTTTCCAGACGCGGGGTGTCTTGGCACTGGCCTGTTTCCGGGCTTGGTTCTCCAGCCTTCCTATCTGTTCTGTGAGTTACTAGTAAACCCTCCAGTGAATTTCCTTTTTGTTTGAGTTACCGAGAGTCACTTTCTCTTGCTTGTAAGTCTAAGGACCCTAACAGTCCAATATACGATTAGATGTGGTCATCTAAGACAGAGTCCAAGCAGGAGAGGGAGAGTGTCCCATGCAGCTGTTGGAGGAGATACGTGGGGACAGGGACCCCTTGCCTAACACTGTATAGGTCGCTGCTTACTTTGGCTAGGCTGCAGGGTTGGTCTTGCTTTTAGTGCTCTGATAAAATCCCAGACTGGAGACATTCAACACTTGCCTTGCTGGAGTGCTATAGGGTGTGTCCAGAGCTATGGCCACAGCAGCTGTTCTTCCCTCTTTTGTCAACTTCCTCATAAGTCAACTGAATTATTTGGGGTTTTATCAGGCTGCACAATGTGTCCTGATCGTGTTATGGGAACTCTCATTTAAAAAAACTGTTCTGAGGAAAATGCTGTTAAAATGGTCTACTCTGGGCCTTTGCACATGCTGTTCCCTTTACCTGGAGTATCCTGTCCTCCGCTCCCCCCATATCACCCCTCTACCTGATCCTCTCTCGGTGCTGGAATGCCTTCTCTGAGCACCCTTTCCTGCCTGCCCAGTGTCCTCACAGCCCCTTAGTAGCATCACACCATACCATAAACACCATTATGTACACAATTACAGTATGTTGTAAACATCTGTTTCCTTGAATATCCTCCCTCCATTCTGTGAGCTTCCTGAGTTTCAGGACTTGTACTTTTAAAATCATTTCAACCCCCTACCCCCCACGCCAAAGAATCAGACAAAAAGGGAAACCATAGAAGTCAGATATTCGGGATTCAGACATCAACTACATCACACATGAGCTGAGCGATTGTGGCCAGTCAACTCATGAAACCTTTCTAGGCAGTGGTGGGCCACTGGCCAGATCCAACCTATAGACTTACTTGTATTGTTTGTCCTGCATAGGGTTAACAAACGATAGTTTAATGGCCAGCATTTCAATAGTATTAGACTCTACATCTGGATTTCTAGCTTTTCTGCTTCTCTCAAAAGATCAGAAGATTGGCCATCTGGGGTCTGTGTATCTGTAGAGCAACAGCAGTTGTGTTAGTAGGGTTAGGGTTAGGGTTTAGGGTTAGGTTAGGGTTAGGGTTAGCGCCAATGAGTCCCCTACAGATGGCGTGTGAGCTCCCAGGTCACCATGGGTCCTCTGTCTCACCTTGTTACTGTAGTGAATTGATTTAAGATGCTGGAACGCTTTGCTTATTACTACTGAGAACATAAAATCAAACGAACAAAAAAAACACTGCCAATCAAATCATGGCTGGGGGTTTCATCCTGATTTCATATATGTTTTATGTAAAAAGGAGCATACTGGGCTTTTAGAACATGATGCCTTCAGGGCTCCAGCAGAAACCTGAGTTTGGAAACCTTGGACCAGATGATGCTTCACATCTTTTACAGCAATCCTATCCTCTAACTCCATTTAAATAGAAAATAATCTTTGTGTTTTGTTTGAACCTTCTGACAGTGAATCATATTTTATGAAAGCATCAATTTTAAAATGTTTGTGTATATGAATGATATATATATATATCATTATATATATTGTGATAGATCCTCTATCTAGCTATATATACATATATATATATATATATCATGCTTCATTTCACATTATTCTTAGGAATAACCACCAACTGTTTCCATTATATTATCTATGACCAATATTAAACTTATAAAATAGCTAGAAGGCGGTAGTTATTAGAAAAGTCATACAATTACAGACATAGCCACACTGGCCCACAATCCCTTACCTACAATTCCCAAATTCTAAAAGCTCTAAAAACCGAGTTTTGTTTTTTCCTAATTTATTTAGCAGAAAAATCAGACTTGAACTGATTTGAGACATTTTAAAACTTGAAAAAAAAGTCTCACTTAGTAACATCAATATTTCATCATGGAATGATTTATATTTTTAAGTTGAGTATGCCTTTCTCAACCTCACTGGGAGTGGTATCCAATATTTGGTATACGTACCACGTTCTTTTTCTAAAATCTGAGAAATGATGTATTTCAAAATGCATCTGCCTCAAAGACGCAGGATTTGTGGATATGTGTAAATAAGGATGCCAGCCCTCCCAGCTACGAAAGACTGCAGTCAAAAGTCAACTTAAGTTCCCCTCAGCTTCTGTTTTACCCATTAAGCGGGCTTGATAACATGCATTATTTCTTATTTAGTCCATTCTTGATCCTTCTGAGTGATCACGTGCCAGTATAATTGGACATCGTCGCTGAATAGGGCTGGGCCCCTCACACACTCAGCTCCTGATTCTCTCTTTTGACCTCGAGCCACAGAGGAGAGAAATAATGATAGAAAAAGCACACCCCATGCTCCCTCTGTTTTGATAGGAACGTGCTGTCAAGGGGGAGTGATATGATAAGGCCTTAAATAAATTAATGTTCTAACAATGTGTTGAGAATGGGAAAGGTAACATTTAATAAGCATGTTAGGGTAATTAGTTAAGTCACTTGTCAATTAACTAGATTACCTAATAGCTAATTTGTCTCTCCAAGCAGCAGGCTTTGTGGAAACACAGTCAAAGAAAACTTATTTTGAAAGGCTAGCCTTCCCACATAAGGGTACACAGGCAGTCCGATTTTAGTGAGTCTGCCGGCTTCAGAACTCCATTGATGAAAATCTTAGTTTTCTTATTTGCTTTTAATAGAGATCCTCTTTTTTCCTTTTCTTTTAAAAATGTTCTCTTCTTTTCCTCCCTCCCTTCTCTCCTTCTTTCCTTCCTTCCCTATCTCCCTCCTTCTTTCTTTCTTTTGTTTTCTGTTCTTCTTTTCCACCTTTATTAATTAATTTATTTTATTTCTGTAGCTGATTCTACCTCAGGTCAGAGGTCAGCGAATTTTTCCTGTAGAAAGCCAGCAAGTAAAGATTTTAGGGTTTGTAGGACAAGAGGCAAAATCGAGGCTATTGTGCAGGTACTTACAGAACAAGGAAGAAAACAAGTTTCCATAAAAGTTTTTCAACCATTTAAAATATATAAAAATTATTCTTAGTTCACTGGCCGTACAGAACGATCTGTGGGCTGTATTTTTTTTTTTTTTTCAGTATGCGGGCCTCTCACTGCTGTGGCCTCTCCCGTTGCGGAGCACAGGCTCCGGACGTGCAGGCTCAGCGGCCTTGGCTCACGGGCCCAGACGCTCCGCGGCATGTGGGATCTTCCCGGACCGGGGCATGAACCCGTGTCCCCTGCATCGGCAGGCGGACTCTCAACCACTGCGCCACCAGGGAAGCCCTGTGGGCTGGATTTGACCCACTAGTTGTCATTGCTAACCTCTGCTTTGGGTCATCATTAAGTTGTTAATTTCCTAAATTAACATGATTACATTTGCAATCCAGAGGCTTCAAAAATCACAGGGTCTCCTCACCATGTTCATCCTTTGCACTGCCAACCAGAGGCTAAGAGCATAGACTCTGGAACCAAACGACCCGGAGTAGATAGAATCTCAGCTTTGCCAAGAACATGCAACCTTGGGCAAGCTACCTAACTTCTCTGCGCTTCAACGGCACCATCTCCAAAACAGACCCTTCTCATAGGATTACTCTGAAGATTAAACTGAGTGTATAAGTAAAACAGTGTCTCGCATAAAGTCAGGACTATGTAAACGCCAACATATTTTTATTACTTTGATAGCACAGGGAGTAGAAGGAAGGACACTTCCTGTTGGAACAACAAGAACCACAAAAAAGATAAGCAGGGTCTATTCTCCGATCCCTGGAGATCCATTTGGTGGCAAACTTCACGCCAAAAGGAGCGGAGACGGAAGAAGACATTCTTGGGCATTTTCCGAGCGTGCTTATGCAAACGGGATGGCGTAAAGTCTCTTCGGAGAAGGAGCCCGCCATCAGGTCTCTCTTCTGCCTGGTGATTTATTGGAATCCTCTGCTTTTGTTCAGATAGGTTTTCCTGCCTCAGCTCTTCAACAATTCTGCCGCAAGCCGTGCCCCATACGGCACAAAGTCTGTCTCTGTGCCCTACATAATACGTGATGCGAAGAAGTACTGTTAAAAGAGGTTTCCTGTTTCGGTTTCCTCATTGGCACCAGGAGCGATGGGGAAGTCTCTGGAGGACTTAGCAAGCACACACAAAAACAGAACCACCGCAGACCCTGCCTGCGCAGCTCTGGAACGTGAAGTGCCCCTGGCAGAAACTTTTCTTTTTCCTCTCCGTCTTTCCCTTTGCTCCCTTTTGATATTTCCTCTTTCCTTCAGCCTAGCCTTGACAGTAAGTGCGATCACATCACACACAAGTTGCTTTGGAAAGCCCCGTTTTTAATGATCTGGCAGCCGGTAGACACTGAAAGGCCTTCCAGAAAAAATTTCAATCCCTCTTCCCACAGCTTCCGCAAGCCTCGGTGATAAATGACACCTCTCATTCTGTCACAGACAAGGAGCACAGACGGGGGACGTCAGTGATGTATGGCTCACCAGAACAGGAAATCAACTTTTTTTTTTTAAAAAAAAAAAAAAACCTAAAAGAGCTGACCAGGACATTCTCAGGGTCCTGCTCCAAAGGCCTCACCTAAGAGACTGTCTGAAAGAGAGGCTGAAAAAGTTTTAGTTTAGGAGAAAAAAAAAAAAAAAAGGATGAGATCAAATCAAGGAGAAGTATGTATCTGTGAGGGAGCTGGTGCGCGATGAAGCTGCAGATTGCTTTGGCGTTGTTTATTTCTTGGTGGCGCCCTGGATATTAGCCAAATTTTCACCTCCGCGGGTGATTTATGGAGGAAAAGGCTGCTCCCTGCTCTGTAAGAACTCTATTTTCTTTCTGGAGCCACAGAAAAAAGTGAGTCAAGATTTGTTTGTCAAGCCTAAATTACCCCATTTTACACTGCCCCCAGCGAAAAGCAATAAAATTCCCAATGCCCCCCAAGGGATTCCCTCCATACAAAGATTGTCCCCTGAAGATTAACAACCTTGCCTTTTTATGTTGATGGCAATCACAGGAAAGAGCAGGAGGTGGCTTCTTTTTCTTTATCTGAATTTTTTCCTATTTGTATCACACTCCCCCCTTCCCCCCACCTCCACGATCCATACATATTGAATTCAAAACCCTTTTCTTTTCTTCTACTGAAAACCTCTGCACTTAGATCCACTTGAGGCTCTGATTTAAAAGGCAAACGCAGACTCTCATCAAGTTGAATCTGAACACCTACTGGGTGTCAGGTCTGTATTGGATCCAAAACAGGAAACTAAGAAGTAGATGCCTAAATTCTTTCTAGATCTCTCGACCTCAGCACTATTGACATTTGGGTCAGATGCTTCTCTGTTGTGGTGCTGTCCTGTGCACGGTAGGATGTGTAACAGCATCCCTGGCCTCTACCCGGCATCCCACTCCCCCCAGTACCCCCCTTTGCTTAGTTATGGCAATAAAAAATGTCCCCAAACAATGCCAAATGTCTCTTGGGAAACAAAGTTGCCCCCAGTTGAGAACGACTGTTCTAGAAGTTTGAAATCAAACCTCCAAAGAAAAAATAACACTCATGACGTTTACGGGGAACAACTGAAGTTGGTAATTAAATACTAAATGCTATGACCTAGGAAATAAAAGCTATAGGAATTGAGGAACTTGCCAACAGGGATGTCTATTTACCAGGTTTGCGCAAATGTCTCTATTTAAGCTGCGTAACAAAAATAAAATCGTGCTGAGCCATCACTTATTTTGTGCATGTCCTGTGTACAGATACGACTGAGCTGGATATTGGAAGGCCATAGCAGGTTTTCAAAAAAGAGAAATCTTAGTTGCAGACAAAGCATATTCAAACATTAAGACAGTGGGAGACAATAACTAACAATCAAAAATCTCTTTTCTTTTCCCATGATATTCAGAAATGATATAATTAAAGTTTTGGTAATTAATAAATTATCCTTTATTAAACAATATTATTAAATCTTTGTGAACATTTAAGGTTCTAAATTGGACTGAAGAAGGCAGGACTAAAATTAAATTCTCGTGTCTATGCTTTCTTTGTAGATGATAACCTAAAAATGTTAACATACAAGTCTTCTAAATTCTAGTAGAGTTTATACAGTGATGTTAAAAACGTTCTTGGGCCTACCCAATAAAACATAAGATGAAGAGGAAGTTCAGCCCAATTTCTAGACACCATATATAATATCTAAGGTTTTCATCTATCTCTCTCTCTCTCTATCATCTATCTATCTATCTATCTATCTATCTAACATCTATCTATTTACATATAAAGCTGTGCTGTGATCACAAAGAATAGAAACAAAAAACCATATAATTAATATATTGGGCACAAAAGCTGACCTTAACGTAAAAATGGAAGAAGAAAAGATCTCAATGAATTAAGAAGAATGGGGCCATTGCAAAACGGAATGGGGACATTTCCGTCAATTAGAAAAAGCACCACAAATGCTTTATAAATACCGTTTAATCTGCAGAATTACAAGGTAAACAATTTCGGTTGGCGTTACTGTTATCCATATGGGCACTGCAACTACTTTCATAAGGATGTTACAAATGAGAGGACCTATCCTTTATCCCACTCTCCCCCTCTCCCTACAAACCAGCTGGTGGAATTTGTTCTTCATTGTATTGGATTCTATCTTGGTCAACTTAAGACGGACCATTCTTTGTTCACACAACGCTGCCTTGCCTATCAATGGGGATCCTAATAAAATTTTATGCTGTTATAGGACTTTTCTGTCTCATCCTCACCTCCTGGTCTTGCATCATGTTGAGGGCAATTACACATTTATTTATTACACATCCCCAAATATAAAACCGTGAAAACGATACCAAAGACAGCAGCTTTTCAATCCTCCATCAAGATATACCGGTTTCAAAAGACAATCCCTGCACCGCATCCTGAGGGTCATTACTCACTCTCGAAGGCTCATTTCAAAGGCCTCCTTCATCTCTTGATGTCATTAGACAGCGTGTGTGCCAAAGTGCTGCTTGGGGATCTCAATAACTCCACGTTCTCTCTCAGAGTATGATTAGTGGGACAGATGCGAGCACCAATTTAGGCTGTGTCTACACAATGCCAAAACAGCCCATGGAGAAATGAAACCATCTATCACACAACTGGCGGATTTAGCTACATGATGCAAACTGCGTGGACTCATCTCCCCTCCCTCCACCCCCCCCCCCCCCCATTTCATTGACTGATTAGTTGAGTTCATTTTGAGTATCTGGGAATGGATCTGCCTCACAGGCTAGATTGGAAACGGACCACAGAGATGACCTGGTCTTCGCCATCTGGCACTGCTCAAACTCTGACCTCTTTGCGTAGGCTAGTCTCCCTGTTCACCACGCTTTCACCCAGCCCAGCACGTTTGAGCACGTGGATCTAACTTCCTGAAGCTTCAAGATCTCCTTCTAAACTATTTATTAAGATTTTGCTTAAGCTAGACAGTACTCCACGTGCTTTCTTTATACGCATTCATTACCTTATTCGATCATTACAAGAGTCCTATATGAGGCAGGTGCCGCTATCATCCACATTCGATTCTGACAGTGCCCTGTTCCTATCTCCTAGGCGAACACCTCTCCCCGCCAGGCATACCTACTTGGAACGCCTGTGCTTCTCTGGCTGAGGGCAATTGTCCAGCTCTGAGGGCGTGTCTGGCTTGCACATAGAAGAAGCTGGAAATGCTGGAGACGAATGCCCCAGGAAGAAGCCCTGAGGCCACGGAGATTTGGTGGGAAACTATCCCAGCATTCTTGCCTCTCATCTAGGACAACTCTGAAATGCGTGCTGTGCACTTGCTCCCAGGTGCCCCAGCAGCAGTAAGCTCCAGGCGCCCATGGGGCTAACTTGCTGGATCACTCACTCTTGATTAGTATCCCTCTTCTCCCTGTCTTACTTCTCCGCTCCCCTCTGGTGGTTCCTGGGATCAACAACCAAGTAAAGTATTTGTACTCAAATTCTCGTTTCTAAGCCTCATTCTAGAGGAACACAAACAGGACAGCACATTCATCCAGATAAGAAAACAAATGCAGACGCACTGAACACCTTGCCCAGGGAAATAGAACTGCTCTGTTATTTTCACATCAATACATGGAATTTCTATAGGGCCCAGGTTCCCCCTTGACTCGTTTCCTTTAAAAGAACATGAAGCTGCTTATGATCAACTGCTGTCACCGTGTCCTGGTCTGAGGAACCATGAGAGAAACCCCTCTTGGATTTGTCTTGAGACCCAAGCACGAGGCTGCTTGAACCTTGGGGTGACACAAATATCGTAACTCTTCACTTGACCCCCTTTAGGCTTTATCTACTCAGGATGCTCACGCGTAAATTTCTGCTCCAGTTTTAGCTGCATTTCTGTGAAATCACATTTCTGTGAAATCACATTTCTCCGAATTTAATTTTATTGTTTTAACAATATTTAATTTTGCTATTGTTTTTTTCTCTCATCTTCCTTTTCAAACCACTCTAACCTGTGTGAATTATTGTATCATGACTCAATGCTTTTAGGAGAAAGTTTTATAATATTTCTGACATCATATATGTAACATTTTAAATAATAAATGATCATATGTAATATATAATAAATATAACAATATATTATCATTATAATATATAATAAATAAATAGGACACATGTAACATTTAACTTATTTGTTATACCTTGAATACCATTTAGTACCATAGATCTTGAATCAACGTGTTTATCCATATAACCTCATGGTACGGGCGTCAGAGTATCATATTTGGAGCACAGCTTGAGAGCCAGACTGCGTGAGTTCAAATCTCAGCCCCATGAATTATGAGTCATTAGGCAAGTTACTTAACATCCCTGTGCTTCAGTTTCCTCACTGTAACAGCAGGGAATAATAATGGCGTTCAGGGCCACTGTAGGATTAAAGGAGTTAAAATATCTACAGTGATGAATTAGAACAGTAACTGGCGTGCAGCAAACATTATATAAGCGTTAGCTGTTACTACTACAAGGCAACTCTAAATCAAGATTATTACAATTATTTCTGTGAAGAATGTGTTTGTCAGGGGCATGTGCAGTTGGTCCCACAGAATACTGAGACCAAGCTTACCATCAAGCTGTCAGCTATAAAGCGTGCCCTCAACTTTGCAGAAGTTTCCACATAGGAAACTGTGAATATCAGATTTCAGTAAGCATGGAAGATTCTGGGTGAGGAGTCGGCCCCTAGTTGAGGCCTGCCAGGGGCTGTGAGTAAATGTGCCATGTGCCTTCCTTCCCATAGGCCTCCTAATAAATTCTGGCTTCAATGGTAGATGTGTTTTCAATTCTAATAGCATTCACATATGCCTCATCTGGTAAACAGCACTTGTGCAAAAAATTGGATTGGGGAGAAAAGCCCCCAAACACTTGTCTTAAGTGTTGCAAAGCCGTGGGTCACGTCAGCGCCGGATGGAAGCAACATTACCCAATGCGATCTGACACAATTCAAGCAATGCAATGTGACAAGACACTAGCAAGTAAGCAAAAAACACTCTATTTTTGGCCCAAACGCTCATTATCATCTTACATGCAGACGGGCTGATCTGTGACGGTATTAAGTGGAGCAATTCTGTTTTGATCCTATTACTGCCATTGGCTTGTAGATGGGTTTGGAGAACTTCTCAACCACCTGGCCTCTCTAGGATTTTCTGAATTTTACTCTTTTGAAAGTATTCTCCGACGGGGTAGGTCACAACCCTGTCTGGTTTAGCACAGAGACTGCCAAGGTACAGCAACTCTGCAGAATGCAATGAAAGAATTAGACAGGGCAGGATGTTGTTCTGAACATGATGGAGACATTGAACATCTGTTTTATTGCTGCCTGGCTCTATTCCTCCTTCTCCAGGTAGCAAGACACCACACTAACTCTCGAATATTCTACCCCTTAGTCTTAATTCCAGTGCTCTATGTGGGAACTCGTCATGTGACTCAGAACTAGTCAATCGGAAAATAGCCTGCCTCTGACCACAGTGACTGGTTAGAGAGTGGCCATGTGACCTGATGAGGACCACTGAGACCTATTAAGCCTTTCTTTCCTCTGGGCATTTGGAAGAGAAGCTTCTGGTGGTGTCCTTTGCTGCTGGATCTGAGTCTGGAAGCCCTCAGGAGCTGTGGGGGCCACCACAGGAATTCTGAGGGTAGAGCCAGGACAGGGGAAGGCAAACATTCCAAAGAGAGTGGAACAGAGTTTATTTCATTCCTGGGACCAAACCAGGCCTGAGAGCCACTACTCCTGTACAATTCAATCACATGAGCCGACTAACTATCTTCCAACTTTTTTTCCTTAAGCCCTTTGGAGGTGAGTTTTCCATCACTGGAAACAGGAAAAAAAAATTAAAGTCCTAATTCAGGGATGGCACTGAAAAGTCCATGGCTACAAGAGATGAGTGTGGTCTTAAACCTTGGAAGCAGACCTCCTTCCCACCACATCCACTTGTTTGCCACCCAAAGATGGAGATGAATGAATCCCCTAGGTTTCTAGCTGGTGCCTGGTGACTGTCGTGGGCAATGCCACCTCAGCGTTCGGTGCCCGTCAACACTCCTACCTGGTGACGAGGCTCTGTGGCTTACTCGGCCCTTAGCTCCCCTCAGCAGAAACACTTCATCACCCTGACACGCTGGTACGCTAAGTGGAGAAGTGCGAAGCACGGCGAGGTCACCTAGAAGTTAACTGAAGGGATTATAAGGGACAGAAGACACACTTCAGCAGGGAGGGCCCTGACAGGTTCAGAAAACGCGGCAAACGGTGCTCAGGCCCGGCGCCCCCCGGCCATACACCCCACCACAGCACCGACCCCCGAGTTCTAAACAGTTAAATATGAAACTGTCAACAAGGCCCTGTCTTAATAACCAAACTTGAGGCCTTTTATCCCGGAAGATTTATGAAGTAATTTTAAAGAGATCCAAGCAAACATCTGTCAATAAATTGAATGCCGGCTACAGGATTTACAAGCAAGACAAGAATTTCTCATTAAGTGCACATTAACATGGTGGGGACCATAAATAGAAGGGGGCCAGGATGCGAGCCTCTCAAGCTGTCGTTAAAGCACCATCTAAGAACTAATGAGGAAGCGATGGAAAGATACTAATGACGCCTTGGGCTCCCAACCTTCGCCAGTGGAAAAGGGCCGCCCGGCATCAGATGACACAAGGGAGGCGAGAGCCTGGCCGGTGGCTCCCGGCAGCTCATTCTGCTATCTGCTCAGGAGCTGCAGGTCCCCGTCTAGCACGGGGACATTGGAGGTACCACGTGGCTTGCTACCCTATAGTACCTAGAACCCTCATGATGGTTAACTTCATATGGTCCCAAACACACACACTCAGCAAATATTCCTGTACCACCTACTTCATGTGGAACACTGTCCTAAATAATGTTTCCCCAGTGCAAGGGGGAACCTCTGGAAACTTCTCTTTGGCTGAAACATACCTTTGACAGGCAGACAGGTAAAAGCTTCATCACTGAAGGATGTGGCAAAAGAGCGGGTTAGAGAAAGATCCTGGAGGTCCAGGTGGTCCACACCCTCCCCCAACTCACCCCTTTCCCTGAGTCTTCCCAGCATGCTTTGCCCACATGGCTCTCTCTACACCCATAGAAGTGCACAGATAAGAGCCACCAACAGTAGAAGGTCAGGGGAGTTGATGAGACTAGAATCCTGCAAAGGTCAGTGGGGAGCTAGTTTGGGTCATGAAATAAGACAGGTATATATTGCTGGAGTTGTCAGAATGTGGAATTAAACCAGGAAGCCGCTCACTTTGTGATTGAGGTCAAAGTCACTCTGTCTTCTGGTTTTCTTCATAACATGTGTATCATAATATATCATTATATTATCTTAACATATTATAATATAATATACCATTATATTATAGTGATGTTATATATATTTCCTTTTTTCTTATTTTTGTCTGTATCCCCACGTGAATTAACTCCTTATGAAGGCAAGAGCTGTTTCTGTTTTGTTCAACACTGTGCCCGCAGAGCCTAGAGCAGTACCTGGCATAGAGTAGGTACTCAATAAGTATTTACTCTATGAATGAATGAACAAATGAATGAAAGACTAACAACGCTGAGGTCCAGCTAGGTCAAAATATGGCCAAATAAAGAGTACATGCTTGAGTGAAAATGAAGAAGATGAGAGTAGATAGTTTTTGTAATTTTCCTAAAACTTTTAAATGCTGAAAAACGTGCAAAAAAGCTTATGAGGGCACCTGGAGACAATAGGTAATGTTTAGTGTGAATCCTGAGAAACAGTCAGATGGATTAAGGACTCAACAAACAATTATCAAAGGAACGAAAAAAAAGAGGACCAAGTTTGTCACATGCCATGTATTGTCATTAGGAACGTAAACATAATGATAAATTGTCACAAATTGTAATAATGCTTTTGAGGCCCGGCCATGTGCTAGGCACTCTGCTAAGCCCTTTATCTGACACTAACGATTGCATGTTTGCTCACTGTGTACTTGTATGCACAACCGAAAGCAAAATGCTGGCCAGGTGCACAGAATTAGACTGATTTGTATTGAATGGACAACGGGAATTCAGGGAATGAAAGAAAATATTCCAGGAAGGCAAAAAGTGCCACTGTTGGGAGGGCAAACAGAGTGGCAAAACTCGTCCAAAGGAAAGCCCTTGCTCTGAAGGGCCCCCCCACCAGAAGTGGGCAGTCTGGTTTTCTCACCCCACCTTGCACAGTGCCTATCTGCAAAGACAAACTGAGACAGTCCGTCGACCAAATAGATGGAGTATTTCAGATGCCATTTATTCAAGAAACACCAAGAACTACTCTGTGCCAGCCCTGTCTGAGGCGTAGGTGCTGCAGTGAAGAAAACAGACTCAGTCCCTGGTCTGGTGAAGCCAGGAGTCTGGGAGGAGGAAAGGTGGAGGACAAGCAGTTGTAAGTCTTACGAGTTCTACGAGCAGACATCTGTGCTGCTGTGTCACTGTTTGCTATGGGTAAATGTTTCAGAGTAATTTAAAGAAGAAAAGATAGTTGCAGCTAAGTAGTTTGAGAAACACCGTCAGAGCAACTTTCTGAGACCCACTTAGCAGGAAAGATGGTGTGTCGTGATTACTTTCTTTCTGCAGATGAGTTGTGTGTGAGACCTCGCTTTCTGGCAGATCCCCTCCCTTTGAAGAAAGAATCTGCCATGATTCACCCAGCTATTTATTTCTTCATTTGTTCAATAAACAAATGAGCCCTTTTCTATGCACTATGCTCACCACTGGCCAATGGAGACACAGAGATTTAGGTACAGCCTTGTGGGGTTCATTAGCTGTAGGGGTGGAAAAAGATACTCAAATAGACAGCATATCAAGTGTTAAAAGCAGCTACACAGCAGAGTGTAGGAACACAGGCTTGGTGAATTCTACCTGAGGAACTTAGAGAGGAGTTCACAGAGATTGGCACATGTAAACTGGGTTTTGAAGGATGTATAGAAGTCCACCAGGTAGAAAATATACAACCTAGACAAAGGGGACAATATTTTGATGCGGGGGGAGGAAGTATACAAATATGAAAGCCTTAATATGTTGGGGTAACTGCAAAGTGTTTGATGTGAGTAAAAGTGAGAAGGAAGTTCTTGTTGAAGAAAGCTGGTAGAGAGGGGGAACAGGCAGGCGCGAAGGCTGCTTTTTGCTGTTTGGGGGGAACAACATGGGAAGTGTCTTTAATGATGGGGTGAGGAGTTTGGACTTGAATCTCTGCTAGTGTTGTCCAAGCTTCAGTCATTTGTATACCACCTTTACCTGATTTGTTTTTTAAGCAGCCCACTTAAAAAAAAAAACAAAACACATTTGATTAAATTTTAAAAGGATGTTATAAGTAAACATCATGAATGAAAAATCAGGCTCACCATAAACAAGTTACAACTGTAAAAATAAATATATAGCTATTTAAATAAAATGTATTCATTTGTATATTTTCCCCAAATCATCTCACACACTGCACTTTCAGAAACATTGTTTGCAACCCTGGGATTCATGGTATACACAATCAGATCAGAGCTGTGCTTTACAATGATACTTGTGTTGCCAATAAGAAGAATGGATTTGAGGGGCTGGATGCACAGAGACCAGCCAGGAGGTGATGATATTAACGCATTGAAAAGGTGATGAAGCCTTGGATGAAGTAGTGGCAGTGGGGGTAGAGAGGGACTCATTTGAGAGCCACTTCAGAGGTCGACCAAACAGGATTTAGTGGCAGATTAGATGGGGGAGAGAGGGATGATGGCAATTGTGATGGGCTAGACGCGGCTCCTTAATGGAGGGGCAGTTCCTGACAGTCATTTACAAAGTGATTCCATTTATATCAGAGTCATTCGCAGAAGCTTAGAATCTTGAGCTCTTCAAGGCATAAAACACAGTTATGTAAGCTCCAGGAGCTGAATTCTTGATGACAGAGCCAGTAAGATCCTTCCTGAGGAAAACTATTTACTCCATATACAGTGTTTAAGATGGGGAAAGAAAAAAAGAAAGAAAGAAACATGACTATGTAGCCATCTGTCTGCTCAGCTGTAGGTGCTGCAGAGCTAATGGAAGGAAACTTCCTGCTAGCAGATCTCCCTGAATTTTGTAAATCTAATTCTTTGATTTTTAGCTACTTAAGTGTTATTATCAATGACAAAAGCCAACAAATAATCACCAGACTATAACTACTGTGGGAAACTGAAGTAGGTAATTAGTTCACATATTTTAATTTTTCAGAAGCCCAAGTCCCATCCCCACACACATGGTGGTGTGGGACGGGCAGAGGAGGGGAGAAATGGCCCCCCTCACACCCCTCCCCCCCGTGAATAATCGCCATTGTATTAATCAATTTCACCAGACAACTAATCATCTCATCTTCATTTTGCTTCTGTACATAAGATTTGAATATCTTCACTTAACAAGAAAGAAGGGGGGAAAAAAGCCCTCGAAAAGCCAAGCAGTCATTTTAATCAGAAAGAAGAAAAACGAGGGAAAAATTTCCAAACACCTTTTTCTTCCTTCTTCTCCCTTAGTAGATTTTTTTCATGTAATAGTGTAACATGATGCTTTTCTTTGGGTAAAGCAATTTGCATCACTTAAAGGAGTGAAAGGAAACTATAATATCAAGTGTATCTAAACTACTGAGAGAAGAAATGTGAAACTCTAAAACCAAGAGAAGCACAAAGTGCTGGAAAGTTCTAGTGTTTGAGGGGTAGGGGGAAGCTGGGTAGACAATGGCTTTGGAGACCATAGCAGGACTACCTGCTTTGGGTGTTACCTGAAGAGGTACTTCAGGTTCCTTTCCTGTAAAATAAAGGTGTGAGTGACTACTGCTAGGGTTTCAGGAGAGCTGATGAGCTATGGGGTGTGGGTATGCAGCTCAGTGGCCATGCAGCAGGGCAGCCAATAAACGGCAGAAGGAGCTGTTGGGTTTTTTGCTCCTGGTAATTCATCTGCCATTTAAGATCAAACTAATTTTAAATTCCCCTAACGACGAGCTCTCCCATCCCTTGATTTTCTCAACACTTTAATTTGGTAAATTCATGCACTAATATAAACTCTCTATCCAAACCTGAAGTATTAGAAATGGTATCATAAAACAAGCCTGCTTAACAAGGACCATTTCAAGTCTTCACTCTTGGGAGAACAATCAACAAACTGTAGCACCCCATAGATGGAACCCTCCTGAGCATTAAAAAGAAACAGTCTGATACGTGTGGAAACTAGCATGGGTCACAAAGGCATTACAGATGAAAGAAGCCAGTCCCTAAAGGTTAATTACTGTAAAATTTTATCTGTAAACATTATCAGAGAGACAATATCGTGGAGAACAGCTCAGTGGGTGACAGGAGCGGTGGAGGGAGGTGTGAGTACAGAGGGAAGGGGGGGGAGTTTCTGGGGTGATGGAGCTGTTCCCTATGCTGATTGGTGTGATCATAATACAAATCCATACATGAATTAAAATTCATAGCATTGTACACCACCAGAAGAAGTCAATTTTACCATATGATAATTTTTTTTTTTTTTTTTAGGTACGCGGGCCTCTCACTGTTGTGGCCTCTCCCGTTGCGGAGCACAGGCTCCGGACGCGCAGGCTCAGCGGCCATGGCTCACGGGCCCAGCCGCTCCGCGGCATGTGGGATCCTCCCGGACCGGGGCACGAACCCGTGTCCCCTGCATCGGCAGGCGGACTGTCAACCACTACGTCACCAGGGAAGCCCTACCATATGATAATTTAAAAAGTAAAATTAAAAGCAAATGGAAGATGCATTCCATTTTAGGAACACAGACCAAAAAAACCCCCGAAGACAGAAAACAGTGCTACAACTCCTTTGTGTACGTGTGTATGTGAACCCGAGAAAGAAAAGGGGTGCAAATGTCACATATAAATTATATGAGCTTGGAGCTAAGCATGAAGTTTCCCTCCAGGTTACTGATTTGGCTCATGCGTCCAGGTGGGGTAGGGAAAGTGCAGCGAGCCTGGATGGGGCCGGGAATGGGGGAGTCAAGCATCAAAAGGGAGTAGATGACGACTTAAAATTGAAAGCAGCAACTGCAATATGATCCTATTTATGTAAAATTATGCATATATGCATATACATGAAAACACAGAGTTGTATATATGGCTATGGAAGTGTAAGTGTGGTCACGCTCTATAGTTAAGTAGGAGAAGCAGGTTTTGAAGTAATTTGTAGAGGATGTATCTCATTTAGAAGATACAGACAGATGAGTTAAAAGCATTGAGAAATACCAGCTCTTCCCTTTCCAAATTCCCAGCTCCCTTTATTTCAGTTTGTAAGCAGGAGAAACAAAGTGTCAAATTGCTGGACAAGCTTTATGAAGGCACGTAATGCTCCAGATAAAATGAACAAGGGAAATACTGCAGTGTCAGGAAAAAAAAAGGACTCTTTGGTACAAAACCTTTCAATTTAATATCTCAGCATATGCTTTGCTAACCTTGATTGGCTAATCCACCCAAACACTCCTTGTGGACGGTTTCACAGAAAAAAATAACTTGCTCCATTTTCCAGACACAGTCAAGGAGAGCAGCACAATGTCTTCGTTGCTGGGGTGTCTGGGGCTTACCGGGCACTTTTTTATGTATGATCCCACTGTGTTCACATATTGACCTGGCCTGGTGGATCATGCCCACTTTATAGACAGGGGAAGTGAGGCTCATAGAAGGTGATAACTGACCTTTTATATGAGTAGAATGCCTTTAATTTTTCAAAGTATTTTCATGGGTGTTTGTGCCTCCAGAGAGTACCAAGGACTTGCCCATGAAACACATGGCTTAAATTTTTAAGAAAAATGGAAACAAATCTATCAAAGAATGCAAGGACAACATTCTTATAAAAGCTCCTACGAGGACGAGGACGGACTGTTCAAATCTATTTGTTCTAGTAGACAAAGGGTTAGGCTAAACAGACCTTTTGGTCCTGAATACACCCCATAATCAGTCTCAGGAATGTTGATAAGGATAAATCAAGAACACGGAGTATTACTGGCCTTGAAACTGGGGAGTCTACAAAGTTAGGACAATCTTCTCAATACTGTATTTGGCAATATGATATGATCTATTAGAATGGCTAGATGTTCAGTTGAGTTTTATTGGTTTTCCTCAGAACATTGAATATACATAGAAGTCAATATAAATAAAAATGTAAAAATACACATTTTTGTTTTTCAAGAAGGTAAAGTGAGGATTTATTTGAACAAGAATATGCTCTCAGAGGGAGAGTGGGCAGACAGGTGAGTAGCTCAAACTACACATTTTTAAATAGTACTACCTATTCAAGCTCCGTGTGCAGGCTGTAACTACCGCCTACTTGTGTCGCCTTGCTCTACGGCATCTGATATTCTTTTAACAGAAGTCAGTGTTGTATTTTCTGTGTGGCATGTCGACATTCTACCCCGGGGGCCAGGATGTGTCTACCAAAATGGCAGACCACAGGAAGAGACACAGGTTGGGGAGATATAGGACCTGGCTCAAACTGGGTATATTTTCCCTATGGCTGTCCATGTTGCTATGGAAAAAATGAGATTAATTATAGGAAGTGGAGACACATCAAAGGCAAGGAAGTAGCAGATCAGAGCTCCTGGCTGAAGGGACCAAGTTGAGAAACAAAAGGGGGTCACGTCAAAGTCAACAATGATGAAGGTCAACACAGAATGAGGTGAAGCCCAGCTGGACAAAGTGAGCAGCTTGGACTCTGCCGGGTCAGTGGGCGGGTGCTGGTCAAGAAATTCAGGGGCTAGACTCAGCCCCTGGAGGGAAGCAGAAGGCCAGGAAAGCAATGTAGTGAATGATTTAAAAACCACAGAGTCTGCTTTTGTAACATAATTAAACGCTAGCAGGGGTTGGGCGTGGGGAAGGAAGGAGAGAGGGCAATAGAGAGATACACGAATGAACGGTGGAAGGTGAGGGGTGGAAAGAGAAGGGAAGAAGGGTGGAATGGAGGGAACGAGGGAAACAATGAGTCAAAAATAAAATTAAAATGGGTTTCAGAGGGGGCTTCCCTGGTGGCGCAGTGGTTGAGAGTCCGCCTGCCGATGCAGGGGACGCGGGTTCGTGCCCCGGTCCAGGAAGATCCCACATGCCGCGGAGCGGCTGGGCCCGTGAGCCATGGCCGCGGAGCCTGCGCGTCCGGAGCCTGTGCTCCGCGATGGGGGAGGCCACAACAGTGAGAGGCCCGCGTACCGCAAAAAAATAAAAAAGGATTTCAGAGGTAAACTGGGGTGAACGTCAAGTCCTGATAAATATTTTATGTCAGGACAAGCTAATTAAACATGAATTCTGTAACACAAGTAATTTACTCTTTAGTGGATTAGCTTAAATCACGGTGGGCTTGGCACAAGATGATAAAGTGTCACGACACATACACCTTAAGCACGATGAGGCAGGCTGCGACGCGGATATGGCATGAGAAAAGGGGATAGAGAGAAATAGAGCACAGAGCGAAATAGGAATAATAAACAGAGGTGGAGTGGACGGAGAAAAAAGGAGGGGGCACTCAGGTTTTCCAAGATGAGAGTTTAGGGAAAATTCCTTTACTTGAAGGTCACAAAAACTAATGAGGGGTAAAAAGAATGGTAAAAGCCTTTGGGGTTGGTCGGGGAGATTCAGGTATTTTGGAGACATATTAAGTCCACCCTTGCCTTAAATCCTAAGGTAGTGCCATTCTCAAAAGGTGAAAGCCCGTCTCAGAACCCGGACACTGACAGCAAGACATTCAAAGCAAGGATATGCCACTGGCACTAAAGCATGAGAGTAGCAGAGCAATTGCTACCCAGGTGAGGATCATCATTCCATTCCCAAAAGAGAGGCCGAGGACTGAGGCCGGACAACAGGACAAGGCGCCGTCCTCTCAGGCCAGGCTGCTCCCTGCTACCAGGTGCAAGTTCATTCGTCATTTATTCTCATTCTGTCTGCCTCTCTCTTGCCTCCTTTTCCCTTTTCCTTTCTCTGTCCATCCCTCCCAATTTCTCAGCCTCACGTACACCGTCTCTTTTGCTCTCAATATGGAACACACTCTGCTTTGCTTTCAAGATGCAGGGTTGTACCCCTGGCTCCTGCAAGACAGAGTTGCCAGTGTGGTTCCTTCTTTCTTTGTTTTTTTTCTTTCAAGGTCATTCAAGTGCAAATGAGTGAAGAGTAACAGATTAAAATGCAACTCCAATTAAAGTCCTTGGATGTCACAAGGCACTAATGTCAACATATTGTTTTAGCAGCTGTAAATTACTAGGAAAAGGAAAGTTGCTTTTTGTGTGTCTGTGTGTGTGTGTTTCTTTTCTTTTCCAAAATCCAGAAACCTAAAGAGAGTTCTTTAAAACTCACCACAGAAAGACTGGAGCGAGAACACAGAGCGTGGGAAAGCACAAAATAGGCAGATGTGAAGCTAGGAGGTTTGTTTCTCCCCAACTTTCACAGCCTGGAAGCCATCTCTAATGATGGGATGGATTTGATGGGAGACTCATCAGAGGACCCGGATGCTCAGCTTTTAACTTATTTTTGCAAAGCAAGTATTTTTTGCAAACAAGAATTAGAGAATAGCCTCCAGCTAAATTGCAGGGAGTCCCTGAGGAGCAAACCCTCAGAGGGGAGACTCACTGAAGAAGAAAATGGAGATGACAAGGCTGTTACTTCTTAATAAACATGATCACATTTTCAGCATGCATTATTTATTTCTTTTCTTTCACTGATTTATTGTCCTAAAACATGTAATCTAATACGGAGAGGGGCACACACATGCCTGCACAGATGTCCCGGTGTCTTCCTTGTGTTTCACAAAAAACACAACACATAATGACCCCACATGTTCAGGAGGTCTCTCTGCTTGATGTGGTGTATCTGTTCCTCTTTCTTATCTCCTTGTTTCTCCTCTTTGCAAGATGCATAAATAGAATAAAATCCTTATCATCGAAAGTGATAATATTAGTCACAGCCTAGTAAGCATCATCTCTATGTAGGGGGCTTACTATATAATAGTACTGATCCTGCAGAAGAAAAGACCATTTCCTCCATTTTGGACACAGGGAAGCGGAGGCTCAGAGCGTCTGAGTGACTTGCCTGAAGTGAACAGCTAGAAATTGCTGAGCTGGGATTAGAACTTGGGTGACTAGATGCTAAAAGCATGTTTTAATTGGCGTATCACACTGTCTTTGAGCAAGATAGCAGAAGGTTGATGAGGACAGAGCCTAGGTTCGAACCAGGTTACTCTGAGCCCAGAACCTGAGATCTTCTCCACTAACCATGCTGCTTTCCAGCATATACATTCCTCCGAAATCAGTCAACACCGTGACTTTGAAAGGAAAACAAACAGAAAGGAACCTTCGGTTCTGCCTCTACCATGCCCTGTAACTATTTTTCTTTTCTTTTTTTCTTTCAGCTCTTTTGAAAGAAAACACATAACCACTTCTTGAGGCTTACATGGACCTAAATTCCCAGCATCTAGTATTAAGAAATTAATAACCATCATTACTAAGTAAACATACTGAGCCACTATCAACGATGATACAGAGCGAACAGGTCATTTTTTCTTTTTCGCTCCTGCCAGGAATTAACAAGAAACAGGACCATGCATCTCTAAGAATGCTTTTTGTCCTCTTCCCTTCCAAGAAGGAAATGAGTGTAAAGTTAGCGCTGAGCTTTTCTGAAACTGTTGACGTGGGGCTGGTAACACAACGTATTGAAGAGAACCTGGTGATACAGGTCAGGGGTCTGTGCTGAAAAGCAAAAGGCAAGCAGAAGGATGCCAGGAGCCAGAGCTGGGGGTGGGGTGGAAGGTGAGCGCACAGACCAGAGCTGCACTGGGTAGTTGAAAGGCAAAACGTGAACCTTAAACACTGACCTTCACTCATTGTGTGTGTGTGTGTGTGTGTGTGTGTGTGTGTGTGTGTGTGTGTGTGTGTGTGTATTTGTGCTTCCTGATTATAACAATAAGTCACGTTCCATGTAGAAAATGTGGAAGTAATAGAAAAATATAAAGAAAAATATCTATGGTAAATTGTATCATGAAAATATAACAATATTACATAATAATATAATATCACCTTTATCACTATATCTATCTAGAGTTACACCTATCTGCAGATATACTATAGCTATAAATAAACATAATATAGGATCATAATGTGTATACTATTTTATAATCTGCCTTTTGTTCACCCTACTTAATATAACGGGAACTTTTGGCTTTATGAACATAGATTTTTAATGGCGGGTGATAGTCCATTGTGCAGTATTACAATGTTTTAAAATAATAATAACTTATTAATGGACATTGCAGTTCTTTCTAGTTTCTCCCTACGTTTAAAATACTTCACTGGATATAATTTTACATATATCTTAGTGTGGATATCCTTCTACTAAATTCCTAGAAATGTAATTATTGTGTCATGGGCCATGTTCACTTCAGAGGCATTTGAACCAAAATGTTCTCCAGGGCATGGTATCAATTTGGACCTCCTGTGGATACGTAAATGTGCTCAGCTCACACCCATCTCTCTGCAACTCCCCAATACTAGATATTGCCATTAAAAATACATTAATGATTTGATAGTCAAAATAATAACAGTAATAGCATGTAATAATAATGGTACGTTGTGGTTTAAACTGCATTTCTTTGGTAACCAATTCAGATATATTAGTATATACACGCCAATATTTTATAGCAATCTACTGTCTTAAAATGTAAATGAAAACAAAGAAACAACAGTAAGCACAAACATGAACCCCAATGGCCCTGGGGGACAAAGTGAGTACTGGACTGGAAAACCAGGGCAGAAGTGGGGTAGACGCTGGCTGGTTAACACTAAAATTATACTGTCTTTCTAACAGTCGACACGGGTTAGCCCCTACGAGCTTAGCTATGAGGAAACGTGTCCTCAGCAGGGTTGGGACAATGTCTTCAATAGAAGAATGTGTTTTCCTTAAGATCTATGTCTCTTTTCCCCTCCCCTATCTAATTGAGGAAGATGTCTCAGTTCTTTTTCCATATGGGAAAAGCATACGTTTTCTTCAGGGCCACCGTGAATCAGACTCCAGATGAAATTCACTATCTGGGTTACCAACAAGCTTCAGGAATGAAGCCAGGTGACCAGCCAGAAAATAGGTATAATATGGCATAAAAATAACACTCATTTGCAAATCAAAGACTAGAAACCTTAGTGGAAAGTCTTCTTTCCTAATCTGCATGATCATGAACACGTTGCTTCCCTTCATCTTGAGGCAACACGGCAGTCTGGTTCATCTTTGAGGCTTGGGATCCGGCAAGGCAGGGGTTAAATCTTGTCTGTCTCTCGCCCCCTGTCTCCCTCTCCAACTCTCTCCTTCTTACTTTTTATAAGCAAATAATTATTGAGCCAATCTCTCTGCTATGTGCTAGGGATACATTCACGACCAAGACAGAACATCCTTGAAAGACTTCAGGATTCCAATTTCTGTCTTCTTTCACTTCCTGATGGATCTCTCAGATTTCAGCTTCAACTCTATGTACATCGGGGATCCAGGGAACCTGGTCTGGATTCACGGGACTCTGGTCAAATAGCTTCAAGGGACTACCCCGGACTCCATTGTCTGCAGACTTCCGGCTTTGATGGTATTTTACTTTTCTGTAAAATATGCTATTTGGTTTCGAGATCTGCTGCTGTCCGCCAAAAATACAACTCTGTTACTAACCCTGCCAGCTCCTGAATGATGCCTTTGTGGACACTAAAAACAATTTAATGGCATGTCACAATAGCAATTCACTCTGTTAATAGCCCCGCTCAATAATACTATATTGCATAAAGCTCCTCCAGTCGTCTGACAAATAATTCACCTTTATTCACTCCACCGTAAGCTCCATTTCGCTAACAAATATATTTCTCCCCAAACCTACAAATATCCAGCATCTCTGTCCTGTGACAATAGCTATTTTTTTGGATGAGGTCAGTGGTATCAGGTTTCCATTACCTCTCGCTGACTTGGTCCCAGTGACAATCCTTTTCCACGTAGGGCGTCAAATTAGGGGACAGCACTGTTTCTGATTCCTCACTCACACACCAGTGGGTGAAGGCATCATGATTACACGGGCACAGGAAGCATGTGCTCTCTTTGTGGACACTGGTGCTGGCACACCTGATCTCTGTGTGCGCTAGAAGATCAAGGGCCAAGAAACCTTCCCCTCCGTGAGAACTAGCGTTCATTCAATTCATTATTTCTTTAAAAAGCCTCCTTCGGTGGCAGTAGGCACGGGGGCTCTTGACCTGGGACCCGTGGACCTCAAGGGTTCTATAAATTCAGGCACTTCGTGAACGTGAATTAAAAAAGAATTCACTTTCGCCAAACTTTACATAAAATTGAGCATTTCTTCAATTACAAATGCAGGCACCCGATCACGGGACCTGTGACTTTAGCACCAGTACAAATCACAGATATCATCATATCATGTTACAGTTGTTGCAGAGATATTGAAATATCACTGACATTATTACTTTTTCAAAATTATAGTAGTTATTAGGCCTCCGGATAGATCATGTTGTCGAGTGTGTTAATAAAGAACTACGTATATAACTACATCCAAATCTGTTTCTTAAAAAATATTTTGATAACTGCATTTCTATATAATTGCGTTTTTTTGGTAGTCTTTTATATTGTTATCTTATGCATTTAAAAACAGTATTCTGATAAGGGGTTGGGGGGGGTCAGACAATAGTATGAAACAGTTAAGAACTAGTTCTCTGCAGGACATGTGGTGGGAAAGACCATATGGTTGGACGTCAGGCACACGCGGGCTCAAATCTAGATTATTCAATAATAATAATACAACAGGCACCTCTGAAGTGCTTGCCACGTGCCAGGCATTGTTCTAAATGCTTTGCGTGTGTTAAATTCATTTAATCTTTCTAACTATCCTGTGAGATTTGTCCTTTTATTAGCCTTCACTTTACAGAAAAGGGGTCCGAGACACAGAGATGTTAAGTAACATGGCCAGGATCACGCAGCTGGTAAGTTGGAAAGATGAGATCTACACCCAGGAGGAGCTGCTCTTTACATCCTTCCTCTACTGCCTCTCACATTAGTGATGAAAGAAACTAAGTGCTTTGTATGCAACATCACCTACTCCTCAAAATAACCCTATAAGCTTACTATAATTATTAATGTAACTTTTTAGATGAGAAAGATGAGATTAAAGAGAAGTTGGGTAAATTGCCCAAAACGATACAGCTTGGAAGTGACGGTATAGCGATGCCAAATCCAGTGTGCTGCCTGTTTTTGTGAATAAAGTTTTATTGGCACACAGCCACACCCATTTGTAAATGGATTGCTTATATAAGGCTGCTTTCTTGCAACAATGGCAGAGTTGAGTCGTTGCTGCAGCGACCAAGTGACCTGCAAAGGCCTAAAATATTTACTATTTAGTTGTTTACAGACGAGGTTTGCGGATTCTGCTGTCAACCGTCATGTGCTAAGCCAACTCCTCTCTGTGCCTGTCACTTACTGGCTGCAGTGTGGCCCTCGGAAAGGAAGTCACCTGAGCCCTCAGTATTTTGAGCTATAAAATGGGCTCATAGTGGTATCAATATCTTGGGATGCTCGTGGACACGAAATGCATGGAAAGAGTTTAGCACGGTTCCTGGCATAGGATAAAGGGTCAGGAGATTTGGGTGGCTGTCATTTTTCCCATTATTTTCATTTGAATCTGTAACTAGGACCTCATGTTATATTCTAAAAAGTTTAACAGTCCATAAAGTCTAGCTGGTAATTTCTGGTCATGTCAACACACAGAGGAAACTGATCCTGATGTTGAGTTTTCATTGCATTCTTCGAAAAGGTAATTTGCCTGTCGGATTAGGACACTGTCCTTTTGAACAAACCAACTACCCATCAATGAGCCGGTCCTTCCAGAGACATCAGCACCACTCAACCAGCTCTTTCATTATGTATAAAATTCAGCCACCAAATGGATTCAAGTGACTGGAGCTAAACCTGGGTCACAAGTCACCCAAGACACGGGAGGCTGACGGCAGATGAGCACGAGGGTGTGAAGCCCATGGTGTAAAGGACAACATCAAGTAAAAGAGACTGGACGGGGGAAGAGGCCAGCACAGGGAAGACAGCAGAATTACCTAAAATGGATTTTTTAGGAGGAAAAAATGCCAACCCCATTTCCTTGCATGATGCTTCCCATGGAAACACTGGCTGATGCTAAAAAGGAGTTGTCTTCCCCAAGCTCTGTCAACAGAGGAAAAGAGAAAATTAAGATGATTACATATGTTTAGGGGAAATTAGAGTGTTTGGGCTTGAAGTCTGCTTTCTCTATCAACCATATTAAGCAGGCAGTTAGTCAACACTCCATTTGACCTGGAAGATGCTGCCTTAACATGGAGAATCCTACTTACAAGCTCCTTTTAAAAATGACGGCAGCAAAGTGGATGGAACATAATTTGGAGTAAAGCATGCATGTGTTCAAAGCCCCACCTCCAACCTTACTTCTAGGCTCACTTCTCCTATCAGTTTTCTGATTCGGGAAGTGGGGTAGTGTTTGTATTATGGGCCCCAATACTCCAGCCTTCCCTCTATCTGTGCCTTTGCCAGCTACCTATATTGTGTCCCCCTTTCTGACCCCCAGCTAGGCATGTGACTTGTGTTGTCTACTGGGATGCTGGCAAGTGTAGTGCAAAGCAGAAAACTGACCCAGCTCGCTCACTTTTCCCCTCTGCTATTGCTACAAAAAGAAAATGCATAGGCTAGGCTGCTGGATGATGAGAGATACATGGTATGGAGCCCGGTTGCCCCAGCCATCATAGCCAAGGCTGTCCTATAACGGCCAACAGCAAGCCAGTTCCCAAACATGCGAGTGAGCCCAGCCAAGATCAGCAGAGCCCCTGAGCTGACCTGGAAGCTGACCACAGATTTATGAACAGAGACAGCTGAAATCAGCTCAGCCCAGCCTAGATCAGCTGGACCCCACAGACTGGTGGGCTAATAAGTGTTTATTGTTTCATGTCACTGAGGTTTAGGGATGTTTGTTATGCAGCACTGTCCTGTCAATAGATAATGTATAATATTTACTTCACAGAGTTGCCTTGAAAAATAAGTAAGATAATACCCAGCAGATTTGGTGTCCAACGACTAGAGATGGCGGGAAATGCTAGAACTGTTACTGCAGGAAAATACTTTCGTCAGATATTAACCCGTGTTTCGTCTCTACCCTTTTATGTGATCAGTTGTGTTCATTGCCTCAGGGAAGGGATATGGCAGAGTAGAAGGCAGAAATACCCTCTATCTCTCCTTAGCTTTTTTCTCCAAAAGCCTAAACCCCTTGAAAACCTTAGAGGATTTGTAACAGAAATAAAAGAAAAAGGATCTGGTCGGAACTGAGAGCTGAGAGTAGGTCTTCCTCTCCCTTACCTCCTCCCCCACCCCCTTGCCAGATCAAAAAGATATTCCACTTGAGCTGGGCAGAGGAGAGAAGAGGGAAGAGAAAAAATTGCTCAACTAATGGAGGCCAACACCGTGGGGATTAAATGGCTCTGGTGTGTCTAGGCAGCCAGGATACCAGGGCAACCTTACAGAAAGATGTTTGTGCTTCAAGCAGGGCCCAGGTGCCCCAGAGAGCTCCCTGACTGGCATAATGGATGTGTCATGGTAAGCCAAGGGACTATCCATTTCCCCAAAGAGCTCCCCCTCTCTTCCTTCCAAACATCTTAGGCTGGCATCATATCTGGATTTCTAGTTCAACTTTAGAGGAAGAGGACTCCATTAACAGATTGGAGTTAAAGTGTTCTGTTTGCTTTGCTGAAAATAGGAATTAACTTGAAGTCTAGAAAATGAAAGTGATACTCCTTGCCTTGTACCTCTTTACTTTGTTGCCCTAAGACTCACATTCACTAGAGGACGATGATGTGATGGCTGTTGCTGATAGGGGAAATAACTATTTTTAAGGTCCAAGTACCACTTATATTGGTAAGAAGAGCAGAGAAGTTTTTGCAGCTAAAGTAGATGACATTTAAGAAATATCTATCCATAGATGACCTCATCTCCAATAGATCATATCCTAGGAGGGAGAGTAGAGGGGTAAAGAGATTCAGGACAGACACCATTATCCTTACATGATGACCCTGACTGCCCCAGACCCTTGGAGAGGAAAGACTCTTCCACAGAAGTCACACCCTGGCAGTCTTTAGGCTGTATCTGGCCAGGAAATGTATTTTCTTTGGCTTCCTTGATATTTAAAAAAATGCTATCAACCCTTAAAAATCAAGAAATATCTTTCCAAACACACACACACACAAAGAAATCCAGATTTCAGGCTTCTTTTAAAAACTAATAAAGAAAAAAATACTACATCCCTCATGGAACACTAAAGTGGAGCTGGGAGCAGTTGCGCCCTCTAGAGGCAGAGTGTGTACTGCAGTTCACCACAATTCCCACTGCTCCCTATAGTCTTGCCAATTAAAGGTGCAGTGCCAACTGCCTGTCATCATTGTTCCTCAGTCTTTTAGAGTAGACTAAAACTTCTCTGTACCCGTGATATTTTTAAAAGTGGAAAAGTAAAAACTAGACTAAGTAAGCTGCTATGGATTTCTTGCTCACTAGCTCATTTACTTTTTCGGACTAGACTTTGGGCATTTGATGTCATGATTCTAAATTAATCTTTAAGATGATTCAGTGATGGGATGTGTATGATCCTTGAGCTCGGATCTATTGTTTTCACAAACATCTTTATATGGCGCATGCACACACACACACACACACACACAGACACACACATCTAGGGAGTAACAGTTAAAGAACTACTCACAAACAATACTGCTTTTCCCTACCTATATTTTTAATTTTTCCCCAAATAGAAATATTTGTTTCCCAAAGAGGCCTACATATATGCTGGGGGAAAAAAGTCTTATCACTAGAACTTTAGTAAGAATCTGAAAAGACAGCAAAAATGTGGCAAATGGGGGGGAAAGGCCATTTGTAAAGAAGTACTATTTGTATCGAATATCATGAGAAAATAAGCGCATCATGACAATTTTGTACATCTTCCATGATTTGATTGTCAGTAATGAAGCCCACAGGAGAGTGATAAATGTGCTGAGGAAAAGTATCCATTTCACTTACACGGCAAATTATGCAACTCAGGCTTTGATAGCACTTGGCAAAATACAAATGTATTTGAATGGAATTCAAATTGTTGCTCTTCGCCTAAGACACAGGTAATATCACCAGGGGTCCTGTCTTTGGATTTTTATAAGAGGTAGGAGTTTAAGTAATAGTAGTAGTATTACAAAATTACCCTTAAACACTGAAAACATTTTTACTTTGTTACAGGGTGTAATTTCCCCTTTTTCCCTCTAATGGCTCATATATAGAAAATGATACACTAATGCAATTTTTCAAACTTAGTTACCTTTTTTTGTGTTCTAAAATGATATGTTCTCATCATTTGCCCTGTTTGTCAGTCTCCAGAATCCATTTATTTCCCCGTTTTTACAGTTCCATAATTTATCTTCTTGTCACAGAACTCTCACAAACTTTTTTTTTTCAGATACAAAATGCTTGCAATAAACTCTGACAAAAATACTTCCAGTTCAACTTTTGAAATCTTTCAATTATGTTTTGAACGATTATCACACTTTCTAGTGTTGCTGTGCTGTGAAATCTCTCATGGAGTGACATCTTACTAGGTTAGGGGGAAAATTACTTGAAAAGAGACTCACTTCAAACCATTTATATTTCTTTGCCTCTTTGCTTTCGAATCTATAGATTTATATTCACGCTCGTACCATGTAGAGAAGAGGAAAAAGGAATGATGAGATGAGGATTGTATCGGTGATGGATGGAAACCCCATTCAGTCAAACTTCAGTTATCTAAAAGGGGTGTAGGGTGGGGTGAAATTGTGTTTTTGTGAGCCTTTGGATACCAGAGGGAGACATAAAAAGGAATCCATAATTAGGGGTTATTAAAAACAAAATAAAAGAAAACAAAACATAGTGGTTTCAAACAATTGGAAATGCTCAATATTAAATTTGAAGAAACTTGGCTATATCTTCATTATCGTGAGAACGTACTCAGTGGACAACCACGTTGCTAGTGGATTGTTCAGCAAGTTTCTCTGTGATGCTGAAGGAATGAAAGAAAGCTTCAAGAAATCCCCAGACCTGTGCTATTAAATGGAAATATAAAGTGAGCCACATATGTAATTTAAAATTTTCTAGCAGCCACATTAAACAAGTAAATAGTAACAAGTAAAATTAAGTTTGCTAATATATTTTATTTAACCCAATATATCCTCAATGTTGTCATTTTAACATGTAATGCAAATAACAAATCATTATTTTTTAAATTCATTAATTTTATTATTAAAAAAATTTTTTTTGGCTGCATTGGGTCTTCACTGCTGCACGCGGGCTTTCTCTGGCTGTTGTGAGTGGGGGCTACTCTTTGTTGTGGAGCACGGGCTCTAGGACATGGGCTTCAGTAGTTGTGGCACGCGAGCTCAGTAGTTGTGGCTCATGGGCTCTAGAGTGCAGGCTCAGTAGTTTTGGAGCACGGGCTTAGTTGCTCCGTGGCATGTGGGATCTTCCTGGACAAGGGCTCAAACCCATGTCCCCTGCACTGGCAGGTGTATTCCCAACCACTGCACCACCAGGGAAGCCCACATATAACAATTTATTAATGAGATCTTTCACGTTCTTTTTTCCACACTAAGTCTTTGCAATTCCAGGTATTTTATGCTTATGAGAGCATCTCAGTTTGGATTAGCCACACTTCAAGCACTGAGTAATCATATATGGTCCATGGCTACCACTTGGGGCAGCACAGCTCTAGACAGTACCCCCTGGACTGGATTTAGGGCTCCTAATAAGAGCTCCCAAAGAATGTGGCACTTAGCACTTACATAGCACTTAGCATAATTTCTTGCCAGGGCTTGTTTGGTTGTGTCTCTCTCATTTGTGACCACTGGCAACAGATCCATTTTGCTCACTGTGTAACACTGATTTCTGAAACATAGTAGGTGCTCAAAAAACATTAACTAAGTGGGCTAATAATTAAATGAATGAATGGATGCATTTTCTTTTGTGGAAAGATAAAAGGAGATGTTCACCCCACCAAGATCCCCTCCTGGTGCAGCCGTCTCACAGCTGCTGTGAATGGTGGCTGCTGGCTGCCTGCAGCTGCCCCGTCCAGAGAATTGTCCTCAGAAGCTGACAGATGCCACCTTACCTGGGAGGTTAAGGTACCTCCTTGAGGCCCTCAACCAATGACTGACATTGGGATACAAAAGTTCATCGTCCTTGCCTCAGAAGAGGAGGGCTCTCCTGGGAGTTATGCTCCAGAGCCCTTTTCTGTGGTTCAGACCAAAGTTAGACTTTACCTGGGACCACACCTTTCCTTAGTCCTGTCCTGCCTCCCTCATGCCCTTTCAGGTTTTTCTGAGAACACTCCCTCAATAAATCACCTGTACCTAAATCCTTGCCTCAGGCTCTGCTTCTTGTGCGCATGACATAAGACACTACAATTTTCTTTTGTCACATTTTAACTCTTCTTCCTCCCACCCACCCCCTTAAATCCACTGTTTCCTACAAAATCTCTCCCAAATGTCTTTCCTTACTAACACTCAAACTACCAATATGCTGCTTCATAAGAACTACTTAACAGTACATCAGAAACCTCCAAAGGCATTGGGCTTTTCTATCTGGATATTTATTTTACCTCATGAATGCACCAGTAAATTCTCTGAGCATGCCAGTCAAACAGCTGTGATCAACAGCAAAATCCATGCCTGCACAATTCTACAATTCTCCTGAGCGATAATGGGGAGTGATAATTCTGTCATTTCTCCATGTGGCCCAACTGTAATGTGTGTGTGACATGACTTCATGAAAATACATACTTCTCAGACTCTCTGGCTGCCATTCCAGCTATTTAGAAATAAAGAGACAGGTGAGTTGGGGAAAAATCTTAGAAAGGCATTAGATTAAGCAGAGCGAACCACATTGAACTGGTTCACTGCTCGGCCAAAATATGAGAACAAAGAGCAACTTAGGATCCAAGTGATGCGCCAGACGTGCTTGCTTTATGTCACGGTTATGACTTTAAAAACGGGTGTATCTGTTCATACTCCCAAATGACCGATCGAGGTCATTAACTAAGTTTCAGGATCTTTACACTTGCTGCTCCTCCTTCTGGGAACACTTTTCTCTTAAATATTTGCATGGCTGGCCCCATGTATCACTTGGTTCTCAATTCAATCTAAAATTGCTTCCTTCTTCTTGAATTATCCTCTAACATGTGACACTGTTTGATATGCTTGATAGCACTTAGCCCTAGCTGAATATCTGATACATTCACCTACTTATTTATTGTCTGTCTCCCCTTACTAGAAAGTAAGCATCCTGAGGACAAGTGTTTTTGTCTGTCTTGATCATTCCTAGATCTTCAGTGCCTAGAACAGAGCCAGACACATTGTGGGTGTGATAATTATTTGTTAAATGGACAAATGACCCAGATTATTTTGTCTATCTCCAAGTCCTTCTTAATAAGAAGGAGATACCTCACATTGCTTCTTGCAGGCACTGATAACATTGGCTAAAAATCTAGGTATTATGGATCATGTGTTTGTGTTCCCTCAAAATTCGTATGTTGAAATCCTAACCCTCAATGGGATGGTATTAAGAGGTGGGGCCTTTGGAAGTTACATTAGGTCATGAGGGTGGAGCCCCCGTGACAGAATTAGTGCCCTTATAGAAGAGACACCAGAACTTTCTCTCTCTCCCATGTAAAGAAACCAGGAAGAGAGCTTTCACCAGTACTCAACCATGCTGACCTCCTGATCTTGAACTTCCAGCCTCTAGAACAGTGAGAAAAAAATAAATGTCTGTTGCTTAAGCCACAGTGTCTACAGTGTGCTTTTTATAGCAGTCCAAACTAATTAGACACTAATATATTCAGTGGCATCTTCAGCTTCCTCATTCGCAGTCTTGGGAAAGGCACTTAAAACAATATGTGTTTTAGTGTATCTAAGGATATGATCCAGTGGCCTTGGCTGTGGTGCTGGGAGCTCTCCAGAAGGAGCCTGGTCTCACAACACAGCCCAGCTTGCCTGGTTATCCAGAGATGCTGGCTGTTCATTCTCTGCTGGGAACAGAAAGGTTAGATGAGCAGGGCCTCTGCCCTCTAAGCTGATGGCACAGAAGAGCTCAGCTTTCTCCTTCCTGCCCCAAGACGGGTAGAGGGTGATGATGACAAGAGCTGGGATTTCCAGTAGCCAAGTCAGAGCTAGGAGGGCAGGGAAAATCAGAAGACAGAGGACCACTGACAACCTTAAACCCATCACCACAGAGTAGCTCTTAGTTATTTTTCCTCTTGAAGATACTGCAGACAGTAGAGGAGGGAGGGGGATACATACGTGACTGTGTGTGTGCAGGGCTGTGCTTCACACTCACCATTTTGACAAAAGCAATATTAGCTTGTGCTTCAAAGTCACTCATTCAGCTATTAGTTCATTCATCCCACACTGATTGACCACTGCTCTTTGCCAGATGTACGGGTCTGGTTTTCCCATGACGGGAAAGTCTTACACTGATTTCTGGCTTTCTCATGTTAGGCTTCTGAATAACAAAACTGCGTGTCTTAGAGGCCCTCTAGAAGGAATAGATGCTTCCTGGAAGGTTAGTGATTCCTTCAACAAACACTTATGACATGATTGCTCTGAGCCAGAAACTGTGCCTGCAGAGAAATGATAATGATGAGGAAACGACAAATAAACAAACAGCCATGGCTTGTAACCGGATGGAGTTTCTACTCTGGTGGGGCAGACTGGACTCAGTCACATAATCAGATGAAGAAAGTAAAATGGCAACTGATAGGTGCTACAAGGAAAAGGTTTACGGTCAACGTGAGCATATTGTGAGGGGCCTGGTCTATCCCAGAGGCCAGATGAGGTTCCCCAAGCACGTGGGATTTGATCCTGTGAAGGAGTAGAAGTCAACCAGGAGAAATCTGGGGGTGAGCTAGGCGTCAAAGCTATGGAGAAAGCCTGGGATGACAGCTACAGGGGACGTTATTCACAGTGATTTTTGTGGTCAGATTCCCCTGAGATTGTGCAATGATGCCTTGTGACTAGTTGGCAGGTAGCATGTGTGTTGGTCGTGGGGTGCGGAGTAGGGGTAGAAGGCTGGGGCACTTAAAGAACTGGTAGACAGTGAGTGAGGCTGGGGCAAGGAGAGTGAGAACAAGTCCAGGGCATTCCAAAGAGGGACTATGGGAAGCCCCTGGCATTTTTATTTTAAAGACATTTACATTGAAAAAGGAGCCTTCAGGTTATACAAGGCAGGTTTTTACTTGGCAAGAATGGTTTGCCAATGGCATAAAGGCAAGGTGAGCACACAGCCAAACACTAGGCAAGCTCCCATCCTACATGTTCATTTTCTCCTTTATCATTTTGGGCAAAACCAAAAATAATTATATGATGTGATGTAATGTAATCTCTTAATGGCAACCCTCTATGGACGTATACAGAGTCTCTAATGCTGATGAGAACCATTCAAGACAGGTATCACGATCTCCAACCTATGGATGAGAAAACTGAGGCTAAGCTGGCTAGTCCAAGGAAGAGGGGGGATGCTACACAGGCCGAGTCCCTGCTGGGCTGCTTCACAACGGCGCAGTGTTCCCCTGACTTGACCAACAGCGCCCCATTAGGTTCCCCATGGTGAGACCGAACCCCTCACCCGCTCCCACATTTAGCCATCCGTTCCCTTCCTGTTCTTTCATTCCATGTGAAACCATGATTCTTTATCTTGAGCCCAAAGGTCCTGCGTGATCTGGCCTCACCTCCCACTCAGAACTCACCTCCCATTATGTCCCCCCCAACCCCCCAACTCCCCTCCAGCTCCACCAGTGACCTTTACACTTGCAGCTCTTTTGCCTGGAATGAGCTTCCCCTTCACTCTGCACTGATGACCTAAGGAGAACGCTTGTATGCCCTGCCCCCTAATTATTCTCTATTTCTCTGCTTTGCATGATTTTTTTCTGTCATGGCACCAACCGGAACCTAAAATGAGAGCACATATTTATGACGCCTCGCTCTTCTAGAAGGTAAGGTCCACACCTTGTATCCTTGTTTGTATTCCCACATGTAGTACAATGCTTGACACAGAGCAGGGCCTCCATAAGTATTCATTGAATGAATAAATGACTGAGTGAATGGGAGAAAGCTAACATGGTAAGGCAGACACAAAAATGCTGAAGATTTAGCTCCTGCGAGGACGCATCATCCTGGGGCAGACCACCGAGAACTGACGTTTCCTGCACGCGAGGAAGACATCTTAGTGTGTGAAACCCGATGCAAGCCCTTTCCTGCCTCTCAGTTCCAGACTCAAAAATTGCTGGACACGATTTTAAAACACTGGTAACTCTTAGTGAACGTGTGCATTGTTCGTGCTTCTGAATTCTCTGCAGGCAAATAAATACATACCCCGGGCATAGAATAATTTCAGCAGAAGGCCAGAATAATCACATCTCTCATTTATGCCTCCACGCTGGGAGACTTTAGTGAGAATGGAGTTTGTGAAAACTCCAGAGGTTGCCCCTGTCTGGGCAGGAACAGATATCTGGGGAAGACCTAGAACAGCGAAACGAGTTTAGAGAGCCAAGAAGTGTTTACGGAGATGTCCAATTTGCACCCAAATTTCCTACCAATTTGGTGTTCCCACTGTCAGGGGACACCTGCCAGAGGTGTCCAAGAAACACAGCTTGACCAGGTGGCAGTGGGAAGCGCAGGGGCAGCCACTCCTTATCGAGTGCTGGCTGTCTACTCTGGAGCCTGCACTGTTCATCTCGGCTTCATACATACCCGTGAGCGGGTACTAGTACTCCTCCTCCTTTATAGATGAGGTTACATGACCTATCCCAGGTTCAACAGCTAATAGAGCTCTAGGCCAGTTGTAAACACAGGTGTGTGTGGCTCCAAAGCCCGGCTTCTGAGCACTCCTCTGTCCCTTCATTGGATGCTTTGTGCAAACCTCTCCTTAGACCGTATCTAGGTAAATACGAATAATCCCTGACATAAATTTGTGTGAGGTTAGAAAAATAAAGAGTCTTGGCTCCAAAGGGACCAACCGATCACCATCACTGAAGAAATGCTATGGACCTCTGGTCTACCAGGCATCGTGTTAGGTGTCGAAGAGCCAATGTTACCTGAGAACCAGATAATCCGTACCCTCCTGGACCAGTTCATGGGATGCAGATGCTACGGGGTGAAGCAGCCTCGTGCAAACGCTAATCCTAATCATTTTGTGATAAGAGGAGGAAGGTTTTGGAAGGCTTAACCTACTCTTAGGGATTGCCAGATTTTGTCATTCTTCAAATACACACTCAAAGTCAACTCTAGGGCACATTTTTCTGGATATTAGTCACATTCTGGGGGCAGAGGAATGTTATATTTGCCTCTTAGCGATTCCGAACCTCTTTTTAGGACTTCTAAATAGTTATATTTACCAAGAGACTTGGATTATCTGAGGGTAGCAAATACATGCACAGCCCAGCTGGACACAGGCCAGCAAACAGAACAGGCAGGCAACGATCAGGTAAATTTCGGATACACGAGTGGCTTACAAATAAACATTTGATACACCAAGCAGAGATAAACGAACAATAAACAAGTGGATTTAATATGGCGAGATATGCAAAACTATTTCAGGGAGATAAACAGCAGCAGGATAAAGGATAGCCAGGTATATAGGGGAACAAATAAACAAACTCTGGAAGGAAAGAAAAGAATAAAAAAGGATGAAAATTCCCCTCCAGGAATTGCTGATAATGTCAACAAGCATCACTCTTTCCACGGTCTCAGTATATGTCGAGACCGCTAATCTGTTGTAAGCCATATTCTCTGCAGAGAGATGTAATACCAGAGGGAACATTAAGACCACCTATTTCTAGTTCCCTGACCCCTGGCTTCTGCAGGCTGCTTCACGGGCAAAGAGGGAATCCGAGGGCTTATCGAATACGCAATCTCACCACAAGCAACGGCAGATATTCTTAGACTGTGCATAAATCTCGAACTTGCAAACTATGGAACTTTTAAATTTTACTTGTGCATTCCACCCCCTTGGCCTGTCCTTTTCCCAGGCCCAAATATGGGAGTTACAAAGAGCCCAGCAACTTGGGAGAAGACTCTGAAAAAAGAGTAGGTTATCTTCAAGCCCGTTCCTGTAGCCTCAGTTCACGTGGATTTATGTTATATAAAGAAGTGAATTTCCTCTTAGGGTGATCCCTTATCTGAATAGGATTTCAAGAGCAACTGGAATGAAGAACAGAGAAAGTAGAAAAGACAACTGATGGGGTGGAAGGGAGAAACGTCCCTTCGGTAAAAACCAGGGCATCGCAGTGGGTGTGGAGCCGCGCAGCCACACTGGGGCCCACCCTCGGAAGAGGCTGTGTGTCACTGTCCTGAAGAAATGCTTAATAATTTTATCTTTGAACCTGGGTTTCGTGAGAGAAGTCCAGCTGGACAGCGGGCACAGGCTGGGGAGGCAGCCTCGGGCCACGCACGGTTCTACGCCATCCCACCTCCCTGTGAAAGGCTCTAGGCGGCTCACTGAGCACCCCTCCCCGTGATCAACTGGGCGGCACCTGGCTGCCTCCTCCCTGCCTCGGCCCTGTTACCCCTGAGGTGGTGACTGGGTCATATGGGTGGAGCTGGGGAAGGCCCACCTTTTGCCTGGCTGGATAGGGATGGGGGAAGAGTCAAGGTCAGACCCTAACCCTGCAGCATCTTGGGGTGGGGCAAGGGGGTGCCACTCCTCTCTGAGTTGGCGGCGCCTAAGTGTTGTTTGTTGGGGCCTCTCGCCTGTCTCTGATCTAGGGAACACTTTTATCTGGTGCGGAGGTTATAAACTTTCGGGGGTCGCCTGTCCACCATGGGATGGGGTAGTGGGCCTGAGGGAAGGGGAGAGTGACTTCCTTGCCCCTGGCCTCGAACCTGCATTTGCATTTTGAACTGGGTCCCGAAAATTGTGTAGTTGAGCTTTGGTTTAAGGAGATAAAGTGTAAATATTTAAGGCTGTGCATTTCATCTCCTCTTCCTTAAAATCATCTCTGGGGTAGTCACAGGGCTATGAGCACATCTTCCATTTTGCTTCCCAGCAGACATGTACTAGAATTGCATTTTGCTGTCCCTGGAAGTAAGATGGGGCCACCTGACTTGCTTTCACATTCTCGAAGAAGCTTTAACGGCTGATGTACATTTTCCTTCTCTCTGTCATGGCAATCACCACGTTTCAAGAGATGGCTGTGTTCGCGACAGTGAGAGGCCTGCGCACCGCGAGGAAGAGTGGCCCCCGCTCGCCGCAACTAGAGAAAGCCCTCGCACAGAAACGAAGACCCAACACAGCCAAAAACAAACAAACAAGTAAATAAATAAATTTTAAAAAAGAGATGGCTGTGTTACCAGTCTGACCAGAAAGAGAATGGCAGGGATCAGAGACAGGAGTGTGAAATAAACCTCTGTTATTTTAAGCCATAGAGACTTGGGAGTTTTTGTTGTAGCAAAATCTAAGCTATTACCAACCGATATAATCTCCAGGTTGAATAGTTCTTCCTAGCACACTTTCTGGAAAATCACAGATGCTTCGTATATATTTGTTGAATGAATGGATGACTCTCCTGGCCAAATCCAATAATTTTTTTTTTTTTTAATGAGGCGCATTTTAATTTATTTTATTTTTCTGTGTTGGGTCTTTGTTTCTGTGCGAGGACTTTCTCTAGTCGCGGCAAGTGGGGGCCACTCTTCATCGCGGTGCGCGGGTCTCTCACTATCGCGGCCTCTCTTGTTGCGGAGCACAGGCTCCAGACGCGCAGGCTCAGTAGTTGTGGCTCACGGGCCTAGTTGCTCCGCGGCATGTGGGATCCTCCCAGACCAGGGCTCGAACCCGTGTCCCCTGCATTAGCAGGCAGATTCTCAACCAGTGTGCCACCAGGGAAGCCCAATAGTTTTCCGTACATATAGTACCTAGATATATTCTTCCTTGCTCACTGGACCTTGCTAGACGATTCCCTTTTATATCAAGCTATCATCTTGATTTCTTCTCTGCTTGACCTCCGACTTTGATCTTTACTCTTTCTTTATCTCCTGCACTGGGCACCTCTGTTTTCCTTCCTTTTTCCTCTCTTCCTATTTCTCTTTACTCTCCCTCTCATAAAGAGCTTTTTGAAACCCACACGTACGTGGATGGCTTCCGAAACTGCAAACCGGATCCACTCTTCTCTTCTCGTTCCTCTTTTACCTTCAACTGTACGGGATCTTTTCAGATGTCTGCTGGCATCTGACTCAATATGCCAAACCTGGGATTCAGCATCACCTTCCAGAACCATCAACATGGCCTCAAGTCTCCACCTCTGTGTATGTATCAGCGGCGCCACTCACCCTCAAGCTCTTTCTGTTGCTTGAGTTTAGCTTTTACATCGGCTTTTAAATTTTTTACTTTAGTTTCATCTGTCCCCAAAGTTTCCTCTGCAATATCTTTTGGATTCACTGCCGTCTCAGTTTTCACACCTCCCCACCACCACATTTCCAGCACTCTGTACCTCACGTCCCAACGACTCAAACAGATATCGACCTGCTTCCCTTTGCTTATATCACTCGTTTTTATATTTTTTTAATTATGTAACTAGATCCTTCTTCTAGAACAATGATTCTCAACTAGCATGCCACCAAGTATTGATGAATACATAACGTGTTTTTTTTTCCTTTTAGAATTCTGGATTCAAACACTCTCTCAGATGGAACACTTAGTTCTGAAGGTCATGGTACAGGTGTAGAGAAGGGCAGGACTGTGGTGAGTAAAACAGCGACCTAGGACCAGAGCAAGTCTGGGACTTACTGGAACACATGTGGCTGTGGACGTGAGGACCAGCTTGGAATGGGAAATATAAATTTGGTTGTCCTTGTTTCATGGGGTCATACCTTATCCAGGGATAATACAGCAGGAGTGGGAGCCCCAACTGCCTGGAGGGGCCAGAAGTTCACAGAATTAAGGGAAGGTGGCTTTAAGTGAAGATGAACTTGGAGGTGCCCTGATTAAAGGAGCAATACTGTCAACTCCAGCTAGCTGTGGCCACGAGGAAACATAGGTCTGGTATGGTGAGATGCTCCATTTTTCCAAAAGAAGCCACAAATAGGGATATTAGTTTAAAAATTAAAATGTGGAAGCTAATTTATTTTTTTTTTTGGTAACACTGTGAGGTTATAACAGAACATTTCTGTGGGCCGCGTTCTGCTTGCAGGCTGTTAATTGAGATCTCTGGGTCTAAAGAGATGAGAAAAGCCTAGAACCCAGGACAGAGTCCTCGGGAGCCGTGACATTTACGGGGTCACTGAGGAAGAGCAGAGGAAAAGCATAGTCAAAGAGGAGGGGAAGGGGCACGACACTAAGTGCCACAGCATAGATCAGGAGCAAATTTCTAGGACTCAGAAATTCTGTTTCTACCATAATCAGGAAAACGACACCAACAACAGCTGTATCAACATCCAAAGAACAATTCTTTTAAAAAGGAAGATGCCAAAAAAACTCTATTGTAGGGCTTCGCTGGTGGCGCAGTGGTTAAGAATCCGCCTGCTAAGGCAGGGGACACGGCTTCGAGCCCCGGTCCGGGAAGATCCTACATGCCGCAGAGCAACTAAGCCCGTGCACCACAACTACTGAGCCTGCGCTCTAGAGCCCGTGAGCCACAACTACTGAAGCCCGCACGCCCAGAGCCCGTGCTCCGCAACGAAGAGTAGAGAAGCCACAACAATGAGAAGCCCGCGCACCGCAACGAAGAGTAGCCCCTGCTCGCCGCAACCAGAGGAAAGCCCGCGCGCAGCAACAAAGACCCAACACAGCCAAAAATAAAATAAATAAAAATTAAAAAACAAAAAACCTCTATTGTAAACTTGGAAATAAAAGAAAGGAAGAATCAAAAGGTTTGGTACAAAGTTGCAGCTCAATCAGGTGGGATGAACATGTAGAAGAGAGGTCACTAGACAGGTGATGCAATTACAGAGGCATCAGGGGCCAGCTGGGGTCAGCCAAAGGCAAATTGAAAAAGACGGGGAGCAAACGGGAGGTGAGGTGTAGGGAGAGAATGAGGGCTCTTTCAAAGAGCTTGGTAATGAAGGAAAGGAGAGAGGTGAATGTGGCTTGAAAAGGAAGCATGTGTACAGCGAAAAACAGACAGACAGACAGACCGATGATATGTAATTGGGACAGACATAGACCCCCATGGAATTATTAGTTGACAGTAGATGAGCACTTCCTGTGGGCCAACGATCTAAGAGCTTTATTTCTAACTCAATCAGTCCTCACCAAGAGAAAGGTCCTATATTTATACCCACTTTAAGATGTGGAAACTGAGGTATGGAGGTGTGTTTATGTACTTTATTTAGCTATATATTTATTTATTTAAAAGAGAGATTTGAGAGTGTGTAAAAAGAGAGGGCAGAAGTTTGAAAAAGAGTGGGTGAGAATTCAGAGGTCTTTTTGAGCTCCTCTGGTTGGAAAGAGATGATGCACAACTCCAAATAAATGTCATGAGTCTTTGGGGAAGGGCGTCAAAAGGGAGAGTTGCATTTTCTTCAGAGACTACAGGGAAAAAAGAGAAAGAAATCAATGGTCTGAAATTATTGGCAAACAGGGAAGTTGAAGGAAGAGACTTAACAGCCTCTTTGCTTTTGTTTCTTAAATAAATCACATTGGACGTGGGGCTCCGTTACTCTTGAAGATGTGACACAGATTCTTGGTTGTGGGAGAACTTACATTAATCATAAGACAGGTCTTGGATATCGAGGAGAGATTAATCATCTAGATAGAAACCAAGAATGGATTATTTCATATCTTTGGGTTATGCTCAAATATGTATCCAACTCCACCAGAATATTGGAGCCATATGGAACCCTTTTTGGTGCACCTGGTTGTGGAGTCTTCCCACAAGGGATGTTCTCAAGTCAGTCTCCACTCTTGATGCTCTGAGATAATTCTCAGAACTTACGTGCTGCCCTTTGCTTTGCAAATAGCGCATGCCCTCTTCCAGCTGGGATTGTAAACACCCAGTCCTCCCCCTTGGGGTGACTTGTTTTTAAGAGCTGTGGAATGTGGAGTAAGAATACAACCCTTTCATTTAAAAAAGAAAATCCCGCCCTGTGCGTAATTTACATTATCCGCAGCAAGACAGAAAGCACAGAGGAAAATCGTTCTCTTACTCCCCTCATAAAAAGGGCAGCATTTTCCAGCTCAGGTACTCCAAGGCTCCGAGCAACACCAGGGAGATGTTGTACTTTTTGCTGGTTTATTCTAACATAGTGGTTCTCAAAGGAGTGAGTGTAAACATGAGATGGGAGGCTTTAAAAAATTCAGATGTTCAGGCCCCACCACTAGAATTTCTGATTAAGTTTGAGCCAACATCTAAAAATCTACATTTTAATCAAGCTCCCCAGGTGGACCTCCAATTATGTTTCTAAAAACACTCTTCCACATGTCCTGAGGAATAAGAACTTTTATCATGAATTGTATTGGTAGGAGGTGAAGAGACAGGCTTTCAGAAATCAGTGTTTGCAAAAGCCACTTTCCTTAACTGAAGGACACAAGAGACTCCGGGGCTCAGGAGAGAAGAGTTTCTGAAAGAGACTTTCCTATCATGAAATTAGAAGAATTGAAATCAACAAATATTAGATGGGGGTCCCTATGAGGAAGAGGATGCAGTCCCCCAGCCATGATCTGTTGGGAGGATATGTGTGCCCCCTCCCCCACAAACTGTAATTATGACAACTATTTGCCCCAACTTTTCAGGCTAATTGCATTTCAGAACTCTGGCCTGTTGTCCCAGGCTTGTCATGTGACATGTAATTTTGGTTCAGAAAATGTAATCAATTCAAGTGTGCAACAAGGGAAACTGAGATGGGTCTACAAACCAAGTCTGCAGAGAAGGAAGAGACCCTCGGACTAGGAGATACTAATAACAGCTAACATAGGTCATGTTGCATTTATTACACGCAAGATGTTTCTCTCATCTTGAATCCTGATCGTATCCCTATAAAGCAGGTTCCCCTGTTGTATCCATGTTAGATGAGGAAACTGAGGTACAAGAAGGTTGAAGTAACTTGCCCAAGGTCATATAGCTAGCATGCGGAGGAGAAGGACCTGAACCTAGTATAGCTTCCAAGTTCATGTTCTCAACCATGATGCTATATTGAAGGCTTCTGAAAATGAGTACAATGGGACTAGATCTTGAAGGGAGAGTGAATTTGGGCAGATGGAGACCATTGGGGGGAGGGTCAAGTCACTTGCGTGTCTACAGTGCAGGCCCTGTTCTAGGCTTTAATGACATCACAGTGAACAGGATCTACAAGGGAAAAGAAATAAGGAAGACACAGGGAGACAACAGCTCCTGGAATATTTTAGAAAGTGGGAGAAGAACAAGTGGGGTTAGTGTCAATGAATGGTAAATGGAGAGTCAAAGGACATTAGATCAAGATCCTTGGGCATTTGAGGGAGACGATTTTTCCAAAGGTTTCAAGTATCTTTAAAGCCGTGGTTCTCAAGAGGGGGAGATGTGGCCTCCCAGGGGACATTTGGCAATACCGGGAGTCATTTTTGGTTGCCAAAACATAGTGATGGAGGATGTTACTGGCATCTACGGAGTGGAGCCAGGGATGCGGCTAAACATCCTGCCATGCAGAGGACAACCCTACAACAAAGAACAGTCCAGCCAACGTGTCCATGGTGTCAAGGTGGAGAAACTTCGCTTCAAAGGCTTTTGAGCGGGAAATGGCAAGGCCAGAGGTGAACTGCAAAGGCACTGAGAGTTTTGTGAGGCCCCAGAAATGGTCTGGCCCTGAAGAGTACCCCATGTCATTCTTTAGTTCTCAGGCATTATTACCTCATTAACTAGCTCTTCCTGGGGTGACTCAACTTGGAATATTACGTCTTAGAACGCAGAAATCTTTAACCAAATGTGACTTGTCCTTTTGCGTTATAATATTATGATTCTGCCGGTGCCAAGAATGAACCTTTGTTTAATCGGAGCCCTGCCCTGGGGAGGAGCTTCCTTCTCGTTGAAGAGGCCTCTGCTGGGAAGGGTGGAATTCATCTTCTCCCCAAACAGGCACGGAAACGCTAACAGGACCAGGCAACTGTAATTGCTCTGAGGCTTTGCATATTTATGTCTGAGACCTTCATATGAACTGTTACTTTAAAAAAGAAGGATCAGTTCATCTTTAAAAGGAGGTGACTGATCGCTGCCAGTCGGGCATTTCTTCATTCTTGGCTTCCTCTCAGCCTCCGTAATAAGTTCTTCACGAACACCAGGCTGCTATTAAAGAATGGTATTCATCATAAGCCAAGCAGAGAGAAGGCAGAGTTTGATGGGCACAAAACCATATTTCAATCCACAGTGTCCTTTTTGTTCAACTCGATCTGCCACATCGTTAACATTTGAGAAAAAAACACACAAAGACTTTGGTAAGTATTAATCAACCATGCACAGCCCCTTTCCCTACTCAATTACCCATTACTGGGCACTCCAGGTGATAATGTCCCACTGAAGCTCAGGTTTGCTTAAAATGCAAGTGAAAAGTACTTTCTGTGGGTCACGTGTAGTGCTCTTTGAAGCCTAAGTGGTCTGTAACAGTGGGGAAACTCTCTTCCTTTCTTTCCCCACCCCTCCTTTATTCCAGCCCTCCGGCATCTGAGTGTGAGTCCAGCCTCCCGGCTCACTGCTCTCCTCAGGGGTTATAACTTTGGCAGAGGCATTCGGATGAGCTGAGACATGGAGAATGAACAGCGTGTGTGCCCAACGGTCAACACACCCAACAGACCACGGATCATGGCGCCTCTGTAGGGTGCAATCTCTTTGAACTCAGAAGTCCATTTCCTTCCACTTCAGATCTCATCAGACCATGAATATTGCCATCAACCTTTCCACACTGGCTTAAGCAGGTCTAAGTCATGATCTCCCTTATTATCAGTGAAGTCATTAAAAGTCCATCAGATCAATTGGGCTCTGACACAACATTAAAAATGTTCTTAGGTGTAATCTATTTCTCCACTCCTATAACTGCTGTAAGTTCAAAGAGGCTCATAATGAAATCTTGTCCCTTCCGTGTCAGCTCCTCAAGTTAACAATGAATATTAAAATCTAGGTGGCAAGAGCTGGATTCATCATGGAACATCAAAATCTGAACCCAAAAGGCCATGCTACTGAGAGCCTCTAGCTTCATATAAACAGCAAATATTCAATATGACTGTGAAAAGGTAAGGGGCAAGGCTTCATCACACACTTGCTGCAGGTCGGGTCAATCTACCTATGAGCCTGGAATTATCAGCAGCAGAATGAAGAAGCGAGATGATTTTTAACTAAGTTATGAGGTGTGCTGGTAACTCATTTGACACTTCCATCCCTGTTTCAAAAACCAGGCTGAATACTCTGCTTTTTCTACAAATGGAACAAAATATTTTCCCCCGAACAATTTTTCTTGGCTTCTGTATGACATTGTGTCTTTTCTCTATAAAAGCAATCAATGAACACATTTGTATTGGGCACTTGGCATATTGTAATTTTGTGGAAGGTCCATCTATGAACTGTCCCTTAAACATACCATCAGAGGGTTGTTTTGTTTTGTTTTAATGAGGAACTCTTGGTGACTCTGCTATCTGCTGAGTGTTTGAGAAATAAGAAAAGAGGTAGAACCAAAAGATACCCAGTTTTGCTGAGATATAGGCAAAGCAAACCAGCAAAAGGAATATGGTTTTTTGTTTGTTTGTTTGTTTGTTTGTTTTTTGCGGTACGCGGGCCTCTCACTGCTGTGGCCTCTCCTGTTGCGGAGCACAGGCTCCGGACGCGCAGGCTCAGCGGCCATGGCTCACGGGCCCAGCTGCTCTGCGGCATGTGGGATCTTCCCGGACCGGGGCACGAACCCGTGTCCCCTGCATCGGCAGGCGGACTCTCAACCACTGCGCCACCAGGGAAGCCCAAGAAATATGTTTTTCAGTATACTTGGGAGGTATAATTCTTGAACAAAGCTTGTTTTTAGGTTACTCTTTTCTACTCTTAAATATAGGAAGTTGGACCTTCTACACCAGGGCTTTGAACTCCTTTTGTAGTTGATTCACCATAAGAAGCACATTTGATATTATGAGTCAGTACACATGTGTTTATATGTATAAAGAAACAGCTATTTAAAAAATATTACTTCCTTTGCTACATGCAAGGTACTCAGATGTATTCTATTTTTTTAAATGCTGGGCTACACCCACAATATTGATTGCACTGATTGATCTAGATCCACAATTTGAAACACAGTGTCCTATCCTAAAATCCATGAGCTGCTCAACACAAAACCCAAGAAGTATTCTTTGTTCTAGCATAATGACTTTTTAACATATGGAATAACATAGGGAGGGGCGTTCACTTATGAGATATTTGTATTATACCAGGATTTAAAAACACTAGTGTAGGCTCAAACACACGTGTCAGTTAAGAAAGTGGTAGACATCATTTGAGTTTTACACAACTTGTTTCTACTGTCTGTCAATTGTACCAATCACTATTCACGGTTTTATTGTAGTGATTTCATTTCTTCCTTTCATTTTTCCTTCCTTCCTCCCTTCCTTCATCCTTCCCTCCCTCCTTTTCTTCCTTCCTTCTTTTTTTTTTGAAACTCAAGCTGTGTCTCCATGACAAAAAGTGAAAACTAGCGCTAATTGTCCGAATGTTTCCAAATGTCCAGATGCTTCAGCATCGTATAATAGACGTAATGACTGGCCCCTCCTCCCCACCTCCAGTCGCCTCTCATACAGATGTTTTGCCGTGTTGCAGATAGAGCCTCAGGTAGGGAATTCTGATGATGTTTCTTGAGCTAAAGCTGAACACACATTGTCCATTATTTATCTAATATAGGAAATCATTTCCCATCAAAATGAGATTCTAGAGGGAAATTTCTCATTGCCTGGAAGGTTAGGTTCTGGAAACTCGCCATAACACCATTAGGTATTGAATAGAATTGGGGATAAAGTAGGTTCGTCTTGGAAAGCGGCCAGAAGGCTTAGTTATTTATTATTGCAAAAAGATGCCTTCATGGGGATCTTCCAACAATGAGGGCAACTTTCTAATGAGATTCTAAAAGAGGTCATTTAAAAACTGAAAATAAAATGTAATAGTTTCAAAATAGTAATCAATATTCATATATCTGGTTCACACATTTGACTTTTACTTTTTTCAATAAGATGAAATGCTTGAACCTCATCACAGATATGACCTCTACAGGAAATTCAATGGGAAAACGATTTGAAACTCCACATTGCCAAAACAAATTGAAGCTCAATTCTGGTATCAAATTACAAAGTATATTAGCAAAAAAAAAAAAAAAAAAGATGATTACAATATGATTGAACCGAAGATAATAAAAAAGAGGAAGAAAGTCAGTTGAGCTGTGCTATTGAACCTCTAGGGGGTGGGAAGCCGTGGTTTCTACAAACTCTCAGAAAGTTGTAAAAAATCAAGAATGGATAGAGATTGGATTAAAGGTTCACCTTAATTGTACTCTTTGAATGGCAAGAATACAGATATTTTAAAATGCAGAACATTTTCCTGGTTTCTACCAAGAAGAATGATGAGATATTAAAAGTCCTAAAAATTATTGGCTCTCCCCAAGATTTGCGAGGCCATAAGGAATAACTTGATATAAGTGATAAGAAAAATCATCCCCCCTTCCTTTTTCATTATTAATGACCAAATATTATTAAATCAATAATTTTTGTGATGATCTGAACAGATTATTAAATATCATGAATTATTAACCTAAAAGTTGATCAGAGCTATGAAAATAATTCAAGTTAATGGGAATCTCTGGATTTCTAATGAAATATCCAGTCATTGACAAAACATCTCTGTTAGGATTTCTGGAACATGAAAAAGCAGAGACCACAGCTGTCCTTAAGGAAGAGAACAACAACATTCCTTGCTGGATTATAGGAAATTAAAAAACCAGATATTCATGATCAAAATAATGGGAGATTAAATAGACGAAGTAAAAGATGCCAATGGCTATAGGCTATTCATTCCCCTCCCCGTCTTCCCCCAATTAATATTGCACTAACTGTTTCAGGAACTTCAAAAAACTGGGAAAGAGCCATGGATTTTTCAATGCTGGGTGTGCCTCAGGCGAGGGGAGTTGGACATAAAGCAGTTAGTGGGTGGTTCTTGGCCAGTAGGCTATCCGTTCCAATTACTTTGCCTTAAGCAAGGTGTGTGGGGGGAGTATTTTGTCCAGAGGTTATACAAGAAAAGGCGGTGGAATGTGATTTAATTTAGAAGGTACAAGGACATAAGAGAGAAGGTTTGGGGATGGGGTCCTGAGCAGGCAAAGAAGGTTGGATGGGTTTGACCCTTTTGTGAAATCACAGTTACCATCCTTGGGAACGTTGACACACACAGATCACAGATCACGGCTGTCAGAGAAACTGAAGGCAAGCAGATGGCCCCTCGCTCTCTCTCTGTGTATACCTTCTCTATGCAGGCTTCCTGCTAAAACAGGATCTTGCCAAAAAGCATTATCCTGTAGTAGAATTTCCCAATAGGAAAGTGAGTCCATTATTGAAGAGTTTAATGAAATGTACTTTTAATTTTTTTAACCGTTTAATGCAATGTGAGCCCTGAATGCTAACGGGACAAAGAAAGCCACAGCCAACAAGGGATTCAGACTTTGGTAAAACCAGACAGGTGGGTCAGGATCTGGGCAGTGACCTGGAAACAGGAATGCAGGGGCGCTTCGTTCTTTAGAAAGGAAGTGGGGGGCTGCACTCGAGACAGGTTGCAGAAGGGTCTAGAGGGCTGGTACCGGGATCAGAGTGCAAGTTGGAGCTCCATCTTTTACTATCTGTGGAATCTCAAGCAAGGTACCTCATCTCCAGAGTTAATAATAACATACACTTCCAAAGGCAGCTGTAGGCTGGATTTTAATCATTAAATTTCCAAACGCCAATATTCAGCAATGTCTTAGTCCCATGCCAGGCCCTGAGTGTTCACTCACTTGCCAAATACTGAGTGGGTTCCCTCTGTGTCCCCTTCACTGTTCCTACAGATGGATCTCTGCTGTCATGACCTTTACAGACCAGTCAGGGGAAATGACAATAAATATGTGAACAAAAAAATATACATGATATTTTCAGGTATTAAAAAGTACCATGAAGAAGGTAAAACTGAGGTTGTGATAGCAAGGGATCCGAAGGGGGACAAATTTTATTTCAGATGTGAAAGATTGGGAAAGACTTCCTGCTGGAGGTCAAGTCTGAGCTGGAACTGGGAGAGTGTGTAGCTGTTGGAACAAGGAAGTGGGTGGAGGAGTATTCTAAGATGAGAAGATTGCAAAAGTAAAGGCTCTCCACAGACGTTGGGTGATGATGATGATAATAATGATTACGATTCTTTAATTATTAAAGCAGGAGTTGCGACATTCAAGACCAGCTCCTGTGAAAAACTTGCCTTTGAGGGAAGCAGCTACATCATTGACACCTTGCCCTCCTCAGAGGGCTTGTGTGCTGCCCATGAGTCCTCTCTCCTCCAGCTGGTGTTTAGTCAAAAGGCATCATTTCATTACTTCTCAGACGCGTTCGGGAGGGGTTTGCCAACAATTCACCCCCAAGACTAGAATTATTTGTACAAGTATGAGATGGCATTGGAGGCGGTCCAAGCACATAGGCAAAGACTCATTGGCAGTTAAATCATGCTAAGACATCACAGTAAGTAAATATGCCCAAAGAGGGAATTTTAGCCATCCAAGGACACAGAAAAACCACAACCCTGGCCTCAGAACTGCATTCCTCGTATATCTAACTCATGTTCTTATGCTATAGGATAAACCAAATAAATCAAGAGGCTCTTGGGATAGATCAAGAATAAGCCTGCAATAAATTCCATTACACTTACTTGTCAGTGCCTTGCCTGGAAACTTCACTTCTTTTTGGAAATTAAAAAATATTATTGAATGCTGTGGAGATGTGGCAGGAACTGAGAAGGAAATTCTCTCTGGAATTTCTACCTAATTTTTGAGGAGGTTAAATAATCGGAGACAATTCAATTTTGTGGAGATTCATCGCATGTTGGATTCAAATAGGATAAAAAGAACTTTCTTTTCTGCACGTGACACATTCACAATTTTATTAACTTAAAAATGGTATGGAGCTGCTCATCTTTGCTTCCTTTAATTGCTGAATTACTAGCTGCAAGCACAAGGCACAGAGCGAGCACTAAATAAATATTAGCAGAATACACGAAAATGGATAAAATTGATTTGAATTCTGTAAATTTGTTACATGTGGTAGCTATGTGTTTTAGAGTGTTTGCTACATGCTGAATGTTTTACAGAGATTATCTAGTTTATTACCTTACATCTAGGTTTTACTCTATTTTGCAGATGACCGAGCTGAGTCTGAGCGATGCTCAACAGTTAACCAATATTTATTAAGCGCTGACTGTGTGGCAGGTACACATAACTAGTCAGCAGCTATCCAGGTTTGTCTGACTCCCGATTCTCTGCTCTTAACCAAAATGTTCTGCTGGTTCTGAATAAAGGATGCTGGAAGCCGAGTTTACCAGACTCTAAATCTGACTTAGCTTCCCACTGATTCCAAGGAACATCAATGTCAGGCAAACATGGGAAAATGAAGGATCCTCACTGTATACATTCACATCATAAGCAATATCATATTTCTGCATGTCCGCGCATGTGCGTCTAAAAAGCTACATTATTCACGGTCTGGTCTATGGTTTTCATTAAACCTAACAAGCATTTTCATTACAACGTGCAGGCCAAGCTTTAGAGCAACGATTTTCCATGTGGTAACCAGACGTTAGGACACATTTTAAGCAACTCACTGGACACACTGCATGGATCCCTTGAGCCAGATGGAAACTGGAAATAGCACAAGTGAACTGGGAGACTCGAGGCAGCATTTCTGCGATGAGAGATAAAGACCAAAGGAGATGAAGGTGCTCTCTTACTCTCTGCTAGCTCAGGAAACTGGAGTTGCTAACAGTCATGTGGGTACTATATCAGGCCCTGGCTCAGACACCTCAAACTTTTTCCTATTTGTATTGCGAAAATGATGGGACCAGCCTCGGGGAAACAAAGTATAGCAAGAGAATTATTATGGCCATCTGAGTGGGCTTAAATCAATGGTTCTCAGCCATAGGCAGTTTTGGCAATGTCTGGGAACATTTTCGATTGACACAACTGGAAGGTGTTGCTAGCATCTGGTGTGTCGAGGCTACACACCCTCCACCGCACAGGACAGCTCCTCACAATAGAAAACTATATGGCCCCAAGTGTCATAGGGTCAAGGTTAGGAAAACCTGGCTTGAATCACGACGATGATGATAATAATCACGACGACACAAATAATTAAAGGTCCTATTTATATGAATGAGCATCTCAGGCCTGCCTCTTGGTTAATTAGTTGTCAACCATTATTATTTAAATCTCACATTAACCCCCAAATTGCCTTTGTTTTACAGGGGGGAGAAAACCCCAGACTCTGAGATATTAAGTAACTCGCCCAAGGTCACAGACCAAGAATGTGCCAAAAGTGGGATTCAAACCTGGAACTTCGTGGCCCCAGGACACTTAAACACGGGACTACACTGCCTGATTTTGCTTCTGTGGCCAGGTTTGGGTGGACCACGCAGGTTTTGAAGAGCTTCCGCAGGCTTACTTGGAGACGGCACAAGGAAGTGAAGACTCTGAATCCTCTGCTCAGAGGGTATCAATCAGAGCTCTAGACGCTGTTCTCTCTCCCTTTCATGTCTTTTTCCTGGTGAACGATGAAGTAATCACCCTTGGCTCACCACTTTCAAACTGTAACCAGTACACAGTGATTCACAACCTGGGGTAATTTTGGCTCCCAGGGGACATCTCTGGTTGTCACAATTTGGGGGGTGGGGGGGGAAGGGAGACACTACTGGTACCCAGCAGGCAGAGGCCAGGGATGTTGCTAAACATTTTACATTGCACAGAACAGACCCCGCAACAGAGTTATCTGGCCTCAAATGTCAACAGTGCCCAGGTTGAGAAACCTGAAAGTAGAAGCAAAGTGGAAAATCAGGCCTTGGAGAGAAAGCTAGCTTTTTATATAGTGGAAATGTATTGTTGCTGTTTTCTATGTCATCCACTCATTCTGCTTCTGATAACGGCTTCTGATCTTGTTGCAGGATCCCCACTCAGAGCCCACGTAATTCTGGAGGAGCTAGTAACTCCCCCACATCTGCAGGGATGACGTGGTCTAGACATGACTTATCGGAGCATCCCAGCTATCTGGCAAAAGTGATTGGTTGGGCCTGACACCAGCACAGTCAACCAGATGTCATAAGACGGTGACTGGAACTTTTAAGGGAGGCCAGATCCCTGAATCTAGACTTACTCCTGGGAGGAGATGAAGGTGGCCACCTGCTCACCATGAGGAGAGACACTGCCCCAGGGCGGAGCCACCGTTGCAGAGGTGGACCAGAGAAATATACAGAGGGAACCAAGCGTTTGTGATATAACTGGAGGCCTTCAACTAGCAATACCTGAAGCCAGTTATTCTGGCCTTTTGACTTATACAAGCCAGTAAATTGTCTAATCATTTCAGCCATTTGGGGTTGTACGTTCTGCTTCCTGCAGCTGCAAGACGCCCAGCTGATACCCTTTACTTTGAGGTCATGATAACACAAACGACATTCGTTGAAAAACAAAAATAAAAAGATGTCTGCAAATTCCTTTGCATTCTCTACAAGAAATTTCATAATGCAATATGTAAATCTGGGGAAAATTCTGGAAGGCAGAATTTTCCTGACAAAGGGATATCTAACAGAACAGCCACTGGCTATTCATAACACGAGAAAAAGCTGGCAGCCCTGATTTCTGGAAGTCAGGTACAGAGAGCTATAGGTTTCATCTATCTTGTCAAGAGTCCAGGTGTGCTGGGAGAGCAGTAGCATTTTTGACGCCTGTTATAATGACACCCATGATGCAGATGTACATGTCAAGCTCTCAGCCAACTCACGTGTGAAGTTAGAAAGAGGATACCTGGCAGACGCATAGCACTGTGGGAAGAAGCTCATGAACGCACTCTTGTAAATTTGGGAATCGTACTGAAAGGATCTCCTAGGGGAAGAACGTACTGCACCAAGTCTAGACCCACATAGAGGACTTTCACCCAGGTGCAGAGTCCAGTAGATGTAGTTCAAGGATTATCATGGCAATGACTCCCAAAGCATGGCTCATGTACCAGGGGTCGCAAGCAAGGGGTTTCTAGGGGGTCCTTGAGCAAATATTTAAATAATCCTAATAGGTATGAAATTGTTTTTAAAGAGAATGGAAAGAAAAACGTAACTAGCGGGCTTCCTTGGTGGCGCAGTGGTTGAGAGTCCGCCTGCCGATGCAGGGGACACAGGTTCGTGCCCCGGTCCAGGAAGATCCCACATGCCACGGAGTGGCTGGGCCCGTGAGCCATGGCCGCTGAGCCTGTGCGTCTGGAGCCTGTGCTCCGCAAGGGGAGAGGCCCCAACAGTGAGAGGCCCTTGTAACACAAAAAGAAACAAACAAAAAAACCCAAAACAAAACAAAAAACCCCCATAATTAGCATATCAAACAAGGGATTCAGTGACTTTTATTGCTGAGTACAGGGGTCAGCAAATGTTTTCTGTAAGGAACCAAACCGTAAATATTTTTAGATTTTTGAGCCAGCCAGTCTCTACCCAACTACTCAATTCTGTCCTTGGGTGTGAAAGCATCCTTAGTAAATACAGTAACGAATGGGTATGGCTGTCTTCCAGTCAAACTTTATTTACAAAAACAGGTGGAGGGTCAAATTTGGCCTGAAGACTGTAGTTTGTTAATCCTGGCTTAACAGGAAACTAAGCAAAAAGAAAAGGAGTAAAAAAAAATTTTTTAATTCCAGTGGTGCATAGATCTGGTAAAAGTCATGAAGTAGGTTGAAGATCGTTGGAAATCGGTGAACACTGTATTGGATCCTATGCTTTCAGTACCATTCATGATGGTGATGATGGTGATAATAAATAATAATAATAATAGTAATAGTAGTAATAATAAATTATTGAATCATTTATTCTTTTATTTAATGTGTGTTTTTTAATGTTTATATGTGCCAGAACACTGTACAAAACCCTGTGATTTAAATTGTGAATAAGATAAGTATGGTCTGACCCTAATTTTGCTATGAGGTATAAAAGAAATGGTTACTGGCAGGAGAATAATGAAGGCTTTCCTGAGGAAGTAACATAAGCAAATAACTAAAGGAAGAAACCAGTCTTGAGAAAAGCTAGGGGACCAGCATTCTGGAAAGGAGGAAAAAGCATGTGTGTAAATGTCCTGAGGCATGAAAGAGCTCCAGGTTTTGCTTCAGTGTGACTGGAGCCCACCCAGGGAGAATGGGGAGAGCAATACCCACCATGCTGGAAGAGTGAGCATGGGCTAGACAGGCCATGATGAAAGACATGGGGAAGCACGGAAAGGCTTTAAGCAGAAGACAGACTTGAGGCAATTTCCCCGTTGCTCTTACTTCTCTGAGGCCAATGGACTGGTGGCGGAGTCATGGGCAGCAGTTCGTAAACCCACCAACCACAGCAACACAGCAACAAGAGAATCTAACATCCGATGAGAACCTATTGTGTCAGATCTGTGCTTGTCACTGAGCATTACTCACTGGATTTTCCCAATAACCCACTGGAGGGGTCTATAATTATTTCCATTCGACAAAAGTAGAAACTGATGACCTGGGAAGTGCGTTAAGATGACCAGGTTCCCGTAGGTGGTGAGCATCAGAGTCCCGATGTGGCCCAGGTTTGTATGATCCCAAGGGTCAAACTCTTATACTGAATTTTAGAGGTTGGCAAACTATGGCCCAAGGGCCAAATCTGGCCCCTGACTTGTTTTGTAAATAAAGTTTTGTGGAAAAACAGCCAGGCATTTGTTTACATAGTCTATAGCTGCTTTCCAGCTGACTAATTGCTACAAAGACCATATGACCTGCAAAGCCAAAAATAGATACTATCTAGCTCTCTAGGGAAAGTTTGCCAAGCCCTGGTCTAGGCTATAAGGGCATGAAGTTCATTCTTGCTAGTAGACTGTCCAAAATGAAAATGATATGACTAAGATACTTTATCATCAGCTTTACTCCCCCAGAACGTCATTTTTGCCCCTGCTTCTCAGATCCTTTTCCCATTCTGTTCTCACGCAGCATTTTATTTTATTTTTTTCCTTAGGACTTAAAGATGATTTTTTAAAAAATACAGCAATACACAAATTACAACTGGGAGAGAAATGTTTTTAAAAAGTGTTTCAGAAGGAACTAATGACAGCATGTGATAGTCAGTTCCTACAAGCGAGTAGAATTTCCTTTTTCCCATGGCTAACGTTTATTCCCCAGGTGATGCCTTGTTTGTTAGGCTGTCTTGAGGGAGCCTAACTAGCCACCCACACACTTTCTTTGTCAAACAGATCAGAATCAACAACTAACTTAAAAAGATGAATATTGACTGACGAAATGCCATCTGGTAGCTGGGGCTAAGGTGGGGAGTGAGTCCTGGCTTGGAATTCTGGGGGAAATGTCAGGTGATGCTTACTTGGCTCAGTTTACATATCAACACGATGAGAATGGTAACTAGGTTGTTGGCTTCCAGTTCTACTAAGGTCCCTCTGTATAGAATTAGAATTAACGTCAAAAGGCCCTCCCGTGGTGAACCAACGTTTTTTTTGGCATACTCTCTGAACATCAGCTACGTTATAATGAAGTGCTTTATCCCCGCTAGGTGGAAATCACATGTTTACATCAACAGTGCCTCACTTCCTCCTGGAAAGGGAGTTGTGATAGTTTTGCTTTTGCAAAAATTCAAGTTAAGGGACTGGATGTATCATCCAAAGAATGTGATTGCTCTGCACCTAAAATATAATCTTACTGCAAAAATAATGAGAAAAATGAGAATACGGATGATCTAAGTAGTAAGCAAAATTTAAAAAATACTTAAACTACCTTTTGAGCAAAGCAACTTGAATCTGTGGCTTTGCTCTCGGTTTGACATCAGATAAAAAACTGGGAGGGAGATAAACTTAAGAGAAATGCCAGATGATGACACAGTTTCTTTCAGGGGACTGGGTCTTGCAAACCTCAGCATTTCTGCACTTCCTTCATCAATGTTGCCGTTATACAAGAACCTCTCGTACTGTTATTCTTTCTTTAAATAAACTCACTTCTTAAATAAATGTATTTGAACAGTAAATTTTATATCCGAACTGACAGTGAAAAGCTAGCAATAACAGCTACCAAACTGCCGGTTTTATTGGGCCCTCATTTTATATGAAAACTACACATTAAAATAAACACATTACAATTAAATTGTTAAGAAGTTTATCTACCATTTAAAATGTCTCTATGTACTATCAGGGATTCACTTATCTTCCAAAATACTCCCCTAAGGGGATATAAAAATGCATACATGTAAACATTTTATTTGAATTAAATATTAAGTGGTATGAAGTGTGTATGTGTGTTTCGTTATGTGAAAACATGACATGTTTAAAACAAACCAGCAAACAAAAAGTGGGGTGAGGCTGCAGAGGGAATCCACACCGTGTGGCCGTTGAGGAGTGTGCAAACACAGCATCAGTGACTCATTACCTGAAACCAGAGGCTCGACAAAGCCTTTGTTTATTCTGCAAATCCAAGACAGAATAATTGCGGCAAGCTATCTGAAGATGCTGAGGAAGCCATCCAAAGTGTACCTGTGCTTGTGGGCTTGGAGTCCCATGGGAGCCAACTGCTTTCAGTCCTTCTGGCAGGCAGGGAGGTGGCGCACCCAGTCTTACCGAGGCGCCCTCCATGCCAACCCAGGCCAGGGTTCAGGACTGCACTCGGCTGCCTAAATTCTGTCAACTGGAAGGAACTCTGTATCCCGGCCTTCAAACACCAGCACACCTGTCCCTAGTGTCCTCACCCCGCCTGCGTCCACCCCACTCACTAACCCCAGAGTGGCCTTCTCTGTGCCCCTGAGGCTTCCCCAACCTTCTCAGCAGGGCCTGTGCACTTGCTGTCTCCACTGACCAGAAGGTTCCTTTCTTGCTCTTTATCTATGCAGCTTATTCTCACTCTCTGGGACTCATCTAAACGTCACCTTAGCCGAGTGTTCTCAGATGACCCTCCAGCCTACGATCTGGCCTGTTATCTGAAAATCATACGTATTTGCTTAAATGGTTAATATCAGTCTCCCCAGCTGGGCTGTGGGTTCTTTAAGGGCAAACCTTTTAATCACTTAAGGTCAGCCTATCCCACTCTCCTGTTTCTTCAAGGACATTTTTTTAATATATATTTTTTTCAGTTCATACATAATACAGTGACATTTATAAACTTGCAGTTTGCTATGTAACATGACCATAAAAGAATGTAATAGCATCTATATTTGATTGTTTTTCTGTGCGTGTGTGCTTTCTAAGGGGAAGTGCACCTATCTTTTTACAGACGGCCTTTGAATCAAGCCCTTCAGTATAATTTATGTACGTTTTAATAATTTCCTTGCTGGTATAAATGTTTCGTATTTGAAGAAGTTATCTGGGGTATAACATAAAAGACTTGCTTGCCCTTATGAAGTTGAGTCATAGTCATTGAATTTGAGGAAGCATTAAGGGTTAAGCTTATAAAAAGTATTAGATTTAAGTAAACTTCATATTGGCCAACAGCAGGAGGTATTCTATGAATGTCATTATTTTGAATTAAGAACTAATGTTTAACATTCCCAAATTATGTTTTAATTGTTTGGTAGAATTTGTAAAAAAAAGAAAAAGTTTATTTTCAATGTTTCTTTAAATTTAAAATAAAGCTTATATTTAAAATGTTAAAAAAATTTCTCTGCAGTGCCAGGCAGGTAACAGATGTTCCATAAAGGCTGTTGAATAAATGAATGGATTTATGAAGCCTGGCTTTCCAAGCCCTGGAAAAATCCAGGTCCATCACTTTCCATTATGGGGCAAAACCTGTATTTCCTTTTCAACTTATTTGTCTGCCTGGAATTTAAAAGAACTGGTTTTTTTTTTTTTTTTTGAAAAAAAAAATCCCACTCCTAGACCCATCACTCCTGGGTTAAACAAGCTCACTTAATATTTTTTTTCTCCGTGTGGGCTTTGCTTGGGCCCCATAGAGGTGTCACGTATGTTTTATGAACTAACATTTATTTTAGACACTTTGGCCCATCGGACATGATCTTGTAAGCCTGAACTCTCAGCTGATGTGCTGTTGAACATAATGGGGGGTATAAAAAGGTAGAGTGGATTGCAGAGTGCCAGGGGCGAGAGGGGGAGGTCGTGGAGCCACAGAAGACAGCACGCTGCTCTCCCTGGCAGTCGCGGCCCTGCTGCTGTGACCTGCAGTTCCAACAAGCCCCTCCCGAGCCAGGCGAAGGACGCAAAATCGCCTAATTGCTAAACTTGGAACTCAGCGCTCCCCATGAGCCTGGAAGAGAATAGCAACGTTTCACAAACAAAGCTGGACATTGATCTAGGTGAGTGGCAGTGGGGGAGTCTCTGAGTTGCATGTGGAATTCTGGATGGAATCCACAGGCCCCGGAAATTCCAGGACACTCTCTTCCTCAGACAAGGTCTTCAGTTAATTATGGGAGCTAAAATGTTGCTGGGCATAAATCAGCATTGAAAAAATGCCGAACCTCAGTGTATACAGGGATTCACCCGGGGGGGAGGGGAAGGTTTTAAAGGTATCTGAAAGCCATAAAAATCTCCATTTAGAGAGAAATCTTTACAAAAAGGTTATTTAGTTATTCATTTGCACTTTGGGGGCAAAGTTGTCAATTCAGCGGAACAAAGGCATGTATAAGTTGGCACTTAAAACTGGAGAGTTAACACCAGTAAGACAAAGGGTTAAAATTGGTATCCTCAATTCAATTCAAATCAAAGTTCACCTAATGCCAATTCTTCGCTAGTGATCTAAGGACAGAGACAAACAGGACCCTTATAAGGCCTTGAATTTTTCCATCATAGGGCTCAAAAGAATTAGTCATTGCAATTTCCCTCTGTCTGTCCACCCCCAGCAGACTGTAAACTCCATTAGGGTAGAAATGTGTTTGTTCTATAAACTTCTGAATTCTCAGAGTCTAATCCAGAGCCTGGCACATAGTAAGTTCCCGATCAAAACTTTAAATGAATCAAAGTAAGGCTCAGGGACTTCCCTGGTGGTCCAGTGGGTAAGGCTCCCCACTCCCTGCTCCCTGATCCCTGGTTGGGGAACTAGATCCCGCATGCATGCCACAACTAAGAGTCTGCATGCTGCAACTAAGAAGCCTGCACGCCGCAACTGAAGATCACACATGCTGCAACTAAACAAATATCCCTCATGCAGCAACTAAGACCTGGCGCAGCCTAAATAAATAAATAAATATTTAAAAACAAAACAAAAAACAAAAGTAAGGCCCAGTGCCGCCAACACCCTTAAGAAGCTCACTGTCCCGTAGGAAACAGGTAAGAGAACAAAGGGATTATAGAAACAGGTGATGAGGCCTAGAGCAGAACTGTGTTCAGGATCTTATGAGACAAAAGAGGCGGAAACTTGATTCAGCTGGAGAAGATGGGGTTGTGAAATGCTTCCAAGAGTGGATGGAATCCAAGTGAATTTTAAAAGGTGATGCCAGTCAGAGGGGACAGCTTGAGAAAAAGCTTGGAGGAGAGAAGCATTCTGTTCCTTTTCCTGGAGCTTAATTTAACAAAAATTATTGAGGTGGCCTATTATCAAAATGGCAGGTACAAAGTCTTCAGCCGAGCCAACTGTCAAAGGGAGTTACCTGTCCTCAGGTAAATCTAGCCAGGAGAGATGGGGATGTGAAGCCAATCCTATGATAATATGTTATGGTCATTTTAGGTCTGCCAGTCATTGAATCAATAGACCTACTACATTTTCCCTCTAAATAGCCAGAAGAGGTAATTAAAATACTCGTAAGAAAACAAAAAGAGAAAGTCCCTTCCAAGATCTTTATTGAGATCTGTAGGTCCTTGTAAGTTTCAGTTCTGAAATCTTCATTTATAAGAGACACAAGTCAGGACTTCCCTGGCGGTGCAGTGGTTAAGAATCTGCCTGCCAATGCAGGGGACACGGGTTAGATCCCTGGTCCGGGAAGATCCCACATGCCGTGGAGCAACTAAGCTCGTGTGCCACAACTACTGAGTTTGTGCTCTAGAGCCCGTGAGCCACAACTACTGAGCCCACGCACCGCAACCACTGAGCCCACGTGCCGCAACTACTGAGCCCACGTGCTGCAACTACTGAAGCCCGTGCACCTAGAGCCTGTGCTCTGCAACGAGAAGCCACCACAATGAGAAGCCTGTGCACCCCAGTGAAGAGTAGCCGCTGATCGCCACAACTAGAGAAAGCCCACGTGCAGTAGGAGACCCAACACAGCCACAAAATAAATTTTAAAAAAAGCAGATTGCATTTATACTGAGTTCAAAAAGAAAACCAAGCGAAACAAAAAATCATTAAAAAAAAACAAGAGACACAAGTCAGAAACACTTTATGAATTAGGCTGTATACTCAGCAGAGGGAGGGGGGACTATGATGTAATTAAAACTTCAATTGATGACCTTTAAAAACTGTGTCAATACCTGGAGACTAAGGGCTTCATCAAGAAGTCCACATTCTAGTGAGTCAAATGTCAGAACAAAAGAATCAGTAATTTGGGTCAAGGATCCAAGATGTGCAATTCGTAAATGGCTGTAGAGACTGTCCCAGGACTGGTGTGAGCTAACCACCTTTCTAAGCAATTATCTGTGTTTGGAAAACTCTACACTCAAGTAGGACACGTGCAGGTTTCGTCTGGGGAGTTGAAGGATCTTGTGGAAATATCCCTTAGCCACTTGTTTACTTGGAAGAGCACCTGATTTTGGATAAAAGAATTTCCCTCGTCTAGCTGAGCTCAATTCTTCTCTTCATTCATTTGAAGCTATTTCTCAGGAAAGGACATGAGGTTTAGCCCATGTGAGGCTCTGGTCTCACGAATCCTCTTCCTCCAGATATCCGTATGGCTTGCTTTCTCACTTCCTCTGTGTATACTCAGAGGTCCCTTTCTCATCAGAGCCCTCCCTGGGCATTGTATCTCACATTGACCCTCCACCCGGATCCCTGACTCCCCCTCTACCACCTCCTTGCTTTGTTTTCTCTTTAGCATGCTCCACCCAGCACACTATATATCTATTTATTTATTTTCTTTCTACCATACTGGAATATTCTCAGGCAGAAATATTTGATTATTTGTTTCCCTGTTATATCCCCAGCTCCTAGAAGAAGGACTGTTACAAAATAAGTACTGAATACAGGCAGCCCTCACTTTACATGGCATCTCAGTGACTACGGAACTGGGCAAAATGAGGACACAGTACCAACACACATGAGTTTCAGTTAACACAGAACCACGCAAAGCAATGCCTGACTGTAGGTAATTGCTTGTGAGAATGGAGCTGTTCCACACTCCTACTGGATGGACTAGGCCATTCGGGGCAATTCATTTGCCCTATAATCCATTGTTCCTGAAAGCAAATTTGTCCAACAACCACTTGTAAAGGATCAGTATAGTGCACCTATTTGAGGATAATCTGTTCAGGCCATGCTTTCCTTTCTCCAAAACCACCTTCTTCTAAGGCCCAACAGACTCCACCTTAACCATAGACAATTGGACTAAAAGTAGACTACCCAGAGAGAGCCAAACCTTTGGTAAGGAGAGGTCCAAGAGCTTGAATGAACAGATGGCAATCTTGAGAGAATGAGAGGATGACGGAAGGAACTGAAGATCTACAGAGGCAAGACCCACGGAGATAAACTGGGCTCTACCCACCATGGTGCCCAGTTCAATCTTCCCTTCAGTTCCCTGGTCTATGCTCCCTCCCCATACATTCCTACTCTCCTTTGTTAGTTGTTATTAATCATGTTCCTTTGAGGTGGGTTATTCTTTCTTATTATCCAAAGACCCTTGACTGAGACAAGCTGTAGGCACCCACCACTGCCCAACCACCACTGAGATACCAAGAGACTAGAAGACCTGGTCTCCCTGCAAGGATATTGGTGCTGGACTGAGAGGTTAGGATAAAGAGCTGGAGACAAAGTGTCATGGACTGAATGTGTCCCTCAAATGCATATGTTGAAATCTGATCCCCAATGTGATGGTATTTGGAGGTGGGGTCTTTGGGAGATGATTCAATCATGAGGGTGGAGCTCTTATGATGGGATTGGTGCCCTTGTAAGAAGAGGCCACAGAGGCTGGCTCACCCTCTTTCCACCATGTGAGGACACAGCAAGAAGTTGGCTGCCTGCACCCCGGAAGAGGGCTCTCACCAGAACCCAGCCATGCCAGCACCATGATCTTGGACTTACAGCCTCCAGAACAGTGAGAAATAAATGTCTGCTGTTGATAAGCTGCTCTGTTCCTGGTTATTTGTTAGAGCAGCCCAAACTGACTAGGACATGAGCCTGGGCCACGTGCAAGATGACCCTAGGCCTTTGGAGGTACCTGGTTAGGTGCATTTTAGCCAGAGAAACGAAGGGAGAGGCCCTTGTGAAGATCTGCCTGCCTTGTGATTCAATCCTGTAGCTGGGGTTTCTGAATTCCCACCACTGCAGATTCAGTCTTACACTGGGAATTGCTTGGGCCGCTGAAGAAGAATTTATGGAGCCCTAACTCAAGAATGGGCATGACTCTGCAGCTACTCTTCGTTGTGGTGCGTGGGCTTCTCATTGCAGTGGCTTTTTTTGTTGCGGAGCATGGGCTCTAGGCACGTGGGCTACAGGAGTTGCAGCACTCAGGCTCAGTAGTTGTGGCTCGTGGGCTCTAGAGCGCAGGCTCAGTAGTTGTGGTGTACGGGCTTAGTTGCTCCGCGGCATGTGGGATCTTCCCGGACCAGGGCTGGAACCCCTGTCCCCTGCATTGGCAGGTGGGTTCTTAACCACTGTGCCACCAGGGAGGTCCCTATTCTTTCTTCTTAAGGGTAACTGCAAAGGGGAGGTTTTTATGATTCCTTCCAATACAAAAAAGAAACAAAATTCCATACTGGGGGCTTCCCTGGTGGCGCAGTGGTTGAGGGTCCGCCTGCCGATGCAGGGGACATGGGCTCGTGCCCCGGTACGGGAGGATCCCACATGCCGCGGAGCGGCTGGGCCCGTGAGCCACGGCCACTGAGCCTGCGCGTCTGGAGCCTGTGCTCTGCAACGGGAGAGGCCACAGCAGTGAGAGGCCCGCATAACGCAAAAAAAAAAAAAAAAAAATTCCATACTGTCTCATTTGACTTTAGTCTTCATAACAATCTTATGAAGCAAGCACTATTGTTGTGCCCAATTTACAGATGAGGAAACTGACTCTTCCATCAGCTAAGTAATTTGCCTAATGTCTCACAGCTGATAAAAATGACAGGAACAGGATTTGAACCTGGACTTCCGACTTTGAAACCCGTTTGTTCTTTTCATCAGGTAACCTTATCACATCTGATAGTCCTCTTTGGGTTTTCCGATATGGGCAGCAATGAAAAGACAGTGGATAAAATGAGTAAGGGGCCACCAACGTTGGTCATATGGACCAAAGAACCCAAATATGAGGTTTCAAAATAATTTTTTGCAGGCATATTTAAATTACAAGCCTAAATGCTATGTGCCAAGCTTACAACTAATGTCTTCCTTACTTGCCTGGGGAAGGTGATATCTGGGGGCTACTCAAGTAAATATAATGTTGATAAATACATTTGGGGCAGGTTGACAAACACAAAGGCATAGTATGCAATTAACTACAGGGCTATTGCTCGGATTCCTCGCTGTAAATGCAAGCGAGGTAAGGAATTCAGCTGTGTGCCTATACAGAAATTCGGACTTAGATGGGAAACATGTTTAAGCTGTTGGTTTTACAGATGGAAGGTTAGGGAGCACCCTGTGGTCATTTTACCCGCCAGCCGGAATTGCAGGTAGCACGCTCTGGCCTCTGAACTTCCTTTGCTGACACCACTAAATGTAAGATCTCTGGCCTGGCCTCAGTCCAATCAAGCACACCGTTTCTAATATTTCTATCAGAGAAGAATTTGAAGTTTAATGAAACAATCCAATACAACGTTTAACAAGATTTGGCATGGGCAATTTCTTAAGAATGACTGCCTTAAGTACCCACCAGGTTTACATAATGGACTTGGTGACTGCCTAGATGAAAGCATAGGTTTTTCAACCTCAGGTAAAATCAACTCTTGCCAAATAGATTCTTTAACATTTAGAGAGCTTATCATTTCAGATTTGTTCGGTGTACTCTTTGGAACTGCTATTTTGAGGAAAGGCCACGTATGAAGGAATAACCCTGGCCCAAGAAGTCCTTTAAGAGGTTTAAAAAATGAGTTAGTCCAGCTAACACAATGTTTTCCAAAACTAATGTACTTTTGCTAAAAATGTAAAATTAACATCAAATGAAGATCTCTTAAGAAGCTCTAAAATTGAGATGACTATCTTAGTGGCATATAGTAGGTACTTGATGCAATCAGCGTGTTCTACACAGGTAATTACTTTTACTACTAATGGTGCCTCCCACTCAGTGAGAAAGATGAGAGGCTCCAACTCTACTTAATCACTAGGCTGCTTCATTATTGCTCTACCACCTACTGGGTAAAACAATTCGCTTGTTCTATTCAGCAACTCTCACAAATGAGAAAAATTTATTAACGTGTGAACAGAATGGGACATATTTAGTATGTACAAAGGAGATTACCTACTTGATTTTTAAAATACATAAAGGATTCAAATACCTGTGTGGATCACCTTGAAATAAGGTCTTTCTGGAAAAGTTTTATTTTCATAACGTTGAAGCTGGTTTGCAACGACTGTCCACTTCAATGTGCTTGGAGATTGTCTAGAGGTGTTAGGGGAGGTGAGAGAAGACGGTGGTAGATAAGGGGGTGATGGAATTAGACAAACGTGGAGTCAGTAATGGGTGACCTTGGGTAAGTTGTTCATCTCGTTTTCTTATTATTTGTGGAATAAGGAATAAGCACAATAATATTTGCTCCATTCTTATGTAAAGTCAGTTTTGCTTTATGGCATATGTGTGTTTCTAAAAGGAGCCATGCTATTCCAGATCGCACAATAAAAAGCACAGAGCTTGTGGGGAACAAAATGGACTTTGGAGCACAGCACTTAACGTCAGTAACAAATAATAAGAAAAGACAGGCACCTAATAAAAATGATAGCACTTCTTTACACATTAAGCCGTTAAAAATACATAAATATTACAATAGGTATGGCATTTTACCTTGAAAAGGATTTATAGAAGTGGATGCTAGCAGGGTTGCCGCCGTGAGTTATTGTGAAGTGGCAGGTGGTGGGTTATCTGAAATCCAGTAGAAAGTTGTAACACCAGACATTGATGGGTGTAGCTTGTAACACACCTGGCTAGCTGGTAGGTGGTAGGTGTTTGAGGTGGGTGCATGTTTGCCTTTTGTGTATCTCTACCTGGCTTGATTCAGAGATGTGTAGTTTTCTGTGTTCACCTAGCGTTTCACACAGGTGACGTCAAACATACACAAATGCAAAACCCATATAATGCTCAAAATGTATCAGTCATGGTGGAACAAAGTCTTATTCTCAGAAGCATTATAGCAGAATGCACTGTATTATAAGGATTACACAAGCGAATGTTGGTAAACACATAGTAGGTACTCCAGAAGTGTCATTATGCTTTGGTTTCCACGGCTACTTCAATTAAACTGGGGTCAAATTCAATCCCAGACTCATAGTGGGCATACTTAGCCAGGTGGCCAATCTCTTTGCTGCTCTAGATCAGCAAACGTGATATGACTCTAAAGGGCTCTCCTACAATGTGAATAGATGCGTTTGTTAAATGTTTTCACATTGTACCTTTGTCCTTGCCTACAACAATAGTGTTTCCTGTAAAGAGTTTAAGAACAAAGCCAGGAAACACCATCCTTTTCCTTCAGTAGAAGCTGAAAACTACTCTGCAAGAAGCAAGAATTTAGCTGCCCTTGGGGGAAAAAATTGGTGTTGCTATTCATAATGTTTGATTAGCCCTAGAGAAGGACAGACCGATTTATCTCCAGAGCCTTTTAGTAATAATAGGTAACACCTACACAAGGCTCTCTACGTCTGGCACTATAAGAGCTCTGGATATATTAACTTGCTTAAGATTAAAATTATTCTATGTAATTGCTTTTCAAGTCTTGATGTTTCTTCTCAAGTTAGGTAAGCAGAACAAGTTTGGAAATGCAGTCAGATTTCCAGTTAAGTAGCAATAAGTTTTCACTGGGCAGCCCCAACTAGAAGACACTGTATTAGCTAAGGGTTGACCTGGGCTTTGGAACCAGACCGATCGGAAGCATGATCCCCCTCCCGGCTGTGTGTTCTTGGACACGTGCTTCAACCTCTGTAGGCCTCAGTTCTCCCTTCTGTAACAAGGGGTTAATAAAACTCTTTCTGGGCGCGGTTGTGAGAATTCAATGAGAGATAGTGGGCAGGTGATTCGCAGGGTACAGGGCACAGAGTCAGCACTCAGCAAGTTGTATTTTTTGTTGAGCTCATTATCATCACTTTCTTGCCAGTATGGGCCCGGATGATACTTGCATTGTTAGGCAGATGGCACATGATCCAGCTGTTTGCAGTAGCGCCTGGCACTGACCAAACTTGGCAGCAGAACACTTGGACACTTTGCATCCCTGATATTTCTTTTTTGAGTCCTGGATAAACAATACTGTTCTGTCACTGTAACACTAAGATACACTGCTGTCTGGCAACCCATGGGAGATGCCCACACCGCTGTCCTTAGGTCTCACCTCCCATTTATTTATCTACCCACCCAGTCTGACTTCTCCTCCCATTGGTCTGCTGAGAATGCTTTGGCTAAGTTCACCTCAGAGCTCCACGTTGCCGAGTCCAGCGGGCACCTTTTCAGCCTGCACCTTCTGAGCTCCTGGCAGAATTTACCACTTCTTCCCTCTTGAAACACTCTCTTCTCTTTGTCTCCTACCTGCAAAATCAGCCTATCTTGATTTTCTTCCAAGCTCTCTGAAAGCTCATTCTGTGTCTTTTGGTGGGTTCCTTCTCCTTACCGCTTTAAAGATTGGCCTTCCTCAGGGCCTTTTACACTCTCTCTCTAGATAAGCTTGCCTGCAATGGCATCTATCACGTCCTATTTGCTAGGACATTCAAGTTGATACATCCAGGTACCCAACTGAGATCTTGGTGAGCACTCAATGGCGCTCTCCATATCTCTTGAGCTTCTCACAATTATCTCACACTTAGCAGTTCCCCCTCCATCATTCGCAGTCTCCCATTCGTTGAAAAAGTACCCAAGTTCTATTGGTCTTACCTAAAATGTATTTCCATCCACTCACTGCTCTCTCTCTCTACTGCCAATAGCCTAGTCCAAGCTATCCTTCATTCCCCCACCTTCTCACCGCACTGGCTTCCTCACTAGCATGTTCGTATTCAGCCACATCACACTGCAATGCATCCAGCACAATGTAGCCAGAGTAATATTTTTTAAGATAATTTGTTTATATAATCCCGATTAAAAACCTATAACTTCCCAACGCTCAGAGACCAAATATAATGTTGTTAACGTGGCCTACAAAATCCTGAATATGACAGAGTCCCTCTAATCCACTGTTATTTTATACCATTTCTTTTCATTCATTCATTCATTCATGAAATATTTAATGTGCACTTAGTTATGTGTCAGGCATATTATAGTTTCCTGGACTTGGCAAACTTCTTTACAATGAACAAGTATTACTTGAAATTTTAAGTTTAAAAAATGCCCAGTGGGGGCTTCCCTGGTGGCGCAGCGGTTGAGAGTCCGCCTGCCGATGCAGGGGACACGGGTTCGTGCCCCGGTCTGGGAAGATCCTACATGCCGTGGAGCGGCTGGGCCCGTGAGCCATGGCCGCTGAACCTGCGCGTCCGGAGCCTGTGCTCCGCAACGGGAGAGGCCACAGCGGTGAGAGGCCCGCGTACCGCAAAAAAAAAAAAAAAAAAAGCCTAGGAATTGATGCCACTGAAATGAAGTGCTTAAATCCACATGATAGTCCTGATTTTGAGTAATCTCCCTCATAGCAAAGCTCTTTCCGCACATGTTTTTAGATCTGGGGTTTAGATCTCTGGTTTATAGAAACGCCTCTTTGTGAATACGAGCACGTGGATTGTGCAGTATAAAGTTGGATTAGTGATTGATATAAGCCCTTCTCGCTTCGTTCTCCCTTCCTCCCCATGGCTGGACTCCCTGAAGCGGTCCTGTGAACTCTAAGCCTAGGCATTCAGGAAGTCAGAGACGTTGACATTCCAAACATCGGAAAGGTAAGGGTTGGCTAACAAAAACGCACTCGCATTGTACACAGAGCGCATTTCAATTTTCTGCTGCAGTACTCAGACGAGATTAGAGTGTTTGCAAATTTGAGAAATTTCAGAAAAGACCAGGAGAGCGAGCAGCCAATTTCCATTGCATTTTTGCAAGTGAATATCAGGAAATTCGTTATTCATTTTGTCCAAAGTGGTGTAATCCAAACATTAGTCACTAACCTCCTTCTTCAGAGATAACAAATGATCTATGAATTGCCACATGCACTGACCTTTAGTCAGGCTTTGTTTTTCTTTGACTTTTGTTTAGCGTTTGATGCCTCCACCTCCCCTTCTTAGCGACTCGTTCTTGGCTTCCATGTATCCAAACTCCTGAGTTCTCCTCCATTCTGATTGGCTTTTCCATCTCTGGATCATGCTAGATCAGCCCCCAAATGCGGACAGGTCCCAAGGCTCTGCCCGTGTCCATCTTTCTTCTCTCTCTAATTCCTCCTTCTCACAGGGCTCATTCGTTCTCATATGTTCAATGGATAGACGACCCTTAGGGCACTATTTTTACCACTGATCTTTCTGCCAAGCTCATGGTTCCGCACCTTCAGTACCCTAGGGATTATTTCCATTTGGTCACATTATTCCTTTCTCCTCTCCTGCCTTTCCACCAAAATCTACCTGTCCACTCACCTCTAAGCCCCAGATCTCTCAGGAGTACCATTACTCTCCTTGATACAAATATTCAAAACTCAGAAGTAGTACAGGGGGTACTGTTTATAACATTTGCTTTAATGACTTCCCATTGCTCTCAGAATTGTGTCCAAAATGGGTTTCTGTTTGTTTTTTTTTTTTTTTTTGAGGTACACGGGCCTCTCACTGCTGTGGCCTCTCCCGTTGCGGAGCACAGGCTCCGGATGCGCAGGCTCAGTGGCCATGGCTCACGGGCCCAGCCACTCCGCGGCACGTGGGATCTTCCCGGACTGGGGCACAAACCCGTGTGCCCTGCATTGGCAGGCGGACTCTCAACCACTGCGCCACCAGGGAAGCCCGGGTTTGTCTTTTATAATTTGACCCTTTTCAACCTTTTAGGATCCTCTGTCTCGTCCTCAACCACACTGGGCTTTTCTAAGTCCATCAAATGTGCCAACATTTTTCTGCATCACGTCCTTGGCAAATACTGGTGTCTAAGATGTTCCTCTCCATGGCTTTTGCTCTATCCTGGTCTCCCCCGCTCCCACCATCAACCTAATTCACTGCTAACTTTTCAGTTGTGAGCTTTAATATTGCTCGTCTCAGTGAGCCTTCTCCATTTCTAGTCTGCGTTCTCCCTGCCCTCTCTCCCTTCATCCATTGCTTGTACAGCATCCTCACGTTCATTGCACAGCACTAAGCACACCTGGAACGTGCAACCTGATACTGGTTTTCTCCACTAGACTGTGAGCTCCATGAAGTCAAGGACTCACTCATCTCCACATCCTCAGTGTCTGGCACGTGGACATGCGCCCAGTAAGTTGAATAAAAGGATAACTGAACGAAATCATACTTCATCAACTCCATTACCAGCCATATGCAATTAGCCACCAAGTCCTGCAATTTTTCTTGTTACTATCACTCCATCCTTCCTTCCTGTCTCCACCATCCTTTCTGCCCCTGCCCTGGTCTATGCTCTCCTCAGCTCTTGACTAGATTGTTATAATAGCTCAGTGGTCTTCTTTGTATCTTTCTTTTCTGCAATTGATTTTCTAGACTACTGCCTGCCTAATCTTTCTTAAAAAAATTCATCGTGTTATTCCTTCGCTCAGAATCCCCTGATAGTCCTTTCCTGTCCACAGAACAAAGTGGAAAATGTCACAGGGTCTCAGAGTCGAAAGGAATCTTGAGTATCATCTGGTATAACCACCTCTTGCTGCAAATGAGGAAACTAAGGTCAAGAGGGTGTTGGGTGACATGCCAAAAAACACAGCACCGGTGTTTCCGACTCCGTGCAAAAGGGTCTTGAGGATTTACCTGCTTGAAACACATCCACACTCTCTCACTGCCCAAGCTCCTCCCCATGGTCTGCCTAGGCTGCTGTAGCTTGGTTCCTGCATAGGGTAACCACCTTGTCCCAGTTTGCCCAGGATGCTCCCAATCTTAAAACTGAAAGCCCCATATCCCAAGAACCCTCCCAGCGCCCTGGCAATCTGGGGCAGTTGGCCACCCTTCTCCTGCCTCCATCCTCAGTCTCATATCTTATCATGCGTTGACTTGCTTTATTCTCCCCAGACACATTAGGCTTGCTTTCTGTTTCTAGAACGCCCTGCCCAAACCCATTCCCACCCAGGGCCTTTGCACTTGCTATGCCCCCTCTCCCTTTCTACCCACAGTTATTTATGTCAGAAACCAGTACCTGGACTTGTCGTTAGACCTCTTTTGTTAGCTTGGCACATGACGCTTCCATCACCTGACTGCAAATCTCCTTGGTATCCTTATTTGACTACTTCAGCTCCAGTCACTTATGTGCTCAACAGTTACATTAATCACTGAAATGATTAGAAGATCATCTGGATAAAGACCCCAACTCTCTCATCCCCACTGCACAGACGGTTAAAATAGTAAAAAGGGACATGTTTTGGTTAGAGCAGTCCATGAGCCTGACTGCAAAGGAGGCAATAATGAAAGTCTGAGACTACCTGTCTTTTTTTATTTATTTGCATTACTCAGTAGATTCCAATCCTACTCATTACAACAACCCAGGGCCCTTCAGGCCAAGCACATCACAGTGTGATCTATTGTTGGGATAAAAATCTCCTGGTGATCACAGCCAGGATTGACAGGGATGTTTAAATCCTAAACTATTCTTTGGATGACATTCAGTTTTTTGTCAAGGAATTTCAGAATGTGACTGGAGCCTTTTCAAAGCTTTCCACATGGAGGAAACGCCAGTGACAAAAGAAGACATGAAACAGCTGGGGTTGAGTGGGAGGAACATTGACCTTCAAGGCCAAATACCTTGGGAGAGACTGGGGCTCCGACCGGCGAGCTATGTAACTTCAGACCAGTCGTTTGCTTCCCTAAACCTCGGCTGCTTCATCTGTACAATGGGACTAATAACACCTACCTCTGTCGATAAAGGAGTAACACACATGCTTATACCTTCAGCACCTTCTCTGGCAAAGAATACATGTGCCCTAATTTGTTGGTTACAAAAATTACTAATACCTATATTTCCCATGAAGCCTTTTCTGAATTTGAATATTCCTTTTATTATAAGTCCCTGAAACTCAGACACAACAATCGCTATTTTCTTTTCTTTCTTCATTGTCATGCGAGTTTTGTCCGGCTGTTTAGTCAGTGTATATTTGAACTTTCCAAAAAAACCTAAGCTTTGTCAAACTCACTCTTGCCTATACCTTTTACACGTTTGTCTGATTTTTACATTTCACACCACACCCATCTCCTTCTGACTTGTTTTCTGGCCAGATCATTTCCTGGTGAGTAATTGAGGTACTATGAGAAGACTCGGGGACCCACAGACCGATAAATCCTGTCCCCTGCCCTATGGAAAGTCAAAGACCAGTAGGAAGGACATAATTTCAGCAATGTGGTAACTTTTGTATCTGAGTACATTGAGACACTGAAAAAAAAAAAAGGAAACATTTAAATCAAAGGAGAAAGCACTTAACTTCACAAGGAGTAGTCAAGGAGAGATCCGTTGAGGAGGTGACATTTGATCAGGGGTTTAAAAAGATGCATAAGAATTTACCAAGACCATTATGAAGGTAAGAAAAGTTATGCATATGTCACTTATGAACCAAGACTGGTAAGGCAGAGATCACCCCTTCATTTCTTGTCTCTGCAGCCAGACCGCGTGCAGATTCCTTAAAATTTGGAAAAGCGTCTCACATTTCATTGGAAATCCCATTGTCTGTAGTAAAATCATGGCCCAGAGAAATCCTGTAACCAATCCTTATGATAAATGGCCTCTACTTTTAGCTAATGTATAGTAAAAGTAACAAACACTGAGGTCAGTGGAAAACTATAATTAAACATACATATTTCACAATGAAAGTTACATCAATCAACCTATACCCCAAAATGAAAATAGACCAACCTTTTTTTTTAACTTGGCAGAACAGAGTTAATAGAAGATGGGAAGCACTCTTTTTAACTATCAAAACTGTTTTCCTGGGCTGTTGAAAAGCATCCATTAGCTCATCCCATATCACCCTCTTCCTTTTAAAAAATAATATCTCATTGTTAAAAATGACTCATACTGGGGCTTCCCTGGTGGCGCAGTGGTTGAGAGTCCGCCTGCCGATGCAGGGGACACGGGTTCGTGCCCCGGTCGGGGAAGATCCCACATGCCGCGGAGCGGCTGGGCCCGTGAGCCATGGCCGCTGAGCCTGCGCGTCCGGAGCCTGTGCTCCACAACGGGAGAGGTCACAGCAGTGAGAGGCCCGCGTACCGCAAAAAAAAAAAAAAAAAAAAAAAAAAAAGACGCATACTTACTGTATTTAAGTAATAAAGAAAATTTTAAAGAAGAAAGTTTAAAAATCATCTAATATTCCAGCATCTAGAAATAACTCCTATAGAACTCAGGTCTCCTCCTAGTAATACCACCTCACAGAGTTCCTGTGAGCACCAATAAAATAACACTGATAAAGGGCTTATTTCTAAGACTGGCACATAGCAGTACCCACCCCTCCCCCAATGTGGTAATCAATATTGCTACATCATTATTATGCTGTTGTCTGCACTGAAGATGCTCTTTTACCCATATTTATTTGCACATCATGTTCTTTTAAAGCAGCTGGGAACATGGGCTGTGTAACTTTAAAGATATGTCCTCAATCTAACTAGAAGGAAAATGACTTCCTGAACTACCTCTGTGTCAAACCAGCCTAGCATTCTTGATACTTCTTGACATGGATGTGTAGGTCAGGGGAAAAAAGTCCCCAGCAACCACAGCACCGTGGAAGCACAGAACATTCGTGAACCGGCATTATTACCTCATTAGTCTCCACCAGAGTTGCTCGACCTCAGCACCGTGGACATTTGGGGTCAGATAATTCTCTGTCATGGGGGCCGTCCTGTGTATTGTAGGATGTTTAGCAGCGGCCCTGGCCTCTTCCCGCTAGAAGCCAGTAGCAACGCCCCAATTGTGAAAACTGAAAATATTTTCAGAAATTGCCAGGTGTCCCTAGGGAGAGTGGGCTGAATCACCCCAGGTTGAGAACAAATGCTCTAGACCCTGGCAAGTGCAAGGTTCTTTGTGTCTCCAATAAAAAAAGGTAAAAGGGATTTTTGGTGTTTTTTTTTGTTTTGTTTTGGTTTGGTTTTGAAAGAGAGATACATTCAGTACCGAATAATTCTTTAGGAGTTGTTAGAGGACATGACTTCATGGATGTCTTTGGACCCAGGGGAGAGGAAAAAGATCTTGGAGAGCTGATAAAACCCATATCACCAGTGTTGGATCAAGAAGCAAGCTCTAGGTTTTCCTGACCTGCACCTTTAAGAATGACAAGAACAGGTAAGTCCATGAGACAGACCCCGCCCCCAAAGCCTGCCCTTCTTTTCAAGACACGGTAACAACAAAAGGACTGGAAACCCTACAATCCTTTAATTTTCATCAGATGCACTAACAGGAAGAAGGGGGAGGAAACGACTGCTTTGACTTTTTGGATAACCTGAAACATTGATGAACTGCCAATTAAGGCAGCCGTAGATGCTTTATCTTTTGGGGACACGAGCATGTCCCGAATTGTGAATTTTAATTTTCCAGTCGGAGTTCAGATGGCTGCTTAAACAATGTCTAGAAGCTCCTGAAAGATAGTCACTAATTAATGAACATGAAGCCCTAGTTTCTGAGACATTTGAAACAAAGCAGGACAACGCTCTCTGCTCTGTGTACTTCGGGGACTGATCTGAAAGCACTAGAGGCGGGAAGAAAACTGACAGTGAGCAAAGAGGCCCGTTCCTCTCTTGAATTCCCAGGATTCACCAATTCATCAAATGGAGGGATTTTTCTCTTTAAGTACGACTTTTATTCCGAGAAAAAACTATCATGTGAGAAGTCAAGTAGGTATGTGCTATTTAGTAATTTAAATGTGTTAGCATCTTACTAATCGATTGGAAAATGGTTTTGTTCTAAGGGTTTCGAAACTTCCCCATCCCTCCGACAAACAGTACCCATTACTTTAAACACCTCAGTGTCTAGTAATTGTTCAAAAATGTGTCTGGCTACCAGTAATTTAAGTCCTGTCAAAAATAAATCTCAGACACTTCTTCCAGTCAGTGACTTGAAAAACACGCCCACATGTCAATTACCGGAAGCTGTAGCAATGTTTCTTTGTTCTGATTTTGTGTAAACAGAAAAAGGTTCTTCCTCAGTAACAACTGTTTTCTAAAATCTATATAAATGTTTATGTGAACCTCCCTGCAACATCACCTAACAGAAGTAATAAAAGCCACCACGTTGGTAAACACACATACACACACATACACACAACTCTGTGTGTGCCTTTGGGTAATAAATGTACAAGTGTGAATGAACAATGTAGCAACTTGTGAATTATTCTTTTCACGGAGGCCTGACCTTAAAGTATTTACATTTTAAATTGTAAATGAAAATGATCTACATTTTTAAAAGGTAATAGTCACTGGCTGGTTTCCATATTATCCAAAAGAGATTGCTTCACAGATAATTTCAACATCACAGGTAAATAAATGAGTAGAAAAACTGTGACTATAAAACAGAAATAATCCACAAAATTGGCAGCTAATTAAGATAGGCTATTAGACAGAGCTCCTCTGTGTAAAACTGTTCTCCACAATTCAGACCGATAAATCTTGTGAAGAGAATCCAGCCCTTATTGCAATGTGTATGTGGTTGTAAATAGCTATAAATCGAGCTATAGATTAGGACTGTTAGTGATTTTCTAAGATTTTGCATTTCTAATATAACAGCATTTTTATTGACAAAGATTGTAATCATTTAATCATAAAATCACCAAAATCCATTATGTTATAAGGTCTCCACAAAGGTTTTTCTTGCTAAATCAGATAACTGAATTTCAAAGAAGGACGAAAAGGAAAATAAATTTGGTTGATCTGGTATCAATTGTTCTCTTCTCCCTCCCTGGTTCTCAGCTGTAAGGACTAAAACAAATAAATACAACTGAAAAATACACAGATGAACAGTGCAAAGATGTTGGAATGAGGCCCCAAGTGGTCTTCTTTCCAGGGGTAAATTAGGATAAGTTGATTTTCATTAAGCAGGAACAGATCAATATTTCATTATTAACATGGTGACAATTGCATGTTAATAAGAAGTCATCTTTTTTCAATCGTCTAACTGCCAAGTCACTGGATTAATGACTTCCCTCATCCAGTGGAGTCTCTTTACATTTCCTCTCTTACTATATGGACACGTGTGTGTGTGTGTGTGTGTGTGTGTGTGTGTGTGTGTGTGTGTGTGTGTGTGTGTGTATGGAAACTGACCTTTGCTAGGCAGGATTAGGAAACACCTACCAATGTTTCCTTCAGGAAGCAAGGGATTTTGCTAGCCTGTCTTCCTCTTGGGTTTCCCTTCCCCAAAATGCTCCCCATCAACTTGTCACTGGGATTTAGATAATGATCCTATTCAGCGGATGATAGTTTTACTGATAGAAGTAAAATCTTTTTTTTTTCCTTTCAGGAAGGAAGATAGTAAGATAAATCATTAATTAAAGGGCTGCATATGGGACAGATGGAATTCTACCCACGGGGCTGCCTCCCCCATCAGTTGAGGGGCAAAATGCACCATCAATCACTCATGGTCTAGCAGCCTCCAACAGGAACCCTCTTGCCCCTTCCAGGGATGATAAACAACATATACTCCCAGTGCAGCCCATTAGGTATTCCAGAGTAGGTGAACTATGAGATAACGCATCTATCCTTCTTGGGCAGTTATCCCTTCGTGCTTCTCATGGCGCAGAGAAAGCATACCCACCTGAATGATGACTAATGAGGATGAATGCATTATTCCACAGAGGATTAGAGGTTCTTCTCTTTTGTGTAGTAGTTAAATAATAACAAAATGAGACTATAATAATAATTATAATAATAAAATAGCTCCTAATAATAAAATGGCTCCTGATGCTTCCCTGAGCAGTAAATCTGACACTCTACACACTTCGCTTTTCCTTTCCTTCCCTTTCTCTTTTTTATTCTTCTGCTTTTCTTTTGAGGCTCTTAGGTGCTCTTCCCGTAAATCCAGCCGACATAGTCAATGCCTCTCAGATCTTTATGGGGAGAGGAACATCAGAAATTCTTAAATAGACTCCTTTGAAAAGTCAAAATTAAGTAGCAAGGTACTAAAAGCTGACGACAATTTTCCCAAGTATTAAAAGTCACAGCGAAGCCTGCCTTGAAGGTCCAGATGACGTCTAGCTCCTCTGTCACCCTGAGAGTCTTCCTTCCATAATATTTACCACAGCTGGTAATTTATCTGTGCGATTATTTAAATCACATCGATCCCATTTACATAAGGTAGAAGCACAGGATCTCTGGCCAGAGTATGTATTTAATGAATGATTACTGAATGAATAAATAAAAGAGTTCAGAAATGGAAAAGTAGATTATGGTGTGGTTGGTAAGTCCTATAAGACACCCAGGAAGCCGCTGAAGAATTTTAAGTCAAGGTAGGAGTTCTAAAGGAGGTGAGTGATTGTGTCGCATTTTCAAAATATCCTCTTGGCTACAGAATGAACATCACACTTGGAGAGGGTCAGAGATGGAGTGGGGTCACGCACCAGAGGCTCTGAAAGCAGCCCAGGGAGAGCTGTGGCGTCTGGGAGTGGGGAGCTCGCATGGACATTTGCCAAATGGGTATTCTTGGCGGGGCAGATGACATGGAGGGTGAGAAAGAGACAGCCTGCTTTTCGGCAGCCCTCCTCTAACCTGGGCACACGTATTTATATTCTGCACGAAGATGGAATCTGCAGACCCCAACCGGAGCCTTCGAGGGACTTCAGAATTACGTATTTTACCATTTCACACATTGAGTTGTTTTTCTCTAAATTATATTGCTTTTTACATAATGAAAAACCTGCTCAAGAATGGCAAAGCATAAAGAACTATCTTTCACCTCCTTTAAGACTGTACCAGAATAGGAGGTGATTGGAAAAAAAAAACCAGTTAGTTCAGTTGGGAATAGTCAACGATTCAAGAGACAGTCGAACCTGGACTCACCAGTTCTCAGTCCCCATGAGGCAAACTATTGACATGGTCATAAAGGGACCAAAGCAACTCACTGGTCCTCGTCCAGCCGTATAGCTTGTTGGCAAAGTATCATGGCTTACTGCCTCAGGAATCATCGATGGTGGGTGATGTTTTTAAACAGTCTTTGAAATATGAGCAGTGGGTCCCTCACTCCTTTCGGGGACTCTTCTTTTGCTGTGTCTCCCCACAGCCCCATTCTGTAAGAGGCATCCCTTGTCCTGCCTGGAGTAGAAAGCAGACCAAGGAATCGAAGTCTTACTTTGGGGATTTCAAAAGCAGACACCCTAGCATTTTAAGAAGTAGCTTCAGTTCCTCTGAATGTGATAGGCCAGAGACATTTCACCTCTGCTCTCCACTTCCCTTTACCCAAAAGATAAGGATCCCTGGGGATTGAGAGGCTTTTGTGTGTGTGTGTGTGTGTGTGTGTGTGTGTGTGTGTGTGTGTGTGTTGTGGGACAGTGAAAGAAGGAGCCATCCTAGATACTTCGGCATCGGCGTGTTTGAGCAGCTCTGTGTTCTGCTTCCCAGCTGCTACTTGCTGGGCTGCGTCCTTGGCCGCTGGTAGGGTGAAGCAGGAGGCAACATGTAAATTAATTCTTCAGGAGAGTTTGAGAGCAGAGGAATCTTCTGTTCCAGTGCCTTGTGGAAAAACTCCCCTTCTTCCAGCCCATGTTGCAGGAGCAGAAGACCAGAAACACTTATGTGCGATAACTAAGCAAAGGGGTCGGAAACATCACTAGCAAAGTACTAGCAGTTCCAAAATAGCCTTCAATCAGAGATCAGAAGGGAAACTGCACATCCCTGCAGGAGTCAGTATAGACACAAGGTCATAAGGACCATATATGACCTCCAAATCCTTGGACACAATCCCAGGAGGCTGAGTTGACCCAGATTCCCTGATTTGACTCCAGTTAAGTTCTGTCATCCAATGGCACAGGTGCTTATAATAAGAATTTAATGCAGTTGTAGTAAAAAAGTTTTTCTTGCCACTTGAGTGTAAGGCCTCTACATTTATGTCTATTTCATAATGGCAGCATTTGTCAGGAATGACATACATGCCCATAAACTCAATGGTGAGGCTTCCATACCCCCTTCCAGAGAGCAGGCACTTTAAGATGTTTCTCCAGGTCTGGGGATGGGCCATGTTCAATCAACCATCTCCGATGTCACTGGGGTCCCGACAACATCTCTGTCCAGCCACACATCTTGTTCTTAAGAACACATTGTTTTGCAACATCTCTGAAATTGGGATTCCTTGGGATTTGAATATTACGTTTTATTATTCTGTTTTCACCTTCTACATGTACAGTCTTTGATGCTTTTCAAACTCCTTATCTCTATTTGTCCCTTCTGCTGCTGTTCGAAGTAGTAGGAAAAGATATCTTGCTCCCTTTTTTTTTTTTTTAAGAAGATGTTGGGGGTAGGAGTTTATTAATTAATTAATTTTTGCTGTGTTGGGTCTTTGTTTCTGTGTGACAGCTTTCTCTAGTTGTGGCAAGCGGGGGCCACTCTTCATCGTGGTGCACGGGCCTCTCACTATCGCGGCCTCTCTTGTTGCGGAGCACAGGCTCCAGATGCGCAGGCTCAGTAGTTGTGGCTCATGGGCCCAGTTGCTCCGCGGCATGTGGGATCCTCCCAGACCAGGGCTCGAACCCGTGTCCCCTGCATCGGCAGGCAGATTCTCAACCACCGCGCCACCAGGGAAGCCCTCTTGCTCCCTTTTGACAGATGAGATGACTAAAGCACAGAAAGATTTGGTAACATGTCTGAAGTCATAGAGCATAAAATAATAATCATCGCAACAACAACACTTTCTGATCATCCTAGGAACAGTTACCGCCTTTTAATTTTTTGCTACCTGTCTGCTAACAGCTCTTCCTGTATTATCGTTATGTGTCAACAGCTCCCTTAAGTAGGTTTTATTCCGAACATCATACTGCAGATAAGATGACGGAGGCATAATGAGGTTAACCGCCCTGACAAGGTCACATACATGAAGCTGTGTCATACAGTACCTGCAACTTACGTACCCTTTTTCCAAACTAACCCTCAAGAAAGATGCCATCACTGTTTCATTTAATCCTCAAAACATCACATACATCTATTAGCATGTATTAAGGTAGAGAGGCTTATTATTACAACCAAATAGAGTAAACCCTGCAGGCAAGCAGAAACACTTGAGAACTCTCACCATCCGCCATTCACACCAGGGATTTGATCTTATCTGAAAGGCAGGATGATTCAACAGTCCAGACATCTGCATATAGACTTTCTTTTCAGTTCTTCCTTTGGCACAGTAGTTCTCAAATTTGAGTAGGCATAAAAATGATGAGAGAAGGCTGCACACAATTCTGTGTGTGTGTTTCTGTATGTGTGTGACTTGATAATGAATTTCAATCTCCTATATGGCTTAGGGGCTCAAAAAATTTTTAATTCAGCAATAGAAAAAAACAAAGGTATAAGTGTAGAAGATTTAAGGAAATTCCAAAGATGATCTTGACTCTTCATGACTCTTTCCTAATGGGCTGACTTCAGAACCTAAGCCTCACATAAAATGTCGAGCTACTTTAGAGAATAAAAGGTGTTAAGGCTTGGAGACCTGTGTGTCTGACTCCAAAGCCCCCGTTTATTACCATGTTTCCTTCCAAGCCAGGGTCAAAGATCTACTGTTCCCTCTTCTAACGTTTTAGGTTTTTCCCCCATTCTAAGCCAGTCTAGTATACAGTTAGAAAGTAAATAGATCTTTAATCCATTTTGAGTTTATTTTTGTGTATGGTGTTAGGGAGTGTTCTAATTTCATATTTTTAAATATACCTGTCCAGTTTTCCCAGCACCACTTATTGAAGAGGCTGTCTTTTCTCCACTGTATATTCTTGCTTCTTTATCAAAGATAAGGTGACCATATATGCGTGGGTTTATCTCTGGGCTTTCTATCCTGTTCCATTGATCTATGTTTCTGTTTTTGTGCCAGTACCATACTGTCTTGATTACTGTAGCTTTGTAGTATAGTCTGAAGTCTGGGAGCCTGATTCCTCCAACTCAAAATGGATTAAAGACCTAAATGTAAGGCCAGACACTATCAAACTCTTAAAGGAAAACATAGGCAGAACATTCTATGACATAAATCACAGCAAGATCCTTTTTGAGCCACCTCCTAGAGAAATGGAAATGAAAACAAAAATAAACAAATGGGACCTAATGAAACTTCAAAGCTTTTGCACAGCAAAGGAAACCATAAACAAGACGAAAACACAACCCTCAGAATGGGAGAAAATATTTGCAAATGAAGCAACTGACAAAGGATTACTCTCCAAAATTTACAAGCAGCTTATGCAGCTCAATAACAAAAAAACAAACAACCCAATCCAAAAATGGGCAGAAGACCTAAATAGACATTTCTCCAAAGAAGATATACAGATTGCCAACAAACACATGAAAGAATGCTCAACATCATTAATCATTAGAGAAATGCAAATCAAAACTACAATAAGATATCATCTCACACCGGTCAGAATGGCCATCATCAAAAAATCTAGAAACAATAAATGCTGGAGAAGGTGTGGAGTAAAGGGAACACTCTTACACTGTTGGTGGGAATGTAAATTGATACAGCCACTATGGAGAACAGTATGGAGGTTCCTTAAAAAACTACAAATAGAACTACCATATGACCCAGCAATCCCAATACTGGGCATATGCCCTGAGAAAACCATAATTCAAAAAGAGTCAGGTACCAAAATGTTCATTGCAGCTCTATTTACAATAGCCAGGACATGGAAACAACCTAAGTGTCCATTGACAGATGAATGGATAAAGAAGATGTGGCACATATATACAATGGAATATTACTCAGCTATAAAAAGAAACGAAATTGAGTTATTTGTGGTGAGGTGGATGGACCTAGAGTCTGTCATACAGAGTGAAGTAAGTCAGAAACAGAAAAACAAATACCGTATGCTAACACATATATATGGAATCTAACAAGAAAAAAAACAAAGATCATGAAGAACCTAGGGGTAAGACAGGAATAAAGACACAGACCTAATAGAGCATGGACTTGAGGATATGGGGAGGGGTAGGGGTAGGCTGTGACGAGGTGAGAGAGAGGCATGGACATATATACACTACCAAGCGTAACGTGGATAGCTAGTGAGAAGCAGCTGCGTAGCACAGGGAGATCAGCTAGGTGGTTTGTGACCGCCTAGAGGGGTGGGATAGGGAGGGTGGGAGGGAGGGAGACGCAGGAGGGAAGAGATGTGGGAACATGTGTATATGTATAACTGATTCACTTTGTTATAAAGCAGAAACTAACAACAACAAAAAGTAAATAGATAACTGGCTGTGTCATAAATACCTGTTGAGTATCCGATTGACCAAAAATAACGCCGATTCGATCCTCTCTGAAATTTTTAGTTTAAATGCTTCAAATAACCCTCAATCTTGCCAGCTCTTAAGAGCCAAGTGCCTGCCATGTAGATATAGTAATTTGCTGTATCCCTATTGAGAAACGTAACTTGAGGCTTCCAGTTCTAATACGCCGTAGCACAAACAGAATGTCAATTTCCTACCGAGTTCAGATGGGTCTATTTCAGACTACTATTCAATATATATGCTGTTTGCTAACACTCACCTGTAAATTTGTGTTTATTCTTCCTTCCTAAGCTCTAAATGCAATCTGTTTTAATTTCCCCCCTTCCCCACTATTCGGTTGCTGACAAACACACACTCAAATTTCCTTGCACACTCATGCCTGTGATTTTGCGCTCAAATTGAGTTCCTGGGCAAATCAGTTTTGAGGTTTGCATACACACATCCATTCATGTGCACGCTCACACACACACTCACACACACACACACACACACACACACACACAATTTCCATTCACCTACAGTTGCTGTCAGGAGCTTTAGAAAAGATGAGAAGTATTCCTTGAAATAACACGCCAGTGTAGAGCACCCCTGTATCAGTAATTAAAACTACACTATAGGTTTTATCTTCCACAAGGGTTGAGTTTGAAAAGTAGTAAAACATTTAGAGTTAAAAATCTACCCTTAAAATCTTTACATTGTTCATAAATTATAACTTGGTTTTATGTATACATGCCTATGCAATGATACTTTTGTTAAAATGTATAATATCTACAGTAATGTGCATATATAATATGTATGCAGAACAGAATTTTAGAGTCTTTTACAGTATTTAAAATGTTTTGCCAAGTGCACATAATTGTAAACATCTAAGTTAAAGGTGTGTATGTTATAATTCCCCAATATTCTGAAATAGTATTGCCACCCAATACTTATTTGGATGGTTATATTGTTTCCTTTCTGAATTTGTGTTATCCCAGGATTTTCTCTAGCTTACTGTTTTGTGCTCAAGAACCTTACACACTACACTTTTGGGTGATTATCTCCTATGTTTATAAGGCATTTTATGATTTGCCAAGCAATTTCCTGTAGATATCTTATTTTATCCTCATAAAAGCTCTGTGGGGAAGACATTATTAATTTCCATTTTACAGGTGAGCTGACAAAATCAGAAAGGTTAACTGACAACGTGGCTTAGTTGAGAACTGAAAACAGCTTATAAGAGCCCACATTCTCACTCTCTCCCTTGAACCACAGCTGATTCCCGGTGCAGCTTAAAAACACATCTCTCGGGCTTCCCTGGTGGCGCAGTGGTTGAGAGTCCGCCTGCTGTTCTTGCCCCGGTACGGGAAGATCCCATATGCCGCAGAGCGGCTGGGCCCGTGAGCCATGGCCGCTGAGCCTGCACGTCCGGAGTCTGTGCTCCACAATGGAAGAGGCCACAACAGTGAGAGGCCCAAGTACCGCAAAGAAAAACAAAACAAAAAAAACACACATCTCTCCTTAAAGATCTCTTAGAAGATATATGGTCCCATTAAAAAAAAAAATCTTTGCTAATTTTTGCTTATATGTTTTTAATTTTAGCCCAAAATAACATACTTAAGTAGCAATAAAAAAAAAATGATGTGACCTATAAATTAGGAGAATGATCTCAGCAAAAGCTGGGAATTGAACTTGAAGACTGTTAACCTTTATTTCAAGTAGACCATCTGTCTGTTTGAGGCAAATGAATGAAACACATTTGCTGATTTCAAAATGGAATTTGAGCTTAACTCAAAAAAAGTGTCTCTTTTTATTGCTAAATCCAGAGAATTAAGCCATTCAGAGAACATCTCACTAGACGCCTAGAGTCTTTCTAGAACCTTCTAAGATGATGTTTTAAATTGAATCCACAAAAAAGCATAGAAAAGTAAGTACAATCTATCAGCAGAAGAAGGTCTATGATTGGTGACACATTAACAAAAACAGTCAACAAAACTAATCCTGCTCAACAATTCTGCAAAGGAGATCTCCCAGGCATCCCATGACCTGCTGCCTGGACTCACCATTTGGAAGATTAGAGAAGCTCAGACTAGATGGGCATGTTGTATTCATAATCCTATATCTTTTCCCTCACATGTCTTAGGCTCCTCAGCTAGAGAGATTCAGGGTGTCCTTTGAAAAGCCACCAGGCAGGAGCTCAAACAGAGGTTGGTTCATTTCAGTGAACATATTTGGAGCCCACATTCAGGGCTCCTTCTCTTTGATGTGTGTGCTGTCCCTCTCTGTCTTGGAAGGAGAGGGAGGCTTCATCCGTGTGCTTGAAGGAGTATGGATTTAAGGTCTCTGACTGTTTCACTGTTTTTGTTTTTGATTTCTGGTTTTCATTAAAAGGTCTGAAACTCCAAAAAAGGTTCATGATTACATTTAGTCAATCATTTATTAATTCATTCACAAATGTTCTTTGAGTTTCTGCAGTGATAATTTAGCATTAAGGAAGGAAAGTAAGACCTTGGCTTGCCAGTAAGGTCCAGACAGTTGAGCTGGGGAGATAGATAAGAAAACAATCAACCAAAGTATACGTACAACCATGGATGGAAATGCAGGGTGACTTGGGGGGAACAACAACCAACCTTGACTAGGAGGACCAGGAAAGGCCTCAGAAGAAGAGTGATCTGCCCTGAGTTGTGAGTGCTGCTTGGGCATGGAAAAACCCTGCTTATTGATTTCCCTACCTTTGGGGTTTTGATAGAAATTTCATTACCTATACAGGACACTTCTGTGTATATGAAGGGTATTTGAATATTCCTTACTCACTTTTATGAAACAAAACCTTTAAGCACTTTCATCCCTCTATTCAAGATATGATTTAGCTAAATTGTTTTTACTATACATAGAGTATAATTTTGAATTTTCCAAAGGGCGGAAGATTAATTGCCAAACTCCCGGCTTAAGCTCCAACTTTACATGTTTTGAGTGATGGGAATTCAGTGGACTTTCAGCTGTTTGGCTTTAGCTGAATAACTCTCACGGCTAATACTCAAATCTCGCCAAGCATCGTATAGAAAACCATTTTCAGGAAGAAAATGGGGAAATTTGGAAGACTTGACTTTTTAAAGAAGTAACTTTGGATGGTAGTTTGGATAGAATGAGCAACCGTGGGGCTGTTTTACGTATTAGTAGCAGAGCGTTTCCAATCTAAGTAGCAGGGTAACATCTCCTGAAAAATAAAAGTTATATACCATAGACCCTTGACATTTGTAAGGGGTGTATTCCGCAGCCTTCAAAACCCCCTAAACTTATGAAGTCACCAAAACATACATTTTCCCTCACAAAATGCAGTGAGGTATATCTGGAAAATTTACGTGACTTCTTTTAGGTTCTTAATAGCTATATAAATACAGAACCCAAAGTCATTTATAAAGAGTTACCTGTTTGGTGTGCATTGCTTTTGTAACAATACTGGCAGGCAGAAAGGATGTAGTTCAACAGAGATACTGGAAATTCACATTGTACTGTAGCTCTGGGCCACTCACCAGTAAAATTACATCTTCCTACATCTAAGAGTCACTCTGCACAATACAAATTCCTGTCCCAGCAAACGGCCAAAATGTTGCACGTCATGAACCCTCGGTTATCTCCCTGATAGACAAAACCATAATGCGACATCTGCAAATGTCATGAAGTTATGGTATTGTTAAATCGCTAATAGACAAAACAAAAGTCTTGAATTTTTGGGTATTCCAAAGGGATGCAGTTTCAGTGTTATGCTCTGAAATCTTCCTGAGTGGGAGGAAAGATAGTTACTTCAGGGCTTCTTAAGTGCATGAAAACAGGAAGAAAGATATTTTGAAGTCAACAAGAATGTGAAACTGAGAATAAAGACAAGCTAGTCTTGTCTAACAGCCTTAAAGTAAATCTCAAAGCTACAGGAAGGCCTTTCAATTAAGAATCTTTAATTAATCACACTAAAACAATTTTATAACATTATCCCTGAAACTTGACATGAATTCAGAGGCAATGACAGCTCATGTCCCAGTCACAAAACATCATGGGTACATTTTGTCATCTGTAAGACCCTGTCATCAATACAGATTTCTATTTTTGTAAATCATCCTTTATTTGGGGAAGGAGGGAGGTATTGATTTTTTCTTAGTCTTTTCTCGGAATGTTAACCTTTTTTAAGTTCTTCATTTCCTCTGCCTGAAGCACCATGTTGCAATAGAATTAAATGCATAGTAAAATGGCCACGTGAGAAAGGTTTATGCATTATGTTAAAACCTGCCCCCTTGATAAATGGAGCCATTAGGGTCTGGAATTCACTGCATTAGTCTACTTAGCTCAATCCAACAACACGTCTTAAAAGTCTCACAAATTTGTTCAAATGCTAATGAGCTGCACCACCAAACCTCATCTGGTAGAAGGATCTAATATTTCCAAGGGTTTAATGCATTTAAGAGCTACCCATAGACTTAACTTTACCTGACTTGGCAATTCAGGACTACTCAGATTTATAGACGGGGGAAAAAAATGTATACATTTCATTGTGTGGCAGCTTCTGGAAATGTGCTCAGTGAACCTTAATAAAAATCACTTTTTGTTTAGCATCAGTTTATCATCATATAGTGTCAGGATAAGACGTGGGGAAAGGTCTCTTCCAAAAGGTCATATATATGTATTTTTTTCAAATAAACTAGTAATAACACCTAAGCCACCTCAAAGACAAAAGGCAGCCATACTGGTCATATTTTCCCAGGCCAGATAGGAACCTTTGGGTCTGTACTGAGCTTCTAGAAGGGAAAATGCCAAAGTAACTGTTTGCTTATAGACTTTTGCTACCTGGTCAGGTCTATTTCCATGAAAAGAAAAATAAACTAAAGAAACTCATCTTCATTCAACAACCTTTGTTGAGGACCTACAATGTGATAGGTGCTGTGATAAGTGTGATTCTCCTTATCCCTTTTTTTTTAAAACATCTTTATTGGAGTATAATTGCTTTACATTGTTGTGTTAGTTGCTGCTGTATAATAAAGTGAATAAGCTTTACGTATACATATATCCTCATATTCCCTCCCTCTTGCGTCTCCCTCCCACCCACCCAATCCCACCCCTCCAGGCAGTCACAAAGCACCAAGCTGATCTCCCTGTGCTATGCGGCTGCTTCCCACTAGCTATCTATTCTACATTTGGTAGTGTATATATGTCCATGCCACTCTCTCACTTCGTCCCAGCTTATCCTTCCCCCTCCCCATGTCCTCAAGCCCATTCTCTAGTAGGTCTGCATCTTTATTCCAGTCTTGCCCCTAGGTTCTTCATGACCTTTTTTTTTTTTTTTTTTTTAGATTCCATATATACGTGTTAGCATACGGTATTTGTGTTTCTCTTTCTGACTTACTTCACTCTGTATGACAGACTCTAGGTCCATCCACCTCACTACAAATAACTCAATTTCCGTTTTTTTAATGGCTGAGTAACATTCCATTGTATATATGTGCCACATCTTCTTTATCCATTCATCTGTCGATGGACACCTAGGTTGCTTCCATGTCCTGGCTATTGTAAATAGAGCTGCAGTGAACATTGTGGTGCATTGCTCTTTGAGTTATGGTTTCTTCAGGGTTTATGCCCAGTAGTGGGATTGCTGGGTCATATGGTAGTTCGATTTGTAGTTTTTTAAGGAACCTCCATACTGTTCTCCATAGTGGCTGTATCAATTTACATTCCCACCAACAGTGCAAGAGGGTTCCCTTTTCTCCACACCCTCTCCAGCATTTATTGTTTGTAGATTTTTTGATGATGGCCATTCTGACTGATCTGAGGTGATACCTCATTGTAGTTTTGATTTGCGTTTCTCTAATGGTTAGTGATGTTGAGCATTCTTTCATGTGTTTGTTGGCAGTCTGTATATCTTCTTTGGAGAAATATCTATTTAGGTATTCTGCCCATTTTTGGATTGGGTTATTTGTGTTTTTGATATTGAGCTGCATGAGCTGCTTGTATATTTTGGAGATTAATCCTTTGTCAGTTGCTTCGTTTGCAAATATTTTCTCCCATTCTGAGGGTTGTCTTTTCGTCTTGTTTATGGTTTCCTTTGCTGTGCAAAAGCTTTGAAGTTTCATTAGGTCCCATTTGTTTATTTTTGTTTTTATTTCCATTTCTCTAGGAGGTGGGTCAGAAAGGATCTTGCTGTGAGTTTATATCATAGAATGTTCTGCCTGTGTTTTCCTCTAAGAGTTTGATAGTGTCTGGCCTTACATTTAGGTCTTTAATCCATTTTGAGCTTATTTTTGTGTATGGTATTAGGAATTATTCTAATTTCATTCTTTTACATGTAGCTGTCCAGTTTTCCCAGCACCACTTATTGAAGAGGCTGTCTTTCTCCATTATATATTCTTGTCTCCTTTATCAAAGATAAGGTGACCATAGGGGTGTGGGTTTATCTCTGGGCTTTCTATCCTGTTGCATTGATCTATATTTCTGTTTTTGTGTCAGTACCATACTGTCTTGATTACTGTAGCTTTGTAATGTGTGAAGTCTGGGAGCCTGATTCCTCCAGCTCCGTTTTTCTTTCTCAAGATTGCTTTGGCTATTCAGGGTCTTTTGTGTTTCCATACAAATTGTGAAATTTTTTGTTCTAGTTCTGTGAAAAATGCCAGTGGTAGTTTGATAGGGATTGCACTGAATCTGTAGATTGCTTTGGGTAGTAGAGTCATTTTCACAGTGTTGATTCTTCCAATCCAAGAACATGGTATATCTCTCCATCTGTTTGTATCATCTTTAATTTCTTTCATCAGTGTCTTATAGTTTTCTGCATACAGGCCTTTTGTCTCCTTAGGTAGGTTTATTCCAAGGTATTTTATTCTTTTTGTTGCAATGGTAAATGTGTTTCCTTAATTTCTCTTTCAGATTTTTCATCATTAGTGTATAGGAATGCAAGAGATTTCTGTGCATTCATTTTGTATCCTGCTACTTTACCAAATTCATTGATTAGCTCTAGTAGTTTTCTGGTAGCATCTTTAGGATTCTCTATGCACAGTATCATGTCATCTGCAAACAGTGACAGTTTTACTTCTTCTTTTCCAATTTGGATTCCTTTTATTTCTTTTTCATCTCTGATTGACGTGACTAAAACTTCCAAACTATGTTGAATAATAGTGGTGAGAGGGGGCACCCTTGTCTTGTTCCTGATCTTAGAGGAAATGCTTTCAGTTTTTCACCATTGAGAATGATGTTGGCTGTGGGTTTATCATATATACCCTTTATTAGGTTGAGGTAGGTTCTCACTATGCCCACTTTCTGAAGAGTTCTTATCATAAGTGGGTGTTGAATTTTGTCAAAAGCTTTTTCTGCATCTATTGAGATTATCATATAGTTTTTATTCTTCAATTTGTTAACATGGTGTATCACATTCATTGATTTGCGTATGTTGAAAATCCTTGCATTCCTGGGATAAACCCCACCCAATCATGGTGTATGATCCTTTTAATGTGCTGCTCGATTCTGTTTGCTAGTATTTTGTTGAGGATTTTTGCATCTATTTTCATCAGTGATATTGGCCTGTAGTTTTCTTTGTGACATCTTTGCCTGGTTTTGGTATCAGGGTGATGGTGGCCTCGTAGAATGAGTTTGGGAGTGTTCCTCCTTCTGCTATATTTTGGAAGAGTTTGAGAAGGATAGGTGTAAGCTCTTCTCTAAATGTTTGATAGAATTCACCTGTGAAGCCATCTGGTCCTGGGCTTTTGTTTGTTGGAAGATTTTTAATCATAGTTTCAATTTCAGTGCTTGTGACTGGTCTGTTTATATTTTCTATTTCTTCCTGGTTCAGTCTCGGAAGGTTGTGCTTTTCTAAGAATTTGTCCTCTTCTTCCAGGTTGTCCATTTTATTGGCATATAGTTGCTTGTAGTAATCTCTCATGATCCTTTGTATTTCTACAGTGTCAGTTGCTACTTCTTTTTCATTTCTAATTCTGTTGACTTCAGTCTTCTCCCTTTTTTTCTTGATGAGTCTGGCTAATGGTTTATCAATTTTGTTTATCTTTTCAAAGAATCAGCTTTTAGTTTTATTGATCTTTGCTATCATTTCCTTCATTACTTTTTCATTTATTTCTGCTCTGATCTTTATGATTTCTTTCCTTCTGCTAACTTTGGGGGGTTTTGTTCTTTCTCTAATTGCTGTAGGTGTAAGCTTAAGTTGTTTACTTGAGATTTTTGTTGTTTCTTGAGGTAGGATAGTATTGCTATAAACTTAGAACTGCTAAGAACTCTTAGAACTGCTTTTGCTGCATACTATAGTTTTGGGTTGTCGTGTTTTAATTCTCATTTGTTTCTAGGTATTTTTTGATTTCCTCTTTGATTCCTTCAGTGATCTCTTGATTATTTAGTAGCGTATCGTTTAGCCTCCATGTGTTTGTATTTTTTACTCTTTTTTTTTTCTTTCTGTAATTGATATCTAGTCTCATAGCATTGTGGTCAGAAAAGGTACTTGATGTGATTTCAGTTTTCTTAAATTTACCAAGGCTTGACTTGTGACCCAAGGTATGATCTATCCTGGAGAATGTTGCATGAGTACTTGAGAAAAAAGAGTATTCTGTTGTTTTTGGATGGAATGTCCTATAAATATCAATTAAGTCCATCTTGTTTAATGTGTCATTTAAAGCTTGTGTTTCCTTATTTAACTTCATTTTGGATGATCTGTCCATTGGTGAAAGTGGGGTGTTAAAGTCCCCTACTATGATTGTGTTACTGTCGATTTCCCCTTTTACGGCTGTTGGCAATTGCCTTATGTATTGAGGTGCTCCTATGTTGGGTGCATAAATATTTACAATTGTTATATCTTCTTCTTGGATTGATCCCTTGATCATTATGTAGTGTCCTTCTTTGTCTCTTGTAATAGTCTTTATTTTAAAGTCTATTTTGTCTGATATGAGAATTGTTACTCCAACTTTCTTTTGATTTCCATTTGCATGGAATATCTTTTTCCATCCCCTCACTTTCAGTCTGTATGTGTCCCTAGGTCTGAAGTGGGTCTCTTGTAGACAGCATATATACGGGTCTTGTTTTTGTATCCATTCAGCCAGTCTATGTCTTTTGGTTGGAGCATTTAATCCATTTATTTAAGGTGATTATCGATATGTATGTTCCTATTACCATTTTCTTAATTGTTTTGGGTTTGTTATTGTAGGTCTTTTCCTTCTCTTGTGTTTTCTGCCTAGAGAAGTTCCTTTAGCATTTCTTGTAAAGCTGGTTTGGTGGTGTTGAATTCTCTTAGCTTCTGCTTGTCTGTAAAGGTTTTAATTTCTCCGTCAAATCTGAATGAGATCCTTGCTGGGTAGAGTAATCTTGATTGTAGGTTTTTCCCTTTCATCACGTTAAATATGTCCTGCCACTCCCTTCTGGTTTGCAGAGTTTCTGCTGAAAGATTAGCTGTTAACCTTATGGGGATTCCCTTGTATGTTATTTGTTGCTTTTCTCTTGCTGCTTTTAATATTTTTTCTTTGTATTTAATTTTTGATAGTTTGATTAATATGTGTCTTGGCGTGTTTCTCCTTGAATTTATCCTGTATGGGACTCTCTACACTTCCTGGACTTGATTGACTATTTCCTTTCTCATATTAGATAAGTTTTCAACCATAATCTCTTCAAATATTTTCTCAGTCCCTTTCTTTTTCTCTTCTTCTTCTGGGACCCCTATAATTCGAATGTTGGTGCATTTAATGTTGTCCCAGAGGTCTCTGAGACTGTCCTCAATTCTTTTCATTCTTTTTTCTTTATTTTGCTCTGTGGTAGTTACTTCCACTATTTATCTTCCAGGTCACTTATCCGTTCTTCTGCCTCAGTTATTCTGCTATTGATTCCTTCTAGAGAATTTTTAATTTCTTTTACTGTGTTTGTTGTTCATCACTGTTTATTTGCTCTTTAGCTCTTCTAGGTCTTTGTTAAACATTTGTAATATTTACTCCACTCTATTTCCAAGATTTTGGATCATCTTTACTATCATTACTCTGAATTCTTTTTCAGGTAAACTGCCTATTTCCTCTTCATTAGGTCTTGTGGGTTTTTACCTTGCTCCTTCATCTGCTGTGTATTTCTCTGTCTTCTCATTTTCCTTAAGTTACTGTGTTTGGGGTCTCCTTTTCGCAGGCTGCAGGTTCATAGTTCCCGTTATTTTTGGTGTCTGCCCCCAATGGGTAAGGTTGGTTCAGTGGGTTGTGTAGGCTTCCTGGTGGAGGGGATTGGTGCCTGTGCTCTGGTGGATGGGGCTGGCTGTTGTCCTTCTGGTGGGCAGGGCCGCATCCGGTGGTGTGTTTGGGGGTGTCTGTGAACTTAGTATGATTTTCAGTAGCCTCTCTGCTAATGGGTGGGGTTGTGTTGCTGTCTTGCTAGTTGTTGGCATGGGGCATCCAGCACTGGAGCTTGCTGGCCGTTGAGGGGAGCTGGGTCTTAGTGTTGAGACAGAGATCTCTGGGAGAGCTCTTGCTGGTTGATATTACGTGGGGATGGGAGGTCTCTGGTGGTCCAATGTCCTGAACTCGGCTCTCCCAACTCAGAGGCTCAAGCCTGACACCCAGCCGGAGCACGAAGGCCCTGTCAGCCACATGGCTTTTGGGAAGTCTGAGGTCGTCTGCCAGTGTTCAGTAGGTGTTCTGTAGGAGTTGTTCCACGTGTAGATGTATTTTTGATGTATTTGTGGAAAGGAAGGTGATCTCCATGTCTTACTCCTCTGCCATCTTGAAGGTCCTCTCTCTCCTAATCTCTTTTGAATGAGACTGGATCTGTTTTTAGGACAACTATCACAGCTAGCTTCATGGGAATGAAACTGGTGGCATCAGATGGGACTCCATGCTCAGCAGGACCCCACAGTTGGTTTAATACTCTGCTGTTGCCTTCCTGAAATTGTGGAAGGGGCTCCAGAAACTACATAGCCTGGTATGACTTCAGGTGAATTAGTTTATGGGTTAAATAGATTTATCAAGGCTAGCCAGGGGAAAATTGGTTGCAACTTTTCATCCTTCAAGGTTAATGTAAGACGTTACTTCCTCCAGGGAGGTCTTCCTCGACGTCCTTCCCCCACCCCCAATTCTCTCTGTTCCCCTCAAGTCTTGTTTTGCCCCTGCCCTTCCTCCAAAATGGGCCTTCTCATAATTTTCTGTAACTACCTGCTCACCAGCATATCATACTAGCTGGACTCTAGTTTCCCTTTGGACAAGAACCACATCTGCTGTGTTCACCATTCTATCTCAGAGTGTCTAGGGCTGTTTTATACATTTGGTTTTTGGGGTGTGGTGCATGGAGGGTACCTCTTTTCAGGAGCCATTGAAAAATTCAAGGGCTTTCAAATCCTTGGTGATCTGACCAAACATACATTAGTTGAGACACAGAAAAATAAAACTTAACTTTGTAATCAATAATAACTTCAAAAGCAAATGAATTGCTATTGTTTGCCTTAAAAGAAAAAAAAATCATACTTAACATGGCAAGTTGGTGCATTTGAACAGGCTTACTTCTAGACGGGGTGAGGCTTCCCAAAGTAAGATTCTCGGGCTCTTGGGAAACTTTAATGGTCTTGTCTGACATAACTCCCAGCACAGTGCTAGGGACCTGGTACTGACTCAAGACTCAATTCAGGCCAAACACAAACTAGGTAATAGGGAAACATAAAGATGAGTATGAAACGGTGCCTGCTTTCAAGATGGCAGTAGGAAGATAGAAAAGGCTAAAAGACAAGGAATCAGTAAATAAATCCTCAAGTGCTGACCTGCAGGCTAGAGAGAGCCTGCGTAGGAGAGGATGTCAGGCACTTGAGAGAGTAGAACAGACAAAAGAAGTTCTAACGTATGTCAAGGCTAGAGAGAGTTGGGATTAAGTGGAGTGTGGACATTTATTTCCAGCAAGACAAACGCGTGAGGTGACAAGGATATGGTATGGTAACCAATGGCTGGATACATGTTGGGGTTTGCATACATGGTATGGGACAAGGTGATGTAATTAAGCAAAGAAGAACAAAGACATCTTTCCTTACATGGGTCGAGACTTTTCAAAGAAACTCATTTATTTGGTTAGACAGGGTTAAGCCAAAATGTTTGGTAACTTGGAAGTAAGTTGAGTGAAGAGCGTTGCTCTGACTGACAAATACGAGTTAGCTCTTGTTAATGACAATGGCATTGGCTGAAATGACACACAGTCACCATGATGATTTCCGCTGGCTTCACACCTTGGCTTTTTCTCGTCAAGTTCAAGAGATGACATTGTAGAATACAGTACTTAGGCCTCATCTCTCTCAGTGTATTTGGTTGGTCCAGATTACTCAACCAAAACCAAAAAAATTTACATGTTTTTCCCTGCTTGAAATATAAAGCAACTGTGCTCATCTGTGTATCAAAACTTGGGAGCCTCTCTGCATTAACAGAAAGGCTAAAGCATGGAATTTATTAAATTCACTCAATCAAAATATAATATGCTTACCATATTCTAGGTAAAGGGAAAAATAATCCTTGAGAAGCTTATATTCTAATAGTAGAAATCACAAACAAACAAACAACAAAGGTAATTTCAGATAATAATACTGTAAAAGAAAGAAGGGCAATGGGAGTCTCAAGGGTCAGCAAACATTTTCTATAAAAGGCCAGACAGTAAATATTTTGGGATTTGTGGGCCAAACCATCTCTGTTGCAACTACCCAAGTCTCAGGTTGTAACACAAATATGTAACAATATGCAATGAGAGTGGCTGTGTGCCAATAAAACTTTATTTACAAAACAGGCACAGGCTGGATTCAGCCACAGGCTGTCATTTGCCAACCCCTGAGGAAGAGAACTGGGCGTTGGTTAATTTAGCTAAGATGTTCCGGGAAGTTTTTCTAAGGAGGTAACATGCCAGTTGAGATCTCAATGCTGAGAAAGGTCCAGACATGGAAATATCTAGAGAAACAGCTTTGGAGGCAGCAGAGAAAACGGATGTAAAGGTTCAAGGTGAGGAGGACTGAAAACAGGGAGAGTTTTGTTATCTCCAAGTACTTTAATCACCCGAAGTTCGTGCAAAAAAACCCAGAAAAAACCACTCTAACACCAGGACTACAATAACGTGTCCATAAATATAAAACCTCACACCATTTTTTGAAGCTGTCTTTTAATAAGGATCTGGAACACTTTGTCTGAATTATGCAAATTTCAGTTAGTTGTCTTCAGCATCCTGGCACAGTGAGATGGAATTTCATATCAGGCCCTGTCTCCCAACTCTACACCTGGATGTGGGCTACTCTGGACACAATTAATTAAGAGCTGAACTTGGGAGGAATTCAGATCTATATAAAATACACAGTTATTAGCACTCAGTGAATACTAGTTGAATGATTTAAAAGTAGAAAAGAAAACTATGTTGATAATTTCAATGTAGAAGCTTTGGAAGATAATGGTGTGGACGGATGGTTCAATATTGTTAGACCCGTCCATCAGCTTTTTCCTCATAAATAGCAGGGGTTGAAAACTGACAGCCCACAGATCCAACTTAACCTTCCAATTAGTTTTGTTTGGTTAGTTATAAACATTTTGCAAATTAGAAGATTTGACATGAAAATCTGGATTTCTGGCTTCACTGGAGGGAACTGGTCACACCAGGCCTTTCCATCCCCACCTGGCAACTGTCTTGAGCCCAGTAAAACAGCCTCCACTTAGACAGGTATGAACCGTCCATATTGCCATAATGCATACGTTGACGGCTGTTTTTGTGAAGTCTGAAGCTTTTAAAACCTGGCAAGAGCTCTTCTTGTAGAAAATTAATACAAAATGATGAATAGAACATGTTTGCAGCATCTGTGATGCTGCAGGAAAAATAACAAATAAAAATTGCCTGTGGCCCATGAGTACAAAAGCCCTGGGATGACTCCAAGGCCATTTAACACCATAAGGGAAAGTGTGAAGGAGGGGGCATGTCAGGGAGGGAAGCTGCTGCCCAATTAGCAAATTAAAGTTCAATATCTTACTTTTGCAAATTTCATGAAAACACACGATTATCAGGCAAAGGCTGGAACCCCTCCTAGAACCTTGCAAGGGGCAATCCACCTCTCTCCGCTGCTTTTCCTTTTTTAATTGTTTTACTACCTGCCTGGACTCTGTGGGCATATGAGTTTTCAAACCCTTCAAACTGAAGGATTTCTAAGTTCTCTGACATTTTAAAGTTCTGTGGATTTGCTTTTGTTCACACTCTGTAATGTTTTCTTAAAAGAGTCATAGCCCGAGCTATCTTCTGTTACTTTAGTCTTAGAATAAGCTGCTAAATGAGCTTGACAATGGATAGGATGTGTGGATTTCTTTCCGTTGTTTGCGAGCAATCTAACACATCCGAACTGCCAAGCATCTATTGAAAAAGAAAGAATTCAGCCATTATGCTAAACAAGTGACAGGCAAATTCTTACACCACGCTGATGATCAAACAAATGACAAGTTTCTCTACCTTCTTTGTAACAAAGTTGGACAGCGGCTGCGTATATGTGAAATATGAGTGAGAAGGGGGAAATCTGTCAGGCTGCTTAAATAATGAGATGACTGCCCCCATGGCTGAATTTTCAAACAGGGGCAGTCCAGCTCATGGTAAGTCTTCCCTCGGTTCATTCCAAATCTGACTTCCACTCTTTTCAATGTCCAGAGCAAGGAGATATGTTGTCCGAACCCCTAAGGATCTTTTGCCCTGGCATTCAATAAAATCAAAATGCTGTTGGACACATGGCCAAGAACTGTGATGCATAAAACACTCTGGTTCAGTTAAGGCTCAATCATTAATTAGAACAGCCTCGTCCTCAAATGGCATTTGAGTCCTGGACACCGGGCAACGCAGGATAAATGCAGCAGGTTTCACATACACTGGAGTGAGAAAGTTGCTACTAACACGGAAATTCATAGAAGCCTGAGCTAACTTTTACTTTGGCACAGATCCTTTGCATTGAGGGATAATTCCTGCATCTGCAGATAGTTCAGAAATGTTCTGTGTATGCACTATTTCCAAAGAGTCTTAAAATTTCCTTTCTCATACTATAATCGGTGTTACCCTTCCTATTGATTTCCCTATTCCATTAGAAATAGAGAAGAAAAAAAATACATATAAATATATACACATATATATACACATATGTGTGTATATATATGTGTGTGTGTGTGTGTATATATATATATATATATATATATATATTGCTTTTAGGTTGAGTGGATGTAGTTTTCTTTTCTTCCTTTTTTATTTGGAGGCAATAAGATTGTGCGGGGAGGAGGGGGGGGGGTGGAGAATCTGCAGTTTACCACCTTGACAAGTTCTCTGATCTACATTTTCACAGAGGGACTTGTTTGCCCCAGTAGAATAAAGGAAAATTCTGAATGCCACAAGGCTAGATATTTGCAGAGTCACAAGGCAAGAAATACGGTGATGGTAACATGGTACGATGGATACAACGCAAACATCTATGAACTAATGGATAGACGGATAAACAAAATGGCATAGCCATACAATGGGATACTCTTTGTCTATGAGAAGGAACAAGGTTCATGCTACAGCATGGATCATCCTTACAAACCTTACGTTAAGTGAAGGAAGCCAGACACAAAAGGCCACATATAGTATGACTCCATTTATGTGAATGTCCAAGATGGGCGAATTCTATAGAGACAGAAAGTAAATTAGTGGTTGCCTAGGGCTGGGGCAAGGGAGCAATGGGGAGTGACTGATAAGGGGTATAAGGGTTCTTGCTGGGGTGATGGAAATGTTATAAAATTGACTGTGGTGATGGGTGCACGAATCTGTGAATATACAGTTGACCCTTGAACAGTTCCGGGGTTAAGGCACCAACCTTCCACATAGTCAAAAATCCGCCTATAACTTTACAGTCAGCGTTCCCGTTCATGGTTCCACATCCGATGATTCAACCAACCCTGGATCATGGAGTTCTGTAGCATATATTTATTGAAAAAAAATCTGCATATAAGTAGACCCGAGCAGTTCAAACCCATGTTGTTCAAGGGTCAGCTGTACTAAAATCCACTGGATTTTATAATTTAAAAGGCAATTTTATGGTATGTGAATTATATCTCAATAGAGCTGTTTTAAAAATGTAATGGGTGCAATCCCACGTCTACATATTTATCCAAAAGAAGTGAAATCAGGTTCTCAAAAAGATAGTGTATTCACGTCTACAGCAGCGTTATCCACGATAGCCAAGAGGTGGACGCAAGAACAAATGGATGGATAAACAAAATACGGTAGATCCAGACAATGGACTCTTGCTTAGCCTTAAAAAAGAAGGAAATCTTGGCATATGCTAAACATGGGTGAACCTTAAGGACATTATGCTAAGTTAAATAAACCAGATCACAAAAAGACAAATACTATATGAATCCACTTATATGAGGTACCTGGAGCAGTCATACTCAGAGAGGTAGAGAGTAGAATGGCTGCCAGGGGTTCGGGAGTTGGGAGAAAGTTCTGGAGATTGGTTGTACAACAATGTGAATACACTTAACATTACTGAACTGTACACTTAAAAACGGCTGAGACAGTAACTTCAGGTTATGTGTATTCTACTGTAATAAACTTAAAAATGTATACATAATGGGCATATTATTCAAACCAGCAATTTCAGTTTTCACATTCCTCTACAGAGGGCCCTTCTACGCCTTCCCACCTTTCTTTGGATAAAAACAAAAGTCTGCCATCTCAGTAGAATCCCATCTTAGAGGTAATTTAAACTGAGACTCAGCAAGAATTGTTAGGACTTTCGTGCATGTCCGACCTTGTGTAGTCAGAGCCCATGTTCTCGACGATCCACTTTTGTGGTTCTTTTTCAAATGATTTTCAGATCTTCTTTGAGCTAAACCTCGAATTTTCAAACCTCAGGGACTGCTACATGGGCAGCAAAAGTAAAATTGGGCTCAGCAATGAGTAGCTTTTGGTACCCCAATATTTTGCCCTGCAGCTAGACCAACACGTTTCCAGGCCAGTCAAACGAACAGGTGTGCAATCTTGACGCCCACAAAATAATTGTGGAATAAAGGAATAAAACTTCTTGGCCACTTGATGTTCCCTTTAGTTCTCAACAGTGAAAGACCCTGAATAAGCATAGGACTCCAATGCGAATCTATCAGAAACACCTGGATATTTTTTGAGATATAGTAATATGATAAAAATATTTCTTTAAGTCTGGTACCCAGTCCAAAAGAGTTTTTACCAAAATACATTCCTCTGAACACAAGTCCTACAATATGCTTCTTGAATAAGGCCTTCTGAGTCCAAAACAAGTTAGGGAACTGAGTTCTCTAGTTCCCACTTGGACATTCACAATGTACCTTGACCTGTTAAAGGCTCTGAAGAGTCTTGAAACAAGGGAAGATGGTAAGTACTGTTTATCTGTTTCTCCAAATTCTACAGACTTCGTTTTTGTTTTTGTTTTTTCGGGTGACTTCCACCGTTAACATCGCAAGAAGCATGAATTCTGGAAATATTCTGGAACATGCTGATACGGGCAGTTCCCAAATGGTTAACTCTTTCCCGCAAATACAGTTTTCCCCTAGGTATCCTCAGGGGGGATTGGTTGCGGGATCCCCAAGGATACCAAAATGCACGGATGCTTATGTACCTTATGTAAAATGGTGTGACACTGTGTAGTCTTTATGTATGACCTGCGGACATCCTCCTATATACTTTAAGTCATCTCTAGAGTACTCACAATACCTAATACAATGTAAATGCTATGTAAATAGTTGTAGATACAGTGTAAATACTACGCGAACAGTGGTAAATACAATGTAAATAGTTCCTGGTGCCCACAAATTCAAGTTTTACTTTTTGGAATTTTCTGAAACTTTTTTCAAATATTTTCGATCCTCAGTTGATTGAATCCCTGGATGCAAAACCACGGATACAGAGGGCCAACTGCATTCTGAGGCTTGCCTGTGGCATACCAAGAGCTATCACGTAAAGGGATGTGTAAGGATCAGCTATGAAGACCCTCATCCTCACCTCCTTCAGCTCTGTTCAGATGTTACTTTTATCAAAGACCCTTCTCTGACAACCACCACTCAGCCGACCCTCTCTAACTCCTGCTTTATCGTTCTGCATATTACATATCTCTGCTGGTACTGCACCTTTACATAGTTATGTAATAAGTAAATATCACCTATGATTTATGTAATACATATGTCTAATATATTTTGTATTATTATTACATCATAATTTATGTAATAAATAAGAGCTCCCTGAGAGCAAGGACCTTGGTCATTTCTCCCCTGAATCAGGAGCTCAGTAAATTTTTTTTTTTTTTTTGCGGTACGCGGGCCTCCCACCGCTGCGGCCTCTGCCGTTGCGGAGCACAGGCTCCGGATGCGCAGGCTCAGCGGCCATGGCTCACGGGCCTAGCCGCTCTGCGGCATGTGGGATCTTCCCAGACCGGGGCACGAACCCGTGTCCCCTGCATCGGCAGGTGGACTCTCAACCACTGCGCCACCAGGGAAGCCCCTCAGTAAATATTTGTTGAGTGAATGAACACACTCAAGAGAAAAGTTGGTAAAAAGGGGTAAACTACCGGTCAAATTTTTTATCCAATGTATCAGATGCTTTATTTGTGAAGTAAGACATGGAGACCGCCCTTGAGAAAGAAAGGCATCATTCTTTGCAGACTTAGGTCTGCTCATTGGTTAGTGATGGTGACAGTGAAGACAACTACAGGACGAGCAAGAAAGTATACCAAAAATATACCCCCCAAAGTAGCTACTCATGGATCCAAATACTTCTTCTACTTGTTTTTTTCTTCTGCAAAGCACTGTGCTGTGCGCTTCCCTCACTCAGTCCCTCTTCCCTCCTTGTGCACTCTGATAGATGTTCTAACAGTGTCAACATATGGCCTCAAGCGGGGGCCCAGGTATTCACAGGTGCATTAAGATACAGTCCCTGCCTTTATGGAGGGCACTACCTAATGGAGAAGACCGCAAAATATTTAAAATGACTGAGAAATGCAAATAGAGCTAAACTGGGACTTCCTCGGTCCCTGAGGATGGGACATACCCCAGCTTGGGGTGAGGGAGGAGGAAAGCATGAATGGCTTCCTGGAAGAGGTGACCTCTAAGCTGAGCTTTCAGGGTGAGTAGGCAGGTGTTAACCATGAAGAGAAGGAGGGAGGAACCGGAGGAAGCACCTGAGCCAGAAAATGGGGGCTTGAGTAGAGAACATGCTGCATGATGGGAACTAGAAAGAGTGTGACATAAACAGAGCACAAAATCTGAGTCAGGGAATGCTGAGAGTTCAGGCTGAAGGGGGCAAGGGCCCAAACTCTCCCATCCTCACAGCTACTGTCTCAGCTTGTTACCAATAGCCAATGTTCATAAATGCTGGCTTTTTTTTTCTCATTTACCAGGGGTTTGTGCTAAGCATTTTACAACTGTTATGTCAGTGGAGACCACCAATAGCCTCATGAAGAAGATCCAGTTATTCTGTCCATTTTACAGACATGGAAACTGAGCTCGGATGAGTGATGACAGACACTTTCCAAGTCACAGGACCAGGAAGCATCCCCAGGGCCAACAAACAGTGCCGACAGTTCTAACCACTCCATAAACTTGTATTAATGTCCCTAAGGCAGTGTTTATCCACCTGGAGTGATTTTGACCCCGGGGGCCACAGGGCAATATCCGGAGACATTTTCGGTTGTCACAACTGGGGAGGGGGTTGCTGCTGGCGTCTAGTGGGTGGGGGCCAGGGATGCTGCTGAACACCCTACAGTGCACAGGACGGCTCCCACAGCAGAGAATGATCTGGCCCCATATGTCGTCCATCTATGGGGAGGATGAGAGAAACCCTGCCCTAGTTTCCCGGCCAGCTGAATGAATCGCTGACCTACTTATTTTGATGAAAAAAGGTGCAGAGTTCATCTTATTTAACCACCTGATAATGCAGGGCTGGGCTGCACCCGAAGACTTCCAGCTCGGCAGGTGCTTAGAAGTGCACGCGGTGAGCAGCTCCGCGAAACCCCCTCACACAGAGTACGTACAAAAGAGGGACGAAGAAACGCCTTTTTGCAACAAGGGAAATAAATGAACTAGAAGCCATTTGCTGACTGTTTACAAAAAGCCTGACTTGGGTTTTCTCTTCTCAGACTGATGATGATGAGGTGCTGCGTGGGGCTCCGTATGGAGCGGGTCTGAGGTCATTCACCGGAAACTTCCCTTCTGCCCACGCCTGGCAAATCAAAGAGCTGGTGGTAGGTGTTGAAGGGAGAGGGAGTTTTTCCATCCTGCCCTTGATCACAAGCAGGATAATGGCTATGGTGATGGATTGCACGGAACGCGTACGCTGAAAAAAAGCAAGCAAGGGGCAATCTGAATTTGATTGCCAAGTCCCGGGCAAAAGATGAGAGGGGAATGCCTTCTCAGGCACCCCAGGAAAACAATTATTCGTGATTTTGAAGAAAAGCAGTTCAGCTAAGAGTCATTATTTCACTCTTTCTCTCTCCTCTTTTTAAAATATAAGTAGGTGGAGGAATTTGTAACTTGTGAAAACAAAGATCAAAGAACGGTGGGAAGGGCCGAAAGTCTGAATGTGTGGGTCCTGTGGGCTGTCTGTGACCTCCTGTAACTTGGGTTCCAGACTGTGACATTGCTGTGACAAGGTTCCTCCTTGAACAAGACGGAGAACAACGCAGAGCCGGGAGGTGGGAGGAAAGTAAGTGACAGCTGTACTTGGCACAGAGCAAGCAAAGATTCTGGTGTCAGATGGGCGTGAGATGAAAGCCCTGCTCTGCCGCTTGCAAACTGAGTGTACCTGGTCACGTCACTTCACGTTGCTGACCTCTGTTCCTGCGTTTGATGAAGGGTGATGACAACATCCACTTTGTAGGGTTGTTTTGAGGGTCAGAGAACTCATATGTGTTCAGCACCTAACACTGCGTCTAGCTCGTAGTAGGCACTCAATGCAGGGAGACTATGTTGACGTTGATGTCGACAATCATCTTAATATAAAGAACTATTTATTAAAGTGAAATGCTCTTATAACATCCTCAATATAGAATGGCTCTTCCTGTGTTCCAAAATGGCCCATTGATGTGTTTTGCTTGGTTGACCTCATGTTTAAAAAAAAAATCCAAATTACTTGTGGCTTTGTTTCTTTTTTCTTTTAGTCATAGATCCCCTGATTCTTGGTTGAGTATTTGACCACCCAGAATAAAGACTACACTTCCTAGCCTTTCTTTCAGACAGATGTGGCCCTGTGACAAGGTACTAGCCATGGAAGTGATATGTGTAATTTCCAGGTTATACCTTTAAAGAGAGGGACATCCCTCCACTTTCCCTTCCCCTGCTGCCTGGAATTTGCATGTGATGGTAGCAGCTAGAGAGCCATCTTGGACCACAAGAAGGAAGCTTCATGTGAAGGTGGCAGAGCAACAAGATAGAAGGTGTCTGGGTCCCTGTCCACAAGAAGTGCCCTGTTAGCTCTCAACCACCTGCCTGCACTTTTCTATGAGACAAAGGTCTACCTTAATAAAACCACTGTTATTTTGGAGGGTATGAAGCGTTGGAGGGAGTCTATTTTTACTGGAGCCAAACAGGCACCCAGTTTAATAAACTAGTCCATTAAAAAATCAGGAGATTTCACATGTAACTTTAGACTTTTAACATACTTCCTGCAGAATAAGCAGTTCTTGGAACAACGGGTTGATCCTTTCTTATGCCCACATGGGTCTTTATGTGGGGCATGCGGTGTCCTATATGCCACAGCCCCCTTCCAGCATCTTCCTTCATACACACTTAGTCTTGAGATCGTCCTCTCCTCAGTGTGACTCTACGGAGATGACTTACAGGAGAGCCACAACTGAGCTACCCTGTTCTCGACATGTATCAAGGGCTCAGATGCCAGACCCTCCATTAAATACAGAAGGTACCTTCTGTTAGTCAACCTCCCCACTGCACGAGGTCAGTATTCCCACGCTCTCTTTGCAGACGAAGGAGCCAAAGTTCTAAAAGGACACGGAAATTACTTCAGGTCCCAGGGGCAGAGGCTGTCTGTATCCAGAGCTTGAATTCCTAGCAATACCTACTTGATTGCTTGAGCTGAGCTCCCAGATTTTTTGAATCAAGTACTGATTCATTTGCAGAAATCTGAATGGATTTAAGAAGATTTCCTGGATAATTAGCAGAGTTTGCTTCCTCTGCACTTGCCTCCCAAACTTGCAGCCACTGTTTTCCTGGTCTCGTTATTGGTGCATATTTTAGCTCAGGGTGATAATACCTCCGTCATCACACCGCATTGTTCAAAGGCGAGGCAGCCTGCAGCACAAAAATAAAGCCCCGGGGGTCCTTTTGCTGCCCACCAAGTGCCATGAAAGAAAAGACCAGTCCAGATGGTGACTGAAGTTGGTGGCTGAGGTCACAAGGCTGTGGAAGGTTCCCGAACAGCATTTCCTGGGAAGGTTCATCAACAGATAATGCACAGTTGGCTCATGTCAGTGTTCCCTGGATGGGTTCAAGGCCAGAGTTTGTGGTTAAGGCTGTTCCCATGCTTGCCTCATAGTTTGGCTTCATGTCTCCCCCCTGCCTGCAGCCCCCTTGACAGATACACTCTCCAGACCCACACTAAAGCTTACACTGGGAATGCTTTGAAAGCTCGGGAAGGAATCTGGGGGCCCTCCTTGTGTCTTGGAATCACAGAATGTCAGATTTGGAAGGGACCTCAGAAAGCTTCTGGTCCGACTCTTTTGATTTGTAAGATAGGAAACAGATACAGAGAAAGGAGGAGGGCTGGTCAATATTTGTCCACCAACAGCATTTACCTTGTGACCCTATTTTTGTGGAAGTTAAAGGTGAAGGCAGGGTTGCACTTTGGAAAGATGATGACGATGATGATGGTGGTGACGATGATGACACAGCAGTTGTGTTATTTCTGCCCTAGGCACTAAATTACGTGGATTTTCACATTCACGCCTCGTCACAGCCCTCTGAGGTTGTTACTCTTATTCCCATTTACCATTCCTACTCATTCCCATGTGACCTGAGGCACAGAGAGCCAAATCACTCAGCCCTGATTGCACAGCCATAAAGGGGCTTCTCCCAGATCAGAAGCCAGGCTGTCTAACTCCACCGCTGAACTGTTTCCACTAGGCTGGACTTTAGTTCAAGAGTTGCCAACTCAAATTCTTACAGAAGTCGAGCTGACTCCTTAGGTGAGTGAAACAGGTGAGGTAGGGTCTGTCAGCTGGTAAACAAATGCCCCGTCAAAATAGAGTAGCTGCTAATAAGTGTCTCCCATTCCCCCCGACTACGGCCATTCGACCGTGCACCTCCAATACTGCAAGATCCTGCAGTTTCTCAAAAGAATCCAGGAATTCAGATTTGTACACGATTTTTACACCTTGGTGACTGGAAATCATTAGAACCATTCACAAATATTCCGTGTCTCTTCTCCTTTTGATGTTTGTACTTCCCCACCCTGTTGGAGCTAGCCAAGGCCACAAGAAACGTGATCAGAAGTGGCGTGCGCCACCTTGAGAGTCAGGGTGTGATTCACTACACTCTCTTTTCTTCGTCACAAGGGCAGGTGATGTCTTTTCCAGACAGTGGCTGCTCTGGTCAGTTTGAGTCCCAGGTGAGGACAGAGCTGATTCCTCAACTGATCCACAGCGTAAGTAGCATGAGAAATTTACCCTTGTTGTTTTAAGATATTGAAATTTGGGGGTTGTCCTTTACTGTGGCAAAACCTACCCCAGTCTGACAAGTATGGGAATTAATTTTCAAAAAGTAAAGTCAGCAGGCCAGTATGCATTCCTAAAGGTTGTGTGGTTCTAAGAACGCCGGGTCTTATACTTCAGAGCTGGGCGGGGGTAGCTTAAGACAGCCAATGTCAAGGGCTTGGCCCTTGGGTCAGCAATATCCTTCTGTCCTGGAGCCATGGTGACAGTCAGAGCTAGTGTCTTATTAAGCGAGAGCTATCAGTTTCATGAGGACCGTGGAAGATTTTACAGCAAATCTGTCCTTATTAGAAACCTCACTCAAAGCTCACCCCCTCCCCCCAAGTCACACTCAGTGTCATTTCTGCACTCCGAAATTTAATGTGTAAAAAGACAACCCACCGTGGCTACACTACAGAGCAGATATGAGAGAAGAGATGTTTTATTTCCAAGTTGAAATGTTAATGCCCTATGAGAAAGGAGTATTTCTGTTTGGAGGAGGAAATGATGGGGCACTTACTCTGTTCACAGAGAATGAAGGATTACTTTAGAAAACTTGCTTCGTTTCACAATTAAAGAAATATAACGTAGTGATTTTTATCTTTAGTTTCAAGCAAAACACAGATGTTTGAGATTAAGCAATTTAATATTCCCAGAAACGATTAAAATTGTGTATCAAGGTTCTCACTGGTATCAGTTGCTGCAAAAACAGAGTCTTCCTCAGGTCTCAGTTTTTTAATCTGTGAAATGGGATAAATATTATTGGATTGCCTTGCTTAAAGATGATTATAAACTCTTGAAAAACAGATACAAAGAAATGCTACATTTAAATAAAGAAAACTTGTTCTGCTATTGGAAGAAAAATTGTATTATGTTCATATGATAAAACTATTGATATTAAAATTGTTTCTTTGATTTATCTTTAAAGACATGAGCAACTATGCTTCTATTCAAGTATCAGAATTGAGACTGTTTTGCAGATTTTTTTTAAAGTATAAGATTAATGAATGCTTATAGTAACAAACTGAAACACTAAATTGGGAATACAAAGTAGGGATTTTCAATCTTGGCTCTGTTGACATTTTGGGCAGGATAATCTTTTGTATGAGGGCTGTCCTGTGCGTTAGAGGAAGTTTAGCGTCATCGCTAGTCTCTACCCACTAGATGCCAGCACGACACTCCCCACTCCCACGGCCGCCACCACCAAGTGGGGCCGGACATTGCCAAAAATATATCTAGACATTCCCCTATACACCCCAAGGGGCAAAACTACCCCCTGTTGAGAGCCACAGTACAAAGTATATAGGGTAAAGTATAACTGAACAAACCTCCCCTAGAATAAAAATTTCTCAGAGGTAATCACTGTTACCAGTTTGGTTTATATTTTTCCAGCAATTTTCCATGTATAGTCCAATATATATACACTCACCTTCACTCCACCTCCATGCAGACACACAGACTGAGTTTTTCCCCCTGAACTGGGATTATGCTAGTCTTTGTATTCTTTTTCATTTAAAATACATCTTCCTTTCCACGTGTCTACACGCAGAGCTTCTGCATCCTTTTAAAGAAATATTGACACCGTAGTCCATGGGATTCATGTACTCTAATTTACTTAACTGATTTCTTACTCATGGACATTTAGGTAGCCCCAGCTTTTCCTACTATAAACAATAATGTACTGAATATTTTTATACTTATATCCTGGCACATTTTGACCAGCATTTCTACTGGAATTGTTGGATCAAAAGGTATGTACCTATAGTACTGATTGATTTCTGCAGATTTGCCACCAACCCCCCAATAGATGCTTTAGCCCCCAGGTAGTCTTGGAGACTTGGAGTTCCAATTTTTTTTTCCTTCTTAACTTCCACAATAGTATAGTAGTTACTAGCTTAGCTAGAAGCCAATAGTTCCAAGGTTGAGAAACTTTGCTTTAAAGTAAAAGAAACCCAAGTTTCTGCCAAGTTTCAGCAGGCAAACTGTTTACACCTCACTTTCCTCATCTCCAATAATAATGATAATGGTAGTGCCCCCTTAAAAGCATTGTTGTTGGAATTTATTGAGATTATATGTATACTCCTAGCACAATGTAATTAATTATTGTTGTTAACAATATAAAGCAAGGGAGTGGGAGGTTCAGAAAAGTAAAGCCAAAATGTGTACACAGTCTAACAATTAAAGAACGTTATGTTGCCAGATAATTTAGTGACCACTACAAAGATGACTTTCAGATGATCATAAAATGAACATGATAGAAGGGAAAATGTACTCCCTCACTAAAGGGATTGCAATTAATGTTTGAGTCACTGGATACATATGAACCTGGCACAGGGATAAATACCTCTATATACATACACACAGAGGATATGAATATACAGGCTTTTAAAAACACGCCTCCACACATTTGTATAAGAGAATGCTGTCGGCATATGGACTTTCCGTACACATGGGTAACATGGTATGACGCAGGAGAGGCATATCTCCTTCCAGGATAATTTCAGAACATTCCTCTCTGTACTTGTTAAGAGTGAGTCACCATGATAATCAGATTACCTGGAAAACTGGTTTCCAACTTCCTCCAAAGTGCATGAAAGAAATTGAAATTTTAAAAAATGAGCCAATGCCAGCAGGACTGCTTTAGGGCAGTGGGTTTCAAGGATCATCTCGATCCTGTTTTCACACTCTACCTCCTCTCTCAAATACAAGGAGAGCCCTGAGCATGAACTTTGGAGAGAGACAAGTCAATATTCAGATCCTGTCTCTACCACTTAGCAGCTATATATTTTTTGGCTGACTTAACCTCACCTTCTTCATCTGCAAAATGGGATAATAACTATGCCACAGAGTTCTCTGAGGACTAACGAAGAGTGTGAAAGTTAGCATCTACTGGTTTTGCCTACCCAGCATCTGGAAGTTTGACCCCAGTCTTCTTTGAGAAACTGCCCTTTTTCTGTTGTTGGTTCTCGAGGGTTACATGGACTAACTCTTAGTCTGGTACCAGGTTGAACACATGACCCCAAAGTGTCCAAGCAGTATTGTATTGCTCTGGAAAAAATGATTGTTTCAAGTCTGGGTATGTGAACCAATCTGTACCTCGGAGACGCAGTTTCAAATGTCTACGAGAAATGGGAAAAAGTAACCCTGGCATCATTGAGGTGTGAAGATGGAAACTTCTATTGGCATCTTGCTATATCCTGAGACGAGAGGAATCCAGAAGAAATCAAGAAGGGAGAATAAGACCTAATTCTGATGACACCATTTGACCCCTTACGTCCAACTTGGCCAAAGCTGAGACATCCCTGGCCTTTTGGAGATACGGAACCAAAACTAATCTTTTTGATTTAAACCAATTGGCTTTAATTGTACTGTATTAGTGAGAACTGAGAGTTCTCACGAATACTATATGCAACAGTTTTAGTCCACTGTCTGGTAATTAGTTCATAAGGAGCTGGGTGGGTACTTAGGAGGTAGATCTATTGATTGCAGAGACAGGCCAATTTCATTTCCCCTTGGCATCTGAGGAGAGAGGGCTGACTGACAACACTGGGAGATCGGGTTCGTGGCACAGTAATGAAAGCAGCTGCTGTGTGAATAGAAAACAACAACAAGGGCCCTGGGCCCGTTTACTCACACCTGGCGCCTTGCCAGGCTGCAGGGTATCAAACTCCGAGAGGGAGCAGACGCTACCGCTGCCACCTCAGGAAGGCTCTGCAGCTGATGCAACCCAGGCCCCACTCCGTGATCAGCCGGAAGACGGCCCGAGTCACCTGGAAAGAGGGTCACTGGCTCCAAAGGTGGACATCGATGCCCCACACAAACAGGAAACACAACAGAACAAATGCCGCCACCAGCGCAGGGCTGAGCTGTCAAGACCAGGCTTCAAAAAGAGGGGTGGGCCTTGCTTTGATGACAAAATGCACAAGGAGAACACATGGCTGGGGAGAGATACGGCATGCGGGGAGCGAGCTGTGGACTCAGAGAGCCCCGTTTCTATCTCGGCTTCGCCCAGTTCAAGCTGTGTCACTGTATTCATGTCCCCACGTCTCCCCTTGGCTCAAGGTGGCTTCCTACTGCATTCACAGTAAAGGCTGACATTTTTATCAAGGTCCACAGGCCTTTGCATGTACCACCCTCTGCCATACCCGCCAACTCTATCCTCCTATCACTCAGCCCTTTACGGCTTCCACGCCAGCCATGCTGTCTCTGCACCGTTTCAAACTCACTGATACGCCTCTACCCGAGGACATTTGCACTGACTGTTTCTTCTTCCTGAAATACTTTCCCCCTGGACATGTGCATTGCTCCTTTACTTCATTCAGGCCTCCCTGGAAATGTCACTTTGTCACACAGGCCTTATCTGAGAGCAGCTCATCTTAACTCTGCACCATTGCCTATCTTGTGTGCATCACTGTCTCAGATGTTATTGATTCTCTTGTTAATATCTGTCTTTCCCTCCTAGAGTGGGGCTTTTTATTTGTTCAGTTCACTGCTGTATCACCAGTGCCTAGAACAGTGCCAAACACACAGCAGGTGCTTTGTAAATATTTGTTCTTTATTTTTTTTTAGTTGTTTAACACATATTTACTGAGCACCTACCAGTATCAGGTGTTGACAAAACAGAACTGATGAGAGAGATAAGGATACCTACTCTTGCTGTTGAGAAATATTCCTGCAGACAAATGAAAGAACCAGAGGAGTAGGCTAATTTCGGAATGTGGGAAGTTCTCTCGGATGACAAAGGGTGACTGAGGAACAGGAAATATTTTTAACCAGGTGGTCAAGGCAGGTCCCAAGGTAGAGATGAAGTTGCAGAAGTGGTGAGAAAACCACATCCCACTAGGTATAGGCCAGGAAGGAGCAGAAGGGTTGCAGGAAGAAGGAATAGCAAGTGCAAAGGTCCTGGGGCAGGAAAAAACCTACATCCTACAAGTAATCAGTGTGGCTAGACTAAGGAAGAGATGGATAAAGGACAGAGTGAGAGAAGTAGGCCTAGGGAGGCCCCGAAAACAGAGGCAAGCATTTTGTATTTTCTCCTGAGAAACTGTCTCACCATTTTCAGACTCAATTTCATCTCTTATGAAACGGAGATGACAAATGCCCATGATGGAAAGAAGATTCGACAAGAAAAGGCACATACCATGCCTAGCAAAGTTCTTGGTAGGTGGTAGGTACTTAATAAATGTCAGCAATACTCGTCCCTGGAGAGAAAACCAAACTCGATATAAGATAGAAGTTGGCCGGGATATTCAGTTTCTGCTTCTCAAACCCAAAGCCCTCTTGGTGGGAACGCCCAGAAATGAACTTGAAGGAGCAAGTAGGTTTCAATGCCGCTTTAGAATTCTCACCGGTTCCTTTCTGGTGCCGGGCAGACTGTCACTCTCTCCCCAGATGTGATCCTGCATTATACAAATATGCTGCCTGAGCTGACAGCAAGTGAGTCGTCAGCAGAGTGAAAGTATTAGTGGCAAAGTGAGTTTAGCAGAGTGTGTGTGGAGACCCAGCGAAGCAGTGCCAGGCATTCTGCCCTGACGGATGTTTCTGCTCTGCATGAGGACACTTGCTGGATCTCAGGGAGTTATGCGGGGAGGAGGGAGGGCCCACAGCACACAGGCAAGCCCTGTGGGCAGCTGACCGCCCCGGGACCCGGGCACTGCCCCAGCACCAGCTATGCCCATAACGTCTATTTGTACACACAGGGGTGAGAAGGGAATTTCATCATATTCAAGCAAAAAGCCTCCCTCACAGAGTGCACAACCAGACACATCACGACGCAACCCCCTGCCATTAAGCAGATCAAAACCTGTATCCTCTCAGGCCCATAGGAACACGCCCGTAAAAATAGGTCTGATCAACAGCCCCAAGTTTTGAAGAAAATAGATAACATAAAAACACTTAATTAGGAAAAAGTTTGCTTGGGAGATGATTTAAATATCTAAAGAAATTTCCCTGATCTAAGGGCTATTTAGTTTCAAAGGAAATTTATTTTTCTTTGGAGTCTTAAGTCCATGTGACTGTCTTATAACAGGAGAAAATGCTGCGGGGACTTTTTAAACACGAACCAGCCTTTCTGCTTTTAAGCACCAATTTGACTTGGAGAGTTCACCTTCTGACAAAAGAATGCTTTTTTTTGCAGATGAATCTGTTAATGATAGAAAATGCAAACCCACTTCTGCCTCTGCTTACTGAGTTCTCATGGGCCCACCTTAGGACATCATGAGTGACCACAAGAGTGACGATGACAATAGTCGGGGAAGGCTTAACCTGGGAGGCCGTGTCTGGGAAGCAATCATCGGGAAATAATCCTTATTTAGCTATAAACAGGATGCCCCTCACAGCAGGAAGTTTCAGAGGAAAAAACAGATGCAATTCACATGTCCAACATTAGGAGAATTGTCGTACACTAATAGTCTAATAAAATACACTATAGCAGGTTTCCCTGGTAGAGCAGTGGTTAAGAATCCATCCGCCAATGCAGGGGACACGGGTTCAAGCCCTGGTCCGGGAAGATCCCACATGCTGCGGAGCAACTGAGCCCGTGAGCCACAACTACTGAGCCTGCACTCTAGAGCCCGCAAGCCACAACTACCGAGCCCGCGTGCCTCAACTACTGTAGCCTGCGTGCGTAGAGTCCGTGCTCCACAACAAGAGAAGCCACCGCAATGAGAAGCCCGGGCACTGCAGCGAAGAGTAGCCCCCGCTCGCTGCAACTAGAGAAAGCCCGCGGGTAGCAACCAAGACCCAACACAGCCAAAACCAAAATAAATAAAATAACTAAATAAATTTATTAAAAAAATACATTATAGCACTATGTAGTCAAACAGTAGCATGCTCAGCAGCTGTTAAAATGTAAAAGATAATTTAATGACTAAAATAATATTTATGAAACTTTAAGTGAAAAAGCAAAAATAAAACAAATATAAGCAATTTGATTCCCTTAGAAAGAAGTCTATTTATCTACACATACATATATAAAGTGTATGTGATATAATAATATATATATAGTGTATATGAATATGTATTGTTACTTTGGTGTACATACAGAACATATAATATATATTACATTATGTAACATATATACTTATATAATATGCATGCTATAAACACATGTCATATAATATTAATGTTATATACAACATGTAATAACATAACCTCTCTATATTATATAATATGCATAATACATAAATTAGAATGAATTTTTACTTATTTTAAATCTTACATATATTCTCTTTCTAACATATATATACACACATATATTTAAAACTATATACATATGCATATATATATTTTAGAGAGAAAGAGGACATATACATACACACACATTCCCACATGTACATATACATTCATATTATTAAAGGTACATGTGAAATGTAGATTTCCAGATACATATTACTTTCATAATATGAAAAGTAAAAGTTATTTTAAAATGACTTTTAAAGATCTCTGATAGGGCTTCCCTGGTGGCGCAGATGGTTGGGAGTCCGCCTGCCGATGCTGGGGACGAACCTGCTGGGGACGCGGGTTCGTGCCCCGGTCCGGGGGGATCCTGCCTGCCGCGGAGCGGCTGGGCCCATGAGCCATGGCCGCTTGGCCTGCGCGTCCGGAGCCTGTGCTTCGCAACGGGAGAGGCCGCAGCCGTGAGAGGCCCGCACACCAGAAAAAAAAAAAAAAAATCTCTGATAGAGTCACAGAACATGGCTTGCTTATTCCCATCATAATATCTCGAGCAAAGCAGATGCTTAATTAATGTTCATTATACTGAGAAAAGAAAAAGCAAGATAAGGGAAGAGAATCACTTCAGTGAAGAAGAAACAACCCCCAAACCTCATGTGAAATCCTGGGTATACATGGGTCAAATTAATTAGATCTAATGCCATAAATTTTTACTTCATTTGTTGTTCTGGGCAAAGCAGGAAATTCAATCTTTTCCTCTGCTCTAGCAGTGGGATTCTTGGAGGAAAATTTTACTTGGGAATATGGCACTGAAGGACCATCTGGGAAATATCTTTCCTAACAACCAATAAACATATTTTATGTTTAAGTGAATACTATGTATATGCGTATTAGTCATCAGTATTTTTAGTAATTTACATAACTTACTAAAAGTATACTTACTGTAAGTATAAAACATATACTTATGAATCAGCCTTAAGTTCAGGAATAGCCATCTGATGCTAATGATTTGATCCACACTCTCTAATCTTTGTAGTTTAAAAATGATACTAAAAAAAATAATAAAGATAAAAATGATCCTGATGTGTCTGTCAGTAATACTCTGCCAGTCCACAAATAGCCACTTTTATGCTATGAAACCAACGGACTCTGCTTTGTTTTATTGAGTTTCTTTGATACTTGTCTTCCCTCGTTAAACTATAAGCTCCACAAGAGCCAGGACAACTGTCTGCCTTGCAAACCTCATATCCCAACACAAAGCAACATGAACAGCAAATATATGTTGAATAAATCAATCAATGGATCTTGTCATCATATAATACTCCTATAAGGAAATAATATTTCAATTAATACACCCCTAGAAATTCTATATTTCTTGGTTCTTGTCTTGTATCTTATGTTCATTGGTTTGCATTTTGTCGTCCCTTGGGTTTTTGTTTTTTTGTTTTGTTTTTTTTGCGGTACGCGGGCCTCTCACTGCTGTGGCCTCTCCCGTTGCGGAGCACAGGCTCCGGATGCGCAGGCTCAGCGGCCATGGCTCACGGGCCCAGCCACTCCACGGCATGTGGGATCTTCCCGGACCGGGGCACGAACCCGTGTCCCCTGCATCGGCAGGCGGACTCCCAACCACAGCACCACCAGGGAAGCCCCCATTTTGTTGTCCCTTGAGTTTTTAGAGCAAGTTTCCTTAAAAGCTTTTATGACACTAAGTGGGGCCAGAGTAAATACTGAATTAAAAACAAAAGTAAAGCCAAAAAGCAAGCAGCAACTCATACCAGAAAGCCGTCCCTGCTGGTGTTGCCTTTTTCCCTTCTTTGCTTGAACCACTGCTGCTTTCACACCTCCCAGGAGCCAGAGCCAAAGCCCCTGAGACCCCAGCTCAGTCTCCCAAGGGAATAGAGGACTCGCCTCTACAGAGAACAGGGCACACTGTGGGAAACCACGGGGGAGAGGAAGGAGCGACGGGAGAATAAGAAACGCCACCGCGAGCCCGCAGGCTGCGAGGGGCAGGCTTACAGAAGCCAAGTGTGCTGCTCTCCCGTCTCACTCCTCCATCCTGTGGTCCCGATACGACCACGTCCAGCATCCTTCCCATCGTCCTCTCCATTGCCACCCCCTTCATCCCAACGATGAGCATCTCCCTCTGGGCGGGAGCCTCCTAACTCATCTTCCTGCTACCCCTTCTGAAACCTGTAATTGTCACACCTGCCAGAGTAATGACCTTGAGAAAGAAATCAGCCTATGTCCCCAATCTGGAAAACCTGCCAGTGGCTTGGCATCACTCTTGGAATAAAATCCAAATACTTTATCCTCGCCTATAGAGTCCTATAGGAGCGGGTTTCTGAGGAACTTGGGCCATCCTCTTTCTTACTCATCCCTGTTCACAATGTACCTAGAACTCTGGCGCCAACATTCCCAGCGCAGGGCCTTTGCACTTGCTGTCCCCTCAGCCTAGAAGTCTCCACACCCAAACCTTGACATGCTTGGCTCTTCCTTCTCACTGGAGACTCTGCTTACAAGTCCCTCCTCAAAGGGACCTTTCCTGACCACCTCCTCTAACACAACCTACCCACTCCCAACCACAGCCTTCTCTTTTATTATGTTCCCAGAAATTCCACCCTAAAATTATCATGTTTGTCTGTGGTATTGTCTGTCTCACTCACTAGCATGCCAGCAACATGAGGCCCAGAGCCTTGTCTATCTTGTTAATTTTTTTTTTTTTTTTTTGCGGTACACGGGCCTCTCACTGTTGTGGCCTCCCCGTTGCCGAGCACAGGCTCTGGACGCGCAGGCTCAGCGGCCATGGCTCACGGGCCTAGCCGCTCCGCGGCATGTGGGATCTTCCCAGACTGGAGCACGAACCCGTGTCCCCTGCATCAGCAGGCGGACTCTCAACCACTGCGCCACCAGGGAAGCCCTATCTTGTTCATTTTTATCCCCAGTGTCTAGGGCTCAGCACAGTGCCTGGCATGAAAAAGATGTCCAATAAATAGATTTTCAGTGTCGATATAGTGTAAACACTCTATTTTGCAATAATTATAATAAAAACTAATATCTATCAACAACTTTTAAGCTGATGACCCTTTAACATAGCTATTCTTACACATAATTTGCAAATAAGGAAACCGCACCTTAGAGAGATTAAGCTGTCCAAGGACCCTTAACTAGCCTTGCTTGGCAAACCTGGATGTGAATCACGTTCTATCTGGCTTCAAAGCCCATGTTCTTAGCCACCTCTATCCACTGTCTTCCATGTGCTGGTTTAGCACATTATTACTGTGAACTGAACTCGAGCAAGTCGTTTATCCATTAGTTCATTCAAGAAGTATTTATCGAGAATGTCACGTGTCTTACGTTCTGTGCTAGGTGCTCCAGATCTCTTTGTCCCCAGGGCTACTGCGGTCGTACTTTCACTATTCAAAAAGTGGGTTTTTTTTCTTTGGAGAAATATCTATTTAGGGCTTCTGCCCATTTCTGGATTGGGTTGTTTTTTTGTTATTGAGCTGCATGAGCTGCTTGTAAATTTTGGAGATTAATCCTTTGTCAGTTGCTTCATTTGCAAATACCTTCTCCCATTCTGAGGGTTGTCTTTTGGTCTTGTTTATGGTTTCCTTTGCTGTGCAAAAGCTCTGAAGTTTCATTAGGTCCCATTTGTTTATTTTTGTTTTTATTTCCATTTCTCTAGGAGGTGGCTCAAAAAGGATCTTGCTGTGATTTATGTCATAGAGTGTTCTATGTTTTCCTCTAAGAGTTTGATAGTTTCTGGCCTTACATTTAGGTCTTTAACCCATTTTGAGCTTATTTTTGTGTATGGTGTTAGGGAGTGATCTAATCTCATACTTTTACATGTACCTGTCCAGTTTTCCCAGCACCACTTATTGAAGAGGCTGTCCTTTCGCCACTGTACATTCCTGCCTCCTTTATCAAAGATAAGGTGACCATAGGTGTGTGGGTTTATCTCTGGGCTTTCTATCCTGTTGCATTGATCTATATTTCTGTTTTTGTGTCAGTACCATACTGTCTTGATTACTGTAGCTTTGTAGTATAGTCTGAAGTCCAGGAGCCTGATTTCTCCAGCTCTGTTCTTCTTCCTCAAGATTGTTTTGGCTATTCGGGGCCTTTTGTGTTTCCATACAAATTGTACAATTTTTTGTTCTAGTTTGCCAACAAACACATGAAAAGATGCTCAATCATTAGAGAAATGCATATCAAAACTACAATGAGGTATCATCTCACACCGGTCAGAATGGCCATCACCAAAAAATCTACAAACAGTAAAGGCTGGAGAGGGTGTGGAGAAAAGGGAACCTCTTGCACTGTTGGTAGGAATGTAAATTGATACAGCGACTAAGGAGAACAGTATGGAGATTCCTTAAAAAACTACAAATGGAACTACCATACAACCCAGCAATCCCACTACTGGGCATATACCCTGAGAAAACCATAATTCAGCAAGAGTCACATACCACAATGTTCATTGAAGCTCTATTTACAATAGCCAGGACATGCAAGCAACCTAAGTGTCCATCCACAGATGAATGGATAAAGAAGATGTGGCACGTATATGCAATGGAATATTACTCAGCCATAAAAAGTAACGATATTGAGTTATTTGTAGTGAAGTGGATGGACCTAGAGTCTGTCCTACAGAGTGAAGCAAGTCAGAAAGAGAAAAACAAATACCGTATGCTAACACATATACATGGAATCTAAAAAAAAAAAAAAAAAAGGTTCTGATGAACCTAGGGGCAGGACAGGAATAAAGACACAGATGTAGAGAATGGACTTGAGGACATGGGGAGGGGGAAGGTTAAGCTGGGATGAAGTGAGAGAGTAGCACGGACATATATACACTACCAAATGTGAGATGGATAGCTAGTGGGAAGCAGAGCACAGGGAGATCAGCTCGGTGCTTTGCAACCACCTAGAGGGGTGGGATAAAGAGGGTGGGAGGGAAATGCGAGAGGGAGGGGATATGGGGATATACGTATGCATATAGCTGATTCACTTTGTTATACAGCAGAAATTAACACAACACTGTAAAGCAATTATACTCCAATAAAGATGTTAAAAAAAAAAAGTGGGTTTTGATCCCTAGGCAGAGAAATTAAAGGGAATTCTTGGAATAAAAATAGTATTTGTTGAGCACCTTCTCTGCATCAGGGGCCGTCCTAGGCTCTTTCTAGGCACTGGCTCAGTTAATCCTCACACGCAGTGTTATAAGGCAGGTTACACTCATCTCAGTTTAATGATGACAATGCCGAGGCTGAAAGAGGTGTGGTGACTTGCTCACATAGGCAGCAGAAGATAGAGCTTGTCTGTCTTCAAGTTGTCCTCCTCCTTCCACATCACACATTGACACTTGACTGCAAAAGGAGGCCCTCCATAAATGTGTGTGGAATGAATAAATGAAGTCCCAGCAAATCCAGTTTATGACGCGGTCAGCCATCTGCGTTTTGCCCATCCCACATATAAGTAACTCCCAGCTATAAAAATGACTATTCTTGATTTGGGAGATCAGTTTTACTGTCTGATGATGAGCTATCCTTTCTGCTAATAATTGTGGAAGAAATAATACCAGCTGTCAATGCAAATCATAGTATTTACTTCATTTGTTTGGATTAATGAAGTTCTATAACTTTCTGGGCATGGGAAGCTCTCAAAGTGTACTAGTCTACAGTCAATACTTTTCAATATCTGAAAATTTACCATACACCAGGCACTGTTTATGGCCCTTCGTAGGTACTGTTATATGTAACTCCAGTACAACCTTGTGAAATATGAATTATTATGTGCATTTCCTGGAGCAAGGCGAGTCGCAGAGGAATTGAGTGACTGGCCCGGTGTTGCTCAATGATGAGACAGTGGCGGAGTCAGGATTTATATCCAGGCATTCTCCCCAAGCCCGGCACTGAACGACCCTGCTAGCAGGCCTCCGGGAAGCAGGGGAGTTGGAAAAAATACGTAGGATGTGCGGAAAGTAACTCAGGAAATCTTTACGCCTCCTCATCAGTTCTCACAAATCCCTATCAAACCGAATCCAACAATGAGAAATAATTTTTCCCCAGGGTCTGACCCCCAAATGCTTCCAGAATGAACTCGTTGCTTCCCTCACCACAAAATTATTCAAGTGCTCACAAGACAATAGCTGGCCTCTGGAACCCAATCTCAGAACCTATGAAGGGCCTCAAGGATGGTCCTAATGATATTACCAAGTGGTTCTTCCTATTTTTGGCATCCGTCAAGAGTTTATGTCCAAAGATTATTCCACCAGACGGATCCTGCGGATGTGATGGGATTAGCCAAATTTCAAAGCTTTTTTTGACCTCCAGCAGAAAATTGAGCACATACGCTCATAAAGGCCACGGGGACCATGGGAGAACATCAAGTTGATTCATCAAATTAGCTCAAACATAATTGTCCTGCATGACTGACTATAGAACTTGTCAGCTATAAACCTGTCAAAAAGCCATCCACTCTCATGTTAAATAGAGACACAAAGTAACGTTGTTCAGAACTTGACATTTGTTGGACTTTAGCCTGCTAGGGATGCTTTGTTTCCTCTTGGAGGAATTTATCAAAAGATGCACAAAGTGGATGGATCAGAGCAGAAAAAAGGAACCCATACTAGTTTCTAGAAATACCAGCTTGTATGATCAGACCTGGAACTTTATCCTTTTCTTTGAGAGACCTATAAAGGTTAAAGTCACACATTTTGAACTTGTGTGTGTGTCTGTGTGTTTTACTAATCACACTGCATACGGACCATTTGCCTTTCTACAACTGAGACTATTCTCAGAAATGAAGATGATGCATATACCGTTCAAAATCTTTGCTTATTTGCATAACACATTCTCTTGCCCCTGCTCCCATGGGGTGTCATGGAAGGCAAAATCTGGAGATTACAAATTTTCACAGAGAAAAATATACACAGTGTCAGGGCAAGATTTAAGATTAATTACCATCTAGCCACTGTTGAAGATCACGATTCCCCTTTACGTACCCGATCATCTCAACCTTACACGCTTTTCCGTTCCCTTGTATGCAGTGAGCACCTTCTCTGTGCCTAGCTCTGGGTGCTCGCCCAGGCATTCAGGAGTTGGATGCTATAAGCCTTTCTCTCTAAACCCAAACAATTCAAGTTCACCTGATGCACTCCACTCCGATCAGAAATTCTTTCACTGTTGTCTCGCTTGTCTGCTTTCAGTGACTACTTGTCTGGTTCCTAATTTTTATGCCATTTTGGGGTAATTTTTCCTTTTTTTTTTGTTATTGACAAAGACAGAGGAGGCCTCCTATAATTTGTGGGTGACTGACAAGGCTGAACGTTGTTAACTCAAATGTTTTGATTTACATCAGAGGGGACCTCTAGGCCCCAGATGTGACAGACTGCACGATAGCTCATTCAAAGCTAGTGAATATTAAACCCCAGTAAGCAAGCCCTTTATGTGCTAGTTAATAGATGTGCCCTTCTAGGGCAATTTAGCACTGAGTATTAAAAGCTTTAAAATAGGCATGATCTCTCACAATTCCACTTCTGGAATTCTATCCCAAGGAGATAAGTAGACAAGTGTGCAAGGGTATGAATACAAGGATGTTCATCTCAGTGTTATTTAGAGTAGGAAAAAGCTTTTAAAAACTACATGTCCAGCAATACTCTACATAAAGAATCCTAAAGATGCTACCAGAAAACTACTAGAGCTAATCAATGAATTTGGTAAAGTAGTAGGATACAAAATTAATGCACAGAAATCTCTGGCATTCCTATACATTAATGATGAAAAATCTGAAAGTGAAATCAAGAAAACACTCCCATTTACCATTGCAAAAAAAAGAATAAAATATCTAGGAATAAACCTACCTAAGGAGACAAAAGACCTATATGCAGAAAATTATAAGACACTGATGAAAGAAATTAAAGATGATACAAATAGATGGAGAGATATACCATGTTCTTGGATTGGAAGAATCAACACTGTGAAAATGACTCTACTACCCAAAGCAATCTACAGATTCAGTGTAATCCCTATCAAATTACCACTGGCATTTTTCACAGAACTAGAACAAAAAATTTCACAATTTGTATGGAAACACAAAAGACCCCGAATAGCCAAAGCAATCTTGAGAATGAAATACGGAGCTGGAGGAATCAGGCTCCCTGACTTCAGACTATACTACAAAGCTACAGTAATCAAGACAGTATGATAACTGGCACAAAAACAGAAATATAGATCAATGGAACAGGATAGAAAGCCCAGAGATAAACCCACGCACATATGGTCACCTTATCTTTGATAAAGGAGGCAGGAATGTACAGTGGCGAAAGGGCAGCCTCTTCAATAAGTGGTGCTGGGAAAACTGGACAGGTACATGTAAAAGTATGAGATTAGAACACTCCCTAACACCATACACAAAAATAAGCTCAAAATGGATTAAAGACCTAAATGTAAGGCCAGAAACTATCAAACTCTTAGAGGAAAACATAGAACACTCTATGACATAAATCACAGCAAGATCCTTTTTGAGCCACCTCCTAGAGAAATGGAAATAAAACAAAAATCAACAAATGGGACCTAATGAAACTTCAGAGCTTTTGCACAGCAAAGGAAACCATAAACAAGACCAAAAGACAGCCCTCAGAATGGGAGAAAATATTTGCAAATGAAGCAACTGACAAAGGATTAATCTCCAAAATTTACAAGCAGCTCATGCAGCTCAATAACAAAAAAACAAACAACCCAATCCAAAAATGGGCAGAAGACCTAAATAGACATTTCTCCAAAGAAGATATACAGACTGCCAACAAACACATGAAAGAATGCTCAACATCATTAATCATTAGAGAAATGCAAATCAAAACTACAATGAGATATCATCTCACACCGGTCAGAATGGCCATCATCAAAAAATCTAGAAACAATAAATGCTGGAGAGGGTATGGAGAAAAGGGAACACTCTTGCACTGCTGGTGGGAATGTAAATTGGTACAGCCACTATGGAGAACAATATGGAGGTTCCTTAAAAAACTACAAATAGAACTACCATATGACCCAGCAATCCCACTACTGGGCATATACCCTGAGAAAACCATAATTCAAAAAGAGTCATGTACCAAAATGTTCATTGCAGCTCTATTTACAATAGCCTGGAGATGGAAACAACCTAAGTGTCCATCATCGGATGAATGGATAAAGAAGATGTGGCACATATATACAATGGAATATTACTCAGCCATAAAAAGAAACAAAATTGAGCTATTTGTAATGAGGTGGATGGACCTAGACTTTGTCATACAGAGTGAAGTAAGTCAGAAAGAGAAAGACAAATACCATATGCTAACACACACACACACACACACACACACACACACACACACATATATGGAATTTAAGGGAAAAAAATGTCATGAAGAACCTAGGGGTAAGACAGGAATAAAGACACAGACCTACTAGAGAATGGACTTGAGGATATGGGGAGGGGGAAGGGTAAGCTGTGACAAAGCGAGAGAGTGGCATGGACGTATATACACTACCAAACGTAAAATAGATAGCTAGTGAGAAGCAGCCGCATGGCACAGGGAGATCAGCTCGGTGCTTTGTGACCACCTACAGGGGTGGGATAGGGAGGGTGGGAGGGAGGGAGACGCAAGAGGGAAGAGATATGGGAACATGTGTATATGTATAACTGATTCACTTTGTTATAAAGCAGAAACTAACACATCATTGTAAAGCAATTATACTCCAATAAAGATGTAAAAAAACAAAACAAACAAACAAAAAAACTACATGTCCAGCAATAGAGTTAAGTAAATAGGTTAAGTAAATATGGTACATCCATACAACGGAATGTTTATAATCATTAAAATTTCTTATGTGCATCTTTACTTATTTATTTTTTTCATTTTTTTAACATCTTTATTGGAGTATAATTGCTTTACGATCTTTACTTATTGATAGAAAAAGATATTCACCATAAATATCAAGGGAAAACTAGATTATAAAACTCTGTTGTATTATACCATCCTCTGTGTAACCGTATCATCTGTATTATTCGTGTCTATTTAGGAAAAGCTTTTGAAAACGCATAGTCCAAACATTAACAGTGGTTATGTCTGTGGGTGATTTTTAATCTCTTTCTTATGCTTCACAATGTATGTGTATTCCTTTTTACAGCCAGAAGAAACAAAAGGATTTTTATTTTAGAAAAGCAGTGTCCATTGACTTAAGAGAGAAATTTTTCATATAGTGTGACCCATTTAAAAATATCTTTATCAAATTAGAGTTGATAGAGTTGATTGTAAAGGGCCACCAGAATAAAAAAACTGACCAGAAGCCCAGAAAACCTTCTGTCGACTCTTGCTGACCACTACTGTGTTTGATCTCAGCTTCTTGGCCGGCTGAGTTAGAATTTTCTCTTTGAAAGATGAAACTGTGAACTTCCTGTTAGACAAGGCCCAGGGTGATTATTTCTTAAGTCAATGTCTACTTTTAGTGAAACTGAAAACCTTAAGAATGATGTCATCTGTAAATTTACTGCGGATGCATCTTCACCAAAACCCAACCGCTCAGGGCGAGGATAAAGAGGTGGGTTAGCATCGTGGTTAAGAACTTGCAGGCAGACTGCTGAAGTCCAAGTCTTAAATGTACCACTTACTGGTGGTGTGGCTTTGGGAAACCATTTGCTCTCTCTGCGCCTTCGTGTCCTCATTGATAAGATGGGACTAATATCAATATCGATAATGCTATCTGCCTTACAGAGTGGTCATGAGATTTAAATGGGGTGCTCCAGGTGACTGCAGCATGATGAGTGCTTTACAGATGTTAATTGCTGACATCACGTCCATTCAGCTCTCTCCTGAGAGCAGCGCGTGGAGGTGCCGGGCAAAATCCCTAACTCATATTGTTGGCGTCGTCAGCCTGACTTGCAGCTCACCTGCTGTGTGCCCTGCTGTTTCCTCTGCTTCTTGAATCCTGATGTGTTTAATCTCGATTTGTTCGCCTCCTGAGTTAGAATCCTCACTTTGAATGGCGCAGCTCACACAGTTATCTCATCCTTACTATTATATTCTGCAGCTTTTAGTTTAAATCCCTTCCAGACCCATAGGTCTGAAAAGATAGCAAAGCAAGACAGTTCTGACCTCTTACCCCATGAGGATGACAAAACAAGAGTTGATCTAAGGCCTCAGAGCAAAGGTCGGCAGCAAAGAGCTCCCAGGAAGAACTTCATCCAAAGACACATTTTGTTTGGCATACACAGTAGTTTCTAAATGCAATAGATTAGTTTCCAGCATTTAAAAAATTGGCATGTATCACAGTAATTCTTACTCTCCAGAATCCTTAAGAAAAATGAAAGCTTCTCTCCCTTTGAACTTTATAAGAAAATATTATCATACTATAGTCTATAACTTACTTTTGTTACTAAGATACACTCATATGATTCACAGAGCTATGGTTTATTCAGCTTCATGTGTGTATGGTATCCTATGGTATGAATAGGACAAAATTTATTTTTACTTCTCCTATTAATAGATATTTGGTTGTTCCTAGTATTTGGGGCTAATGTAAATAACGTTTCTATGAATATTTTTGCACTTGCCTAGCGCATTCGTAACAGTCTATTCGATTGAGTGGTAGGCTCCGAGGTATTCACTTTATTAGCATGCTTGATAATTCACACATATATTTTATATATATTCTTTTGTAAGATTCCAATTTAAAAAATATATTTTTGCATGAGCTAAAAAAATTGAGAAATCTAGCAACACTGGACCCACACTTTCACAGCTGCCTCTGTTAAGAACTGTTCAGTTCAAGACAGTCCTACCATGTCACTATTATATTATATCTGTCTGTTTATTCATTTGTGTTCCTTGCCTGGGCCCTTTAGGCACTGGAGTTAATGATCCCAGCCCTAGAAGACGATATAACCTGTAGAGTCCAGGCTGGAGGAACCCATTTCACTCCCCACAGAGTCCTTCCTGGAACACGTAACATGTGAAACTGTAGAGTCCAGGCTGGAGGAACCCATTTCACTCCCCACAGAGTCCTTCCTGGAACACGTAACATGTGAAACATGCATCCAGCACTTCTCACGCTCAGAAAGGCCACGTGGTAGCCACTGAGACACCTGGCCCAGCATCCACTGTAGGTCCAAGATCTCCATGCACCATCTCAGCCCCAAAATGTGACACTGAATTAAAGCAACTAAGCAAAAAAAGGAAAATCAAAACAAAGCAAACGAGCTCATCTTTCACCTCCTGTCTAGAAGTCATAATTTTCAGGTCAAGGAAACACATTCCCAACATGCAGCTTCAGTGAGCATCAAACGTTTCTAACAGGATTCCCACCACAGGGCTCTGTTGCCCACACTGCGATCTCTTCACTGAAACAAGGAGACGGTTTAAAGATGGCGACAGGTAGGATGTGTTTCTCACAGGAGTTCATTCTAAGGAGGAACCTACATTATTCTCAGCGTTGCCTAGAAAAGCCACTTGTGCTGCCCAGGTGAAGTAAGATGTGGTGATAAGTTCAATGAGCTTGGCTTTCATGGATATGATCATCTCCATCCTCCCAGGATTTACCTTACAGGTGAGCAATTGCCCCATATCTGTTATCTACCATCAACATTTCCCAGTGAAACCCTTAAATTGAGCCAAGGCGTAGCGCTCACAGATGGCCTGCGGAACGGCTTCCAGGTCCCCACCTCCTGCCCCTCCCTCCACCCGAGCCACAGTCCCCTCTCACCTGGATGACTCAGCAGCATCCTCACTTCTCTCCTAGCTATAGCCTTATGTCACCCCAATCAAGTTTCTGTCTTGTGGCCGTTGTGATCTCCTCTACTTAAATTAAATCTTCAATGGTCCCCACTGTGCTGTTTGCAAAGTATCAAGTCCATAGCATGAGTTCAAGCCCCTTCATGGTCTATACTCTTTATTTCCTGCCCAAATCTTCCTTTTCTATCTGCACTCCAGTCAATTCAAACTATTTGCAGGTCCCTTGAACCCCACACACTTTACCCCTTCTAAACCTTCATACGTGTCGTTCCTTCTACCTGGGAAGTTCTGTCCTTTTTCACCATCCCTCCTTCTCCCACTGGTGGTTACTCAGGCTTCACAAGTGTAGCCATCAATTTTGTTGAGAAACAATTTTTTTTCTCAACTGCCAAGATTAGATACGGTACACACGCTAAAATAGCATAGGTGGAAGCACTATATGTATTAGAGGAAGCTACTTCATTTCACGTATATATGAATATATATGTGTGTGTATATAGATATAGCTGTGTGTGTACACATGAATGCATATACACATACATGCATCTAATTTAAAATAAGTATGAAAAGTACATCCCAACCCACAAACACATCCTTTGGCCCAATAATTCTACTTTTTAGAAGTTATCCTAGGAAAATAATGTTAGATGTGTTCGAATATTTAGCTATAATTTTAAAAATTAGAATTACAATTTTTTATTAGTGGTCGTGATAGCAAAAAAGTTGGAAACAACCTAAAAATCCAACAATAAGGGATGGATTCAATAAATTAGAATATATCTATTCAATGAAATGTGATTTAAAATGAGGTTCTATAGTACTATTTGGAAATATGAAAAAGTCTTAAGGATATATATTTAACCAGGGGAGAATATTACAAAATAATACATAACAATTATAGTAGTGTTTTGGTGTAAAAAAAGAGCTTAAAAATGTACAGAAAGGCAAAACAACAAAGTGTCAACAGCACATTATGTGTGGATATGAGAGTTAATTTTTACTTTATTGTTTGTCTGAATTTTCTAAGTATGCCACAATATGACTTTTTTTGATATAAGAATAACAATCGTAGTTTTGTTGGCTTATCTTTTTACTATTATGATTTTTAAAAAGAATATGAGAGGATGCTTAGGGATCCTATTTCTGCAGGAGTCTTAGGGCTAACAGTTGTTGGGAAGTGAGGTGGTGTTACAGAGAGAACATGCAGACAAGTAATGGAAGCGTGGGCACGATGAAAACCCATTTTGCCTTCTCTCAGACTTGATCTCAAGCTGGCTCCAATTATGGTTGTAGTCAGGGACACTGCCTGTGTATTCAAGCAACCTCTGTGTGTGTTGGGAGAGAAAGCTTTGATTTCACTGACTCAGGGCCGGAAGTAATTTCCTGCTTAGAGAGAAAAAAAGTGACAAAGAGCAGAGCACGTAAGACACCTATAAGCAAGAAGCTACCGCATCACAGCCTCATTCAGGCTAAAGGGCATCAATCTAATTAGTCTTTTTTGGGGGGACTCGGTATGTACCCCAGGGGTGCAAAAGAGGATCCATTTTAACACAGGAAAACATATGTGAACTTGAATTTATATTTATTTCTATTTTTTGTGTGTGTATAAGAAATAGGAATTTTTATCTTAAAATAAGAAAACATACATTGACCTTGGTGCCCTGATTCATTCTAGATGTGAAGGTGTCATCTATCAGGTGAATGACCCTATTCTGAAGGGGGAGGGAGATTCACTGAGGTGCAGAGTTGACGTGACCCTTCCCTCCTTCCTTGGATTTTAGCCTATTGCCAGGCAGGGCAGCTCAGGTGTGCCTGTGCAGGCAGATTTTCTCACCTAAGTTTAACCCATTTGGATCCTTGCATTTTTGTGTATCTCAGCTAGGACAGTCATTTAAACCAAGTAACAACAACAACAAAATTTACAACCAGACAGCTGAATCAATATACCATGAAGTGATAAACAAGACCTTCAAAAATTACAAACCATATTCAATCAGTTTTCTCTCACTATAAAAATTTAAAAAATAAAAGCCAGAGTTTTAAAAAATATTTTAAGTAGGACAAAAGTATATATATATATACACATAGATATATATAACTTTATATAAGTATGAAATTATATAAATATAAAAATTAAAAAATTATATATTTATACATACACATATAACAGAGAATATATTAGATATACTGATATATAATATAAATACATTATTTATATCTCAATCTTTTAAAATTTCCATTTTGTTCCTATTTTAATGAAGCACATTTTCTTGTGCTTGCCCAGTGGTACCTGCATATGATAAACGTATTACATACGTATTCTGGAGTTGCATGCTCTACGTTTACCTGCAAGGCACAAAACGTTAGGAAACCACTGGCTTAATGCCCTTTTCCCACCTAGACCACGAGCTCTTTGAGGTCAGGGTCTAATTACCACGTTTTATGTATCCTGTTATCACACACGCCTGTTTCTGAGGCACAAAATAAAAGTTTATCCAATGAAGGAAATTTCCCTTAAAACACAAATCAGGAAAAGCCAGATTAAAAGGTGAGCATATGATTTGGCTTCCCCTAAAAACATGACGTTTTGGCCTGACCCATAATAATCACCCCTCTACACCATCCAACAGTTCTACGATAATTCTGATGTATTTATTTATTTTGGTAAAACATCAAACCATATGCTCTGGTTATAACTACAGCCATATTGTTTTCACTCAAAAAATAAGAGAAGGGAATGAATTCTCTCCTTCCCACCCACACTTACTTCAGTAAGAAACAAAACAAAACAAAAGCCCCCAAAACCAAAAAAACAAATGGTCTCCCCTTTACAGCAATCTGTGGCCTCGAGCCAGGTTTCAGGGCTGAGTAATAAATCCCAGAAAAACAGTGACTACAATGGAAAGGCTGACAGACACTTGACACTAATGGTGCAAACAGAGGGCACACAGGAAAATACCCTCGTCAGACTCCCCACACTGAATGTCCACAGATCGCTCACTGATGTACTATTTTTTAGTGAACAGTCTGCCTCTTCATTAACAGTAGAGAATTTCCAAAGTAGCAGCAAACCCTAGAGAGAGGAAATTTCCGTGATATTCCTGTTTCCCACAGGTTTGGTTCTATACTAAATATTCACTTCACCTGCTTTTGCTATTGTTGTTTTTAACTGTAAGGAAGAAAAACAACATTTGAACCATGACAACTTGATAACGAGTAAAAAAAAAAAAAAAAAAAGAGAGACAAAGTATAATACTGCAACTAAAACTTGAACTAGGATAGCTTTATGTTAATGTCACTGTCACATCTTCCAGCACTTAAAACATCTAATTTTCTGAATATAACGCACACCTCTGTAGAAGCTTAAGATGTAACTTACAAAAACCATTTGATTAATATTCAGGATACCAAAGGGGGAAATAGCTCTGAACCCTGAGGTTTATACTGAGACCATAATACTTAATTCAGAGGGAAAATATTTGGATGAAAGGCTGCCTCCACCTGCAGTATCTATTCTTTCCCATTGGGTTAAAGGCTCCATTGTTTATATCTGTGACCGTGAGGATAGGAACGAACTTCAGAAAGTCATGCACGCCAACCCTAAGAGTTTCACATCGGACATTCAAAGGTTCTTACACATGCAGGAAAAATAACACACCCAGAAAGTAATGCATCCATTGACGAGACTTTTATAATTATAGCAAGCCTTCCCTCCTGAGATCTGACGAATACGGACGAGTGTTCTAGGATGGAGGAGAAATAGTCCCAGGTGGTAAGAATTCACTTTTGGATGGAATGGGGGTAATTGGGGTCATTCAGAGGAGTACAGAGGTACATTTTCCAACAGAGCCCTGGAAACCCAGTTTAGACAAGAAGGCAAGTGATAGCAACCAGCAATGCATCTCTATGGTAATAAAACCATTGGACCTATTCATGTAGTTATTCCACACAAATATCGAAGGTGCAGGCAGAGCAAAAACGACATTTTATCATCTCAGTTGATCCTTCAGGCTCACTCACAGCAACTCTTATTTTACTCAAACATTTATATTCTGTTCGATTCTGTATGATTCATGTTAGATTTGTGCACAATTAGATGTATGGACAGTAAGGTACACTATTTTGCATCAAAAACCTGGGTGCCTGTATGTGGAAGGAGCCAATAAGCTTGACATTTTTAAGAGCAACGACGGACTTTGCAGACAGATTTACATTCGAAACTTTCTAAGGAAGGATGGGGACTGGAGAAAATGGGGTAGATATATTTTTAAAAGATGCTTCCAGCTCACAAGGACTCAGTTTTGAAGCCCACTCAGGCATTCTGCATGTACAAGCACTTTCTCTGGGTATAATTTAAGGGCAGTTTGAAACTTTGGCCCAATTTGATCAAATATTAATAGACGGCCCAGTAAAACGAGGTATGGGAAGCAGCTACTTTACTGCACAGTGACACTGTAAATTTGAAGAGACGCTGTCAACCTGCTGAGTTCTGAAATTTACTTCCCTAAAAGGCAGATAAATCCCATGGCTAACACTAGAGATCTGTGTAAATATACATACTCATGTACCTTATGGAAGGTCCTCCATGATAAATTTCTCTTAAGAGTCTAGTCCTAGGAAATAGTTTGTCTTTCCTGATGAATGTGGCTGCTTTCTTATTAGAGAACGGGGGCTCTGTGACTCATCATGTTTCTCTTTTTGCCTTGGCAGCCAGGAACCTCTGAGATTCATTCTGCGCTCAACTGAAGTAGCTCTTTCTAGCTGAGGTTTTCTGGTACAACTGATGTGTCCCTTCATCTTGAGCCTCTTATTCTTCCCCCCCCCTCACTTTCATAATTTTATTTTATTTCTGTCTTTTATTGAGTGTCACAACACATTCTTTTTGGAAGAAGGAAGAAGAGAAATGGCTGAAAACATACTCAGGTCCTAAGATCCCTTCAAGTAACCTCAATGAAACTTTGTCAAAAGTCAAATCCCTATACATAACTGTCACTAGGCATCCTCTCTTGCCACCTAGCACCCAGTTTAGTTGGCGAGATAGATTAACCTGCCGTCAAAACTCAAGGCAAGCCTACCAAAATGTTACTGGCCTCCTGATGAGTTCCTGCTGTGGCCGCCAAAGGCCCGCCACACTTCACACCTTACTGGGCTTTTAAAAGCTGGAAAGTGGAGATGCATCTCTATCGTGAGGAAGAATTACTGGAAAAGATGCTTTTTCTCCCCATGGTGAGAGGGAGAAACTCGGTTCTAACTAGGTTAACCTGGACTTAAGTAAGGGAGGAAAAGGAAGAAAGAAGGCAAAACCCAACCAGACTCAATGTCAGCAGAGTTAAAACTTTCACTTAAACTGGTGGTTCTCAGCCTAGCAGACATCAGAATCATCTGCAGGGCTTCTTTAAAACCCAGATTGCTCAGCTCCATCTCCATAATTTCTGAGTCAGTAGGTCTGGGGCGGAGCCTGAGAGTATGAATTTCTAACCCGCTTCCTGGTGACGCTGATCTCCTTAAACACCTTCACCCTTGCTCCCGAAAAAATCCAAAATGGTTCAATTATTGCCCTAAAACCTTCCTTATGCCCCTTATTCAATCCCAGTGCTATTCCACAGCTTTAGAGGAAGAGAGAGAAAGAAAGGGAAGAGAAGGAAAGGGAAGGGAAGCGGAAGGAGATATAAATGTGTGTCAAACAGAGATGGTTGATTCCAGCGTTTGTACCAGTCACAATATTAACAGATGATTTTGCAGCGCTTACTCTGTCCATGCCCCAGGCTCAGTGCTTCCCAAGCATTATTTCATTTAATTCTCATACTAATGCCACGAGGTAGAACTTATATTAATCATTTCTCATCTCCTATTTACAGATGAGAAAACTGAGGGGTTAAGTTACTTGCTGAAGATCACCTAGCCAAAGTTAAGTGGTGTGCCTGGGGTCTGAGTTCACGTCTGTGTTTCCAGAGCCCATGAGCTTAACTACCAGCCTGTGGAGATTTCTCTTGAGGTAGGAACAGAGACATAGCAGCCTCTTTTCTTTTCATAAGACTCTTCATCCAGACACACAATATCAGAGTGGAAAACGGAAGCTGCTCCTTGGTCTTTGGGGCTCAGCTCCTCAGTCTTCATGGCAGGTGTGACCCCTCCACTTAGATGGGCAGAGCAACGCTGCAGGGCTTCCTGCAGGAAGCGAACGGTGGGGCTCACCAGTGACCTGAGAGGCAAACGGCAATTCGTTCAATTGGAACATGGCCAGGATTTTAAGACTAAGGACCTCTTCATGGGACCGACAGTAGTCAAAGAGGCTAGTGGCTTCTGGTCTTCTTAAGGTAGAAGCAATCAAGATGGTATTTCTCAAACTCCAAATCCTAGCTTGTAGGGTGAGGTGAGACCCAGCAGGTCAGCTCTCTGAGGCTGTTTTTGGCCATGCAAATACTGACCATCACCTAGTCTGTGAGGATGCTGTGACATGTGCTAAAGAAAATGAAATGAGACTAAGAAAAAAGGAGATTAGGGAAAGGAAATGACTTGTATAAAAAATGAAAATGATCTAAAATAGTAGTGTTAATAATAACAATGGTAGCGATGATGATGATGGACAGATCAATAACCAACCTTCACGAGGTTTTCCCTGCTGGATAAGCCCTGCGCTAAATGCTTTGTCAACTCATGCATCCGTTCAGTCCTCAAAACGAGCCCTGATAGATGCTAATACTATCCTTATTTTACCAACAAGGACGGGGACCTGGAGGAAGCAAGTAACTTGTCCACGGTGACATAATTACCAAATGGTGGAATGTGGATTCACATCCAGCCGGAGTCCTAACCGTGACATGACGTGAGCTGACAGCATGGGGGTCGATGTCACAGGCACCACGTGGGGACATTCAATGGTAGCACTCCCCTTCCTCAGTGAGAATCTGTAAGCGGTCCCCTCTCCCCTCTCACAGAAGCCCAGGACGCCGCTGAGTTGGAGTCCTGACACAGTAGGGGTTGTAAACGCAAGCGATGAAACCTCCAGCCAATTGTCGCCATATAGGACGGTGGCTCCCGTGTCTTCAAATCAAGTTTTTAAAGAGGCCCTACATCTAGATTTGGCTGTGAAATACCCTGAGTTTTAAAAGAGGCCTCCCATCAAAAAAAAATGGCAACTCACGCTAATTTATTTTAAACACAGCGTGGGCTGAACAAACCGAATCTGTGGCTCTTATTTGAACAGCAAGGCCGGCATAGTTTGTGACCTCTAACCTATGTGCTAAATGGCCAAAAAAAAAGTAGGATACATTTTGCCCCAAATTCCACAAGTATGGAGTTGATCTTTTCCCCCATTTTTCTCCCAATGTTTAGATTTGTAGAAAGAAAGCCTGAGAGGAGAAAAGCACTTTAAATAAGGAATCAAATATTGAACAAATGAGAGAAAAGAATAAATGTGTTTGAAAACAGTCTCTCAGCACTAATGACTAAGATCTAAAAATAATCCCAACGTATTTTTAAATTGGAAGAACACCCAGAGAAATAAATTGAAAGATAAATCGGGGAAGACGTTTTTAACAAGGTGAAACAAAACAGGATTCAGTGTAGACTTGGGAACGTAAGAATTGCGTCCTGAATTAAGCTTTTTCGTGATCTTTGTTGTCAGCAAAATGAAACCAGGAAAGGGGGCTGGAGAGCAGAGTACAAACATAAAATCCTGTAGAAGGGAAATGCAGCATAAGGAAAGGTGCTGTAACGTTCTATCCTGTACCGTTAGGTAACCTGATTTAAAGGCACCGGCAGCCTGTGGTGGGGCAAAGACAGTCACCTTGAAGCAATCGCTTTCAAGGTAACGTGGGGGTGTTAACTATTAGTTACAAAATGCTTCACGTTCACTGGAGTCAAATTCATGCTTTTCGTCATCTGCCTCATCTGCCTGGAGTGACTAGTTGCTGGCTGCCTTCAAACACCCTTCCTACACCCCCTCCTACTAGCTCCTTGTTTCCATTAGAGACCCACAGGACTCTGGGAACCGAGACCCCACTTCCAGGTCTGGCCGGGGAGCAGGTGACCTAGGCTAAGCGCCTAATCAGCCCATTTCATGTCCCTGAAAACTGAGATTGGCTTGGGAGCTTGGCACATGATGGAAGATGTTCTAATTACAGTGATTACCCACACGATTTCTGGGAAAGATGGGAAAATAAAACACTTTCTCTTTCCTGATATGAGTAAGGAAGTTTATAACTCCAGGTCTTTCTAGCCACTGTCTTAGGGCAACATGCAAAGGTAGCTTTAGGAGACAGAAAGAAGTCGCATTCTTGGTGACACTGTTGCACTACTAGATCAATCCTTCCCTCTGGGTTTTTTGGTTAAATGAGCTTATAAATTCCCTATAAGCCATTTGAATCGAACATTTTACTTTATACTTACAGCAGAATACTATTGATACAATGCTTATCTCTTACTAGACTGCAGATGACTCAAAAGTAAGGTCCATGGTTTTATTTAAACATATCTACCTGGGCCAGGGGTTGGAAATATCGAGATCAGTAAAACCTCATGAGAGGTCCATAGTCTAACGGGGAAGATAGATATGTTATATAACTACTAGACAACATGATTGGTCCTAAACTCTACAAGATGCTCCTGAAGCCAAAGAAGGAAGTTCTTAACCACTGGGGTGGGGATGAGTTAGAAGGAGGATGATGGGCACTTCCCAAGGCAGGTCATGTTTGAGGATTCTCCAGGCCATGAACAGTCTTAGCAAATATTAGGCTGTTTAATTGACTCACTACATGAAAAAAATCAGTATGTTCAAACCTCCATTAATCGTGTACTACTTCCACATTTTTCTCGTATTTGTGTAGTATTTTTATTAGATTTACCTAATTTTAAAAGTTGACTATTTTTAAACTTAAAAATTTAGTTAAGCCTCAACTTAAGCCACAATACCCATTAGATCATGATTTGGCTATGTTAGTTATATCTTTTTCAAATACACATTACAACAAATATGTAACCATTAAAGAAAAATGTTGGCTCATGTGCTTCCTAAATGTTGCGAATTGGGAACAACCAGCGTGACACCCACCGCATTTCCTGAGATCCTGAAGGGAAAGACAGGAGGAAACTTATTAAACAAGACTGGTAGAGTGGAGTGGGGAAGCCTGGGCAGCAGAGTTGAGTGCAAAGCCAGCTCTGCAACCAACTAAATCGGACACTGGGCACGTTGCTTGATAACTCTGTGCCTCGTTTCAGCAATGAGTTATAATGCCCTCTACTTTACAGAGTTGCTGTGAAAATTTAATGAGATAAGGCACATACAGCGATAAGCACAGATCTTGGCAGTCAGATCTCAATAATGGTATCAACTACTGGGGTGATGATGATGATAACTAGGGATAGGCACTGGGATAATAAGCAGGGCTGCTCACATCATTTCCGTTCTCTTTTCCTCCAAGTTCATGGTAGGAAACAACTTCCTCGTCTCATTAGAATTTAGTGATAATGATGAAGAAGAGCCCGCTACCCCCAACTCACATTTGATATATAGCATGAGTAAAAGGCAAGCTTTTGTTGCAAGTCATTGTGTTTGCCGGGCTTGTTTATCATGCAGGGTCAGCTTCATGGGCATTCAGCCTGTGCAGCACACTACCCTCAACTCAATATGTAGCATGAGCAAAAAGTACATTTTTGATGTGCTAAGTCACTGTGACTTGGGAGCTGTTTGTTACAGCAGCAAAATGTAGCTGATCCTGTCAAATAGAGGCAATAGAAAATAGTAGGTTGTCGTTCTGTCACTTATTTAATTTCCATTTCTTGATTTCAGAGCCTCTCGCAAAAGTTTGGAAACCATAAAGAGGAAAACCGCTTCTCTGTGGACCAGGAATGCTCGAACGGGGGTGAACCGCGTGGTGGAAGGATGTCTGGGCTGAGGATGGGTGGAGGAAGGGTAAGGCTCTGTTCACTTTAATTGCTTTAGTTCCACTAATCAATTAACATACGGCTAATAATCCCTTTCAAATGAGTCATTCTCGCCAATTAAAGGCTGATTTGTTGCTAACTGCACCGGCTCACAGTGAACCTACCTTGTTCCTCTGAAACTGCTTACTGGATGCTTTAATGGGAGTTATGGCTGTGATAGACTCTCTCTAGACAGTGACAAAATAAGTCACGAGGGGTGGGGAGGTGGGAGGTGAGAGGAAGGCAGAGAAGTCCTAGGCAGTGCTCCTCTGAGTGATTGAATTGGAAAACAAGCCATTCCTCCGGTTAGCAAATGGTTCTTCATCAGGCAGCCGACTATTAAGCACTCCTAGATAATAAACGGATGATTTTCACAGTCATCCTGCGAGGTCCTCATATTTTCCATTTTTAAATTCCATGTTACTTTTAAAGGATTCATCCATTACGATGATTTACATCGCTAGGCTGAGACAATGATGCCCTTTAATGTCAGAGGCAGAGCATGATTATTTATCATTAAATCAGGCTTTTTATAATTCTTCCTTTCCTGGAAAAACCTTTGAAAAATGTCATGACACAGGTAGGTACTATCCTTACTTTAGTTCCTTGAATCGGGGCGGGGGGGTTGGCCATGTGCAGCTCACAGCATCCTAAGGATAGAGACGAGAGAAGCAGCCCCCTCCCCAGTTCTCACCCTCTCACCCTGTCCCAGCAGCATGATCACTCGCAAGTTAACAGAATCGTTTTACTAGAGAATGTTTAATGGCACAGCACGGAGTTCAGATTCCCTTTATTCAAAAAATAATAAGGTAGAAGTCCTCATGTCATGTTTCCCCCCTATATTTCTAATATAGTACTTTATTTATCCATGTCACAAACAGTTAGAAGAGTACTCTGTGCCAGGCACTATTTGAGACGTGAGACTATAGAGAAAAACAAGACAGAAGTCACCCTGTCCTCATAGCACATAGTCTAGCCCAAGGGTTCTCCATCTTGGCAGTACTGATCGTGGATCAGATTCCGTATCAATAGAATGTTTAGCAGCATCCCTGGCCTCTACCCACCCATTAGGAGCCAGTAACACTTTCTTTTTAGTTGTGACAACCAAAAATATCTCCACACATTGCCATTTCCCTGGAAGGGAAAATCACATCCCACTTAAGATCCACTGTCCTTACAGAAACAAGAAATGAAATATATACACCAAGAGGATTTCACATGATTAGTGGAAGAAAATTCAATCTGAAAAGGTTGAAAGAGGATGGCTAAGAGGAGGCCAGTTCAGTGAAGTAGTCAGAGAGGGCTTCTTGGAGGAGGTGACAGTGAAAATGCTGAGGAGAAGCCAGGCAAGGGAAAGAACCAGGGAATGAGCATCAGAAGTGAAGGTGAAAACAAGCCCAAAGGCTGGGAGGGTGAGACAAATGGGCTGTTTTCAGAAAAATAAGGAAAGACAGAGGTCACTGTGTGGGCTGGGGTGGGGGGCATGGTGAGGGAGGCAACAGTGCTGTCTGATGCTGGAGAGGTGTGGCAGTGGGCAGGGGAGAGGTCAGGGTAAAGAATCAGGCTTTAAGTACAGTGCCAGAAGCCACTGGGGGTTTTAAACACGGGAGTGACATTCTAAAATGTACCCATTCATTCCACACGTATGAACAGTATTGAAGAGGATCTATTCTGTGCAAGGCCGTGTTCTGGGGAGTGGGGCTTGAGGGGCAGGGGAGGGGTGCAGAATTTGGTAAGATACAGAAACAATTAAGTTCCTGTCCCTGACCTTGAGGGTCTCTGAGTCTGTTGGAAGACAGCAACTTGTAGCAAAAAATAGGTAGATATAGATAGATAGATAGACAGATAGACAGACAGACAGAGAGAGATAGATAGTCATAAATGCTAGTACACAGATAGATACAAAATGCTGTGGGCACATTTCCTAGAATGGAAACAAGAAGGGGGAGACTTTTGGATGAAGGAAAAATGGAGCTTTAATCAGGAGAAGAAGGGAGAATGGAACTTGAGACAAGACAGAGAGTCCTGCCTAAAAAACCCATGACTGGCAGGAATCTGGGTGCATCAGGTCACCACTGTGTCCCCAAGTTCCAACAGTTTTCCTGGTTAGTAGATAATACTTGATAAATAGATGGCAAGAGAATGAATTTTTGTGCCTTTTCCGTATGTAGGGTACTTGTCAAACCACTTCACATGCTGCTATGAACTGAATTGTGTCCCCCAAAATTCATATGTTGAAGCCCTAACCCAAGTGGCATAGTGTTTGGAGGTGAGGCCTTTGGGAGATGATTAAGTTTTGAGAGTTGAGCCCTCATGAATGGGATTAGTGCCCTTTTAAGAAGAGACAGCTTGCATTCTCCTCTCTCTCTCTCTCTCTGTCTCTGTCTCTGTCTCTCTCTCTCTCTCTCTCCACTACCTGAGGAAATCAGGAAGAGAAGGCCTTCACCAGACTCCTAACCATGCTGGCACTCTGATCCTACAGCCTCAAGAACTGTGAGAAATAACTGGGTTTAAGCCACCCAGTCTGTGGCACTTTGCTAGAGCAGCCAGCTGACTAATACATGCAAGGTCCTTCTTTCATCCTCACCTACCCCCTGAGGCAGGTAGTGGAAAGTAAGTTCCATGCCAGCAGGAAGTGTTCCTTTTTGTTTTCATTCCTTTATCCCCAGTGACCTTGACACTATTTGGCACACAGTAGGTGTGTCATAAATATTGCTTGAATGAATGAATACATGGGCCTGCGTGCAAAGCAAGGAGTTGTTTTTTTAATTACACAGGCAATGGAAGCTATCATCAATAATTAAACAAGTTTCATTATTTTTATGCTTACTCTGTGCTTAGGACCTCTTACAATTAATCCTCACCATTTTTGTGTTAGGTTCTGGAGGGAATGTCATGGTGAACAAAACAGATGTGGTCCTACTGCACTATAAGTGAGGGGGAAATATGAATAAGTGGATGATGGGGCTCTCATTGAGTCTGGAGGTCATGGTCAACACTCTTATAAATATTTGTTAAGTTGGCGTAACTAAGAACTGCTTTCCGTTCATACAGAAAACAGCTGAACTCCCAGGCTTGTGTCCTTTCGCACAGTACTTTTCGTACTTTAGTACTTTTTCTCTACATAGCTCCCTTCATAGAGCTGGGATGAAAGGGTTTGATCTCAAAAATTATTAAGGGCTAACATGAACGTGACATTTTCATTTTCATACAGGAAATGGCCAACTTTCAGTAATGAACACAGCCTTTTGGGAAGTAATTGTTAGGAAGTCACTTCCCTTGCCTCAGTTTGGACATTAAAAGCTTTCTGGGAATAGGTGATCCAAAGGAGAGAGACAGGTCTGGACCCTGCCCCCAGCGTTTTCAGTACAACATAACAATGGTTACAAAATCTGAAGTGATCCATAAATATTAGTCTGAGAGGCTTTTTCATAACTTTTTTTTTTTCTAATCAAGCCGAGGTGAAACAAGAAAAAAATACTGTGAAACAAGAAAAAACAAAAAAAATTGTGAATTTTTAAAGTATTCAATTAAATACCCCATCCTTTATTCTGAAATTATGAAGGGATAGTTTCAGTTGATCGTGGCTTGTTTTCTTATTTTATTTTAATGTTTTTATTCGGCAAAATAAAAAGGAAAGCAACCGGGAGCTAATTTCCTCAACATTTTGCTGTTCTTTGAAATCTAAAAGAGTGGGACCCAATGCTGTGGAGAAGAGTAATCTCAGCTGGAACTGGGCGGTGGAAAGGGCAGAAAGAGAAGCTGGGAAGGGCCAGGGCAGGACTGAGAGGGGAGGAATTGGAGAAAGCACCCCTTCCCCTCCCAAACCAAGGACATATTCTACACTGGCTAGCTGCTTGGCGTTCTGCAAGACAGGCACCAGACCCATGCTTCTCAAAGTTTAGTGTGCGTTTGAATCACACGGGGATCTTGTTAAGAGGAAGACTCTGATTTGTTAGGTCGGGGAATGGCCTGAGAGTCTGCATTTCTTACAAACACAGATGATACCAACGGTGCTGGTTTGCAGACCACATTCTGAGTAGAAAGGAGACACCTATGAGTAAAGAGCTGAAGAAGGGTGACTGATAGGCCACCTGGAGAGAGGGGAAGAGAGAAGTAAGAATGGAAAGTGATGGGAGGTGATAGGGTCAGACAAACTGACCTTGAGGAGGTTACTGGATATCAAAGCGACCCTGCTGCTGATTAGGATGCAGTCTACCTGCCAACGCTGGGTACCACTGACACATTAGAGGGCTGTTCATCCCCAAATATTTGACATTAAAGTATAAATCTATGCAGAGCAGGTCTCTGAACAGTCATGGGCCATAGTGCAGCAGCCAGGAACACTGGCTTCAGAACCAGACCTTCTGGGCTGAATCCCAGCCACACCACGTACTAGCTGTGATGCCCTTATTTCTCAACCTCTCTATGCTCTATCTTCTCATCTGTGATGTGGTGATCATTGTACCCGCCTCATAACTTTGTTTTGTCAAGTGCATGGATTATGTCAGGCATGGAATAAAATAACGCTGTCGGGAAAGCAGATGGGAACTGCCTTTAGAGTGATTCAAAAAGGATGTGTCTCTTTGGCCAAAAGACACAGCTTCAAGAGGCAGCTGTGGGGTTGTTTGGTTAAAGAAAACTGCTCTTAACATGGACCGTGGGGAGCTTACAGATCCATTTTCCTTATTCAAATACAATATGTGGACGGTCAGCCATCTGTATATTCAATCAACCAGGAAACAAATATTTGAGACCCTACTACGCTCCTACACCAATCCTTCACATGCTCCTCAGTGCCACCTGATGTCCACGAAATTCGTCTTCAGAAATGTGTCTTGTTAACACACTTTCCCTGGTGCCAAATTATATTATTCTGCTAGTTTGGGACTACTGGGATTATACAGCATACAATATGGTGTGTCAACAATATAATATGTTGCATTGGATGAATGAATAGTGTTGGTCTTATTTTATTTAAAACTCTGAATTTATCTATCTAGCTATTGTTTTGTTGGAAATAAAAGTATTCAATCATTTGTCTTTGGTATTAGCAGTGAGATTCTCAGCTAATGCTGCAATATTTGAAGCTGAAATCAAACGAGGATGCACAGACTTAAATGGTAGCTTCTGATACAGGGCAGCCACGCACAGTGCCCATGACGGCTCTGCCAGGCTCAACAACTTAAAATACGGCAAACAGAGAATCTTACACAGCAAAATCAGGCCAAGCTGGATCAGTGCGTTTCCCTGAGAATTTAAGACACACTAATAAAAAAGCTGTCTGAACAAAACTTATCAAACATGATATTCACTTTTTGATTTTATTGGTATTATTGTTTGTAAGTATTTCTGTTTAAATGGCCAGATTTAAGTTATAAATGTGACTGTTTTATGATGCTAAGTAAATCTTACAGAGAATATGAATAGGGAAAATGTCCAACGCTACAAAACAAACGTTTTCTAGAGGGGAAGATAACTCTAGTTTAAGCTTTCAGTTGGTTGGAAAATAAGGCTAATAAAATTGGAAGGATATCAATTAGTGGCAATTTGGGGGAAATCTTTAGCTTCTCAGGTTGGACACTTCTAAAATATGTTCATGGTCTTCAGTTTACAATGCAATAAAATTGTTTCATTCTACGTACATAACCATATTGGTGGTTAATTTGCATTGTTTTTATGATCACTGCAGCAGTAAAGCTGTCATTTTCCCCCTTGTGACATGTGTCTTGGTTTATCATAACTCAGCAGGTCAGCATTTTATTTTGTTTTGTTTTGTTTCCAACCCTGTTGGCCAAGAAAAAGAAGACCACTGACCTCCCTCCTAAAGGTCGGAGGCCGGGCACATGTGGAATCCAACCAGAGGAACTTGCAGCCAGCTGGTCCTAACCACTGGACGGCAAAGTCACACTGTCCGCTCTCAGTTACTAGTGCTGTGTGCGGGCAGATTTTTCTCTGCTATGCTTCCTTCAGAAATGTGTGCTTAGACACGGAGAACTGTGGGGTTTGATGATTCAATCAAAATGGGGAAATATTAAAAAGTCAGTCTTCTCTCATTCTGCCATGTGATGCAATGTGGTGGATGGTTAGGAATTCGAATTCTCCGCCTCCACCCACAGGACTGTGGTATCTGGCTTATGGTAATAGTTGTTGAGTGACTTGTTTTGCTGATGAAGGAGGAGATGACCAACATCTGCTTAGAAGCATGAGGCGAGAGTGGGTGGGGGGAGTGTAGACTTTTGGGTGAGAGTCTTTTGTACAGATCTCTAGAAGACCAAGAGAATCAACTAGGATGGTGATGGTGATGATGATAACATTCACACATCCCAGAGGCCTGAGGTCCATGGAGTCACAACAGCAAAACCAAAACCAAAACAAAACAAAAAGAAGTTCCCAAAGCTCCTGATTCAGGAATTTTGTACAGAAGGATTCCTACGTGGATGGAAATAATCAGGTGTTTTTGGTGACTGGTCCAAAGGCCTGACATTTGTCATTGAAATAATGTAGAAATTTGCCTTCCACAAGATATCCTTAAAGTCTGAATTTGAACAAATTTTTTTTGGCTGGGAAATTCTCTCCTTAGAGTCTCCTAAATTTTTGAGTTAAAAATAATATCATTGAAAAATTTTGCAACTATTTGTCTCTTCTTATTATTAAAACACAAATAATTGATCCCTGTCACCCTTGCTTAATGTGGCCCTTATACTGACTACTTTTTCTCTAAAACTCTTCAAATTCCTTATTATCATTTCAGCCCTGACTTTGAATTAAAATTGTGACACTAAGCTCTGTTTTTGACATTCATTTTGAAAATGCTTTAAGTAGCAAGTGTCAATTCCCTTTAAAAAAATGACTTGTTCATTAGAATCGTTTTTTAATTTCCCCCCTTTGCTGAAAATATGTAGTACCCCAAAGTTCTCCCTTCTGACTGCCAGGGGAACAGCATTCACTCAGACTCTTAAGCTATTATAAGCCTATCAAATGCCTCCTCCCACCATTTTATTCAGCCAGGAGAATTTTCTATTTGCCCAGGACAAGTGAGCAATTCATTATTCCAATAACTGCCCTGCCCATGTCATTCCTGAAGAATAAGAAATGAATTAACCACAGGCTTAAGTTCAAGTGACACCCGATCCCCAATTACCCAATTAACTATATCCCTGAAATGCCTTTACTTTCTCTCATCTCTCTGTAACTAGTGTGTTTTCTCTTTCTCTCTCTCTCTCCCTTTCTCTTTTTCTTCAAAAAGACTAAACACGCTGTGTACATCCTTAAGAAAACTATGCTCAAAACTAAAAATTGTGCTTTCATTCTCAATTCTACATTCAAGGCTAACTATGTATTGATGTAAGTTAATAATTTAGCCTTGAATGGGACTTCCCTGGTGATGCAGTGATTAAGAATCCGCCTGCCTATGCAGGGGACACGGGTTTGAGCCCTGGTCCGGGAAGATCCCACATGCTGAGCAGCTAAGCCCGTTCGCCACAACTACTGAGCCTGAGTTCTAGAGCCCACGAGCCACAACTACTGAGCCCACGTGCCACAACTACTGAAGCCCGCGCACCTAGAGCTGGTGCTCTGCAACAAGAGAAACCACTGCAGTGAGAAGCCCGCACACTGCAACGAAGAGTAGCCCCCGCTCACCGTAACTAGAGAAAGCCCGCGTGTAGCAATGCCGACCCAACACAGCCAAAAATAAATAAATAAAATAAAATAAAATAAATTTAGCCTTGAATATCAGTATTAACCGCCACAAAATTCGATGGAATTGGTTCCGTGGTGTGAGATACAAGGTGCTTTTCTCTTCACAAATAGGCTTCATATAGTAGACACTCTTACACTTAATTTATGATATAAATTAGTTTTGTGAGTACAAGGAAGATAGAAACACCGCCAGTAAATTTGCTGTGTTGTATTCTTTTATTATTTTTAAATTATTTTAATTTTCCTCTCCAAACCTAATTTGGATATTAATCATTAACCACGTCATGCTCACACTCTGGAAATACTCAGCTGGGTATGTGGATATGCCATTTACGTGTGTAAGCACACATACACACGTACACAGAGACAATATAAACATACACACACACACCCCTTTTCACTCTCCTAGATGACTCTATCATTCTTCTCTGTCTTCCAGCACATTCCTCAGGATGGTAGCTAATTGTTCTACAACAATGTTGTCACCAAGAAATTATTTTATTTAACACATTTTCTATGACTTCCTGCCTTTCATTTTGGAAATCCTATACCCATGCCATACCCCTCCTCTTTTTTTTTAAACTTTCCATAGCTCAGGTACTATACTGCAAGTATTCTTTAACAAAAGACCAAACACTTTATGTGTCCTTGAGGTCCAATAGGATTTCCCAACTCCCTCCCCTACCATTCTTTCCCTTTCTTATGTGATCCAGTCATGCTAACCTTCCTCCAGTCCCTACAAGCACCCTGTGCTCTCCCACCTCAGGACCTCTGCACCTGAGGTCCTCTGGGCTGGAATTTCCTTGCTCCCACCAGGCCTCTTCAGTCTGGTCAACTCCTCTTCAGCCTCCAAACATCAGGTTAAATGTCACCTCCTCCGAGAAGCCTTTTCAACTCCCAAGTAGACTGTTAGCTATGCTCAGAGTAGCCTTTACAGCACCAACCACAATGGCAATTAAGGAATTACTGAATAATTATGCGTTTGTGAGCACTGTGAGGGTACTATCAGCTTTGTTCACTAATGTGTTTTTAGTACCTGGCACTTAGTAGGTGCTCAAGTATTTACTGAATGAATAAATGAACAACATTTAAGCTCTGTATAAAATATAGGTGCCCATTCTTTTATTTTCTCCTCTTACTATCCTAACGCCTACTCAATTAACTCAGAAAAATCCTATTTTTCTTTTTGGTTCATGCCAGAGCCAAAACAAACAAAAATAACACCTCTTCTCCGCCACCCAGTATGACTTCTTAGCATTAGAACAGTGTTACTTATAGATCTGTACCAGAGAAAATGAAAAGAATGAAGAATAAAGGACTGCATATATCTCTAAATTGAGGTCACAAAGTGGCAGTTCCCAGCTTGAAATCATGCACCGCATGTGTTTTATTTAACCTGTACTGTTTTAAAAACACTTACTTTGAAATTTAGATTTCTGAAACCTTTGGAAAACTGGAAGACACAGCAACCCAGATGATGTGTTCCTACATGGTGACCACAGGCTGGAGCTGAGTAGCCACTGCACATTAGAAGGGGCTGGAGCTTGTAGTGTTCCATAGTCCCCACCTCTCCCTATTGCCTGGTGCTCAGTCTGTCTGTCATTTACTGCCATGCCTAGCACACATGGGTATATGAGCTTGTGCTCCTGTTGCAAATTCTTCAAAAGTACATGGGGACCTCATT